>NW_027466185.1:4017500-4220000 GCF_046127955.1 Nelusetta ayraudi
TAATTAGGAAAAAATTCTAATCAAGTTTGTAACACGTTGTTCCAACGTACGTGTTTGTTTTGTAGTTCAGTGTCGGCGCCCCTGTGTTAATCAACTGCATTTCCCTTAAAACGTTCGTATATTGAGCCTCTCCCTTTGGGAAATGTAGTCTCAGTTTGCTAACAGTGCGGCACTGCTAAATAAAAGACATACCTCAAAAGCTTCATTGTTTGTATTCTATGGTGATTGACATTTTCTTCAACCGTCCGCATTTATCTGTAATTACTGTGGCCTCTGGGGATTTTTTTCCTCTGTAGAAAACGGGATGAACCACAAGCCCCACAATGCATTTCGGGATAGTCGCTCTTTCCGCTCACATCCGCTTGACTCGCTATTTGTGTTGGAAAAAGGACTTTGTGAAACTGCGGCGATGTCAGTGCAGGTTGTGGCAGCGAAAATGGCAGAGGTCGAACTGAAAGACGTCCCCACCGGCAAAGACTTGCCGGCCGGTTCTCCAGTGACACCGACCTCGGAGGGCAAGAACCTCACCAGGAGCGACCCACACGAGGCCGGTTCCCCCGTTGCTTCTCCCCCTACGACGGAACCCTCCGCGAAAGCCGGGGACGGCAGCCTGGGTTTGCTTGCCCCCAACGCCGCAAAGATGCCGCAAGCGTCCGCGATGAAGCGGCCGGACCCGCAGCAGAACGGCGGCGAGGCTTTTGTGAACCGTGACGGGACCGTCGCCGAAGCTCCCAGGATGAAGAAGGTGCGTGGGGTTGCCTTTCACTGGGTGATACATCATGGTTGTCGGACCACCACGTAGCACCTCGCCGCAGTGATAGCTCGCTGTGGAAGCTCGCTTTGTATGACGATGCTAAGCTGGCTAGCTGCTCCTAAAGCTGTATTGCTCCTGTTACCGTTAAGTGTCTCATAGTAACAGTTTTGGTAGCGATCGTAACGTGGACCGAACACTAATTTGAAGCGAAAACCATACTTCTTATTTTAGGTGAACATGTATAATTCAAAAGGTAATTCTTGAGCCAATAGCTGGAAGTAGCTAACTGTCATTAAAAAGTTGGTAATGATACTTTTATGCTGAAAAACACCATACTATCTGTAGCTGTTAACATCATATTCAGCACTTTATTTCCGTGTTATTTAAAAATAATAATAGCCATAGTATCGCTTTTGCCGTGGATACAGCAACGTTAGCTGAACCTTCGGTGGCTTTGTTTCCAACGTTATTTTATGACACTTTCTGTTGTCAGCGATGATAAAGTTTTTTTATATACTTTGTGTGTGTGTGTGTGTGTGTGTGTTTACATACTGTTATGTACAGTATGTGTCTATGCATTTGAAAGTGAACGTAATCTGTGTTCAATAATTATGGTTTGCTCTACAAATACTCTCATACTTTCTCATATTTACTTAATTGGTGGTTTTGCTTGGTTGTTTAGCTTTGTCCCCTTTTGCTCCCTGACATCATATCAGCAGATTCATAATTACTATAAACATCCCTGGTTTTAAAGACCATGCACTGCTAATTTTAGTTTGACTAATGCATCGCCACCCAAGGTGTGTAATCTATGTCAGACGTAACAGTAGTCAGTAATCCGTGAACCCAGGGCATTCCTGTCACCTAGTTTTCTCAAGCCAGATTTAGCTTTAAGACTACCTTCACTTCATTCAAGGGAATTCCTGCCTTTGTGGCTTAATGCTGAGGTCAGACTGACTCGGTGTGTCTGTCACTTCTTGCTGTTTTTTCCCTCCCTCAACAATGAGTCTTATCTTTAGCTTCTTACAAATTCTCGATTGTGACCTAAGTGATTATGGCCAGTGTTCAAGGACAAGTTTTGTTTAATAAGTTTGTCCCTCCAATCAGTTATCATTCACTGTTGACAGTGATTTATTCTCTGTGGTCACTATAGTGCACTTTATCTACAATGGTGAGGTAGATATTGATTTTAGATGTGTGCATGGTGAGGAAAATCAGAATCAGCGTGATTCATCGACTTGGTGCACGCATGTGGTCTTAACAAGGCCAGTGCTAAAAATGTTGCTTTTGTAATGGGCTTTTTACTCAGGCGGTGTGTGGGATTGTCATCCTGTTGAATCAGTGTGAAATGTCTTTGCACTGAGCGGTTTGGGGTGGAAAAGCAACAGTTCGGGATGCAGCCGTGGTTTACCCCAGGGGGCAGAACAAGTCTTGCATGATCATGCTCGTACCCATCACTTTAGAATACACCAATGGCAGGAGAGCAGGACAGTACATGTGAGGATGTAGTGCCCACCACCAGCGTCACTCTCAAGGAGAAAGCTTTGATACTCTCCTATTCATCACTCGAAGCAGCATTATGGAAGTGAACCAAAAGTCGGGAACGACAGCTCCACAGACTGAGCCAGACATGCTGGTCTGCAATAGTCACATCTGGATTACAGAGAAAAGCAGGTTTATTTACAGGACCCTGGTACAGGGGGTTGACTTTCTCAATGCTATGTCCTATTATTTGTTAAGTTACAGTGATCAGAAATATCATATTTTCTACTCCAAATTGTTCTTCATTGAGCAGAAGTGGTTAACATTCTTCATTTTTCAAAAAGTAAATTTAAATGAATTTGATATTCTCATATTAATAATAATGATTATCAATTTTATTATGCAATAGTTGGTTTATGGTCTGATGGCTCCTCCTTCAGTTTGCCTGGTAATGTGGATAGATGAACATTAAGGATTTTCTTTCTATTACATTATTATTAATGTTTGTGTATTCCATTATAATTAAAACGGATTACAGCCATGCAAACATATTAAAACAGGGATCATTTCCATTAGAGGGAGCTTTTTCAAAGTTGTTTGTTTAAAGTTGTTATTTCAATTTAAATAATGCTGGGGGTTTAATCACAGATAATGGGCTCCCTCTAGATACATTAATGCAGGTTTGTGGCTGTTGCATACATTGGAATATTCATGTTGCGGTACGGTGTCGCCGTATTAGCGTGATGAACCACCGGAGCAGATATCCGCTGGGACAAAAGGTTGCAGTTATTTATAGATGACGGGGGCCGAAGGATCGCGTGGCACATTGCAGTATAGAGGCTATACAGCTATAGTCTGGTCCTGCACATCTGCTCAACCCCACCGGTCCACTGCAGTAAAGGGTCAGCGAGGCAGAGCTGATGATGCATGCAAGTATGAAGGCAGGCTGGCTGGCTGGCTGGCTGGCTGGCTGGCTGGCCGGCTGGCTGGCCGGCCGGCCGGCCGGCTGACTATCTTTTTAATCCTTGCTTTTATAATGTCGCTACATGAGGGGATTAAAGGGGCCAGCTCTTTACTGTACTCGAAGGTGGGCCCTGATGAAAGCAGTGCTCGGTGTTGAGTCTCATTGCAGCCCGCAGCCGCTCGTCACAAGTGTCACCAGCTCAGCAAAGACGTCAGGTGGATGCTGCGAAAGAAAGGAGAACAAGAGAAGACGGGTCGCCAGCACGGTTTGTCCCTGCTCTCTGATGCGAGAGGGAGCTTTTGTTTGAAGAGCAGTGAGCTCACTGGTCAAACAGAACCTTTCACCTCTTAAAGCCGTCCTGGAATTGATAACCAAGGTGACCTCTGACCTTTAGCAGCGACTTATAAATCGATTTGAAGACCAGCGTTTCAGTGAGGTCATCACTTTCTGATGTAATGTTATGTCACCCGCTAAGCTGGTGTTCCTAGTATCATCCACTGGTAATCGGGCTTACTGTGACCCGTGGCTGCTCCACTTGAGGAGGGAGCCGTGAGAAGATAATGTGTATTTGGAAAAAAGACCACAAGGGTTCGGTGCTATGTCTCGACTCGTTAAGCCGAATTCCGTTTGTTCGATGGCTGCATTCATTCTGCTTGATCGGCCAATTGAAAGCCCTTTCTTTTTTCAAGCTTAATGTCACTTGACTGTTTGATCCCTTGAAGGGCCCCATGTAAATTTGTCTAAACTTTGGGCTGAAGCGGAAGGAGCTGCTTCACTTCAGGGGTCTGCCGAGGCAGAAATACAAGAGCCGAGGGTTGAAGGTTAAGAAAGAACTCCTGCTAATGGAAAGACTTTAGCTTCCACATCTTATCCGCTCATCGGTTGCATTTTCTCTGGATGTCTGTCACCCAGGAAATCATGTCACCCTCCTCCCTTTTGCCTTATATTTCTGAGTCACTTGGGGTAATGTATAAGGTCATTGGATGTTGGAGTTAATTAAATTTTAATTTTGAGATCCATATATATATATATCATTCAGAGGGGCTGCCTGCACAATTTGGGCAATTGCCAAAAAACAACAGTGGATTTTCCATATCTGCAGTAGTTCCTTTCAAATCCGAGACACAGGAAAGAACTGTTAAAGTGATAGTTGCATTGTTTTGGACTCCAAAGGTTTTGTGTGGTTTGTCTGTTTTTTGTTTTTTTTTCGGAAGTGGTCACTCCCTGCATGACTAAATCACGTGAATATATGAAGTAATTTTCTTTCAATCGTGTAGTTTTAAAAATATACATTGTTTTTATCGTCAAAAACAGTTTAGTGACAAACGCAAAAGATTTATTTCCAACGGCCGTGTTCCCAAAGCTCCGTCTACATGGTGTTCCCTGCAGAGTTATGTCCTAAGTCACTTGTTTACACACACCGTCCACACTGTAATGTCGCTTCACCGCATATAAGCCACTTTACGTGGACGGAAGGCAGTTTCACAAGTGCACAACGCATCTGTGGTCGCATATGCAAACAGTATTCACCAGCTGTGCAGTTTCCCAGCGGCAGGAGAGTAAACGGCAAATATGATTTAACCTCGTAATGCCCCCACCCCCTCCCGCGCCCCACCCAGCTGTGAAGACACCAGCACTGACTGGACCTATCCAGGACATACATATCTTGGCTGGACTTTGGCAGAAGGAATGTGGAACCGCTGCGTGAAGTCCTACAGATGGCACGATGAACACGAGGGAGAGGGAAGATTCACCTTTTCACTCCCTTTTTTTATTTTAAGTGACTATGCAATATAAAGATGTCAGAATGTAAAAAAACAAAGGCCGGGCGGGGGGGGGGGGCGAACCGCCTCGATCCCTGAACATATGGCACTCATGGAGGGGGAGGATTTCCTTGCTTGTGTTGTTGCGTTGCAGACACCCGGAGCTGACGCAGGATCAAAACAAACAAGTATCAACGTCTTCAAAACTGTCTTTGTTTCCAAATAAAGCGATGTAAATATTGTTGACACGCGGCCGACAGTATTTATAGCCTGTGCTCTCTCTGCGCAGCCCCCCATTAGATTAAACACCGTTGTCCCGGCCTGCCGTGCTGACAAGAGCTTTCGACGGTTGAGTCATCGCAGAGGGCGGCGGTGGGGGGGGGGTTGATGGACAGATCACGTGACTGAAGAAGTGCAAAGAGCCGCACCAGGCAGGCGGCCGCGCTGGCTGCAAGAGGTGCTTGCAGCGCGGGTGTCATGGGTACGAGAGCGTCTGAAATATGTGTCAGATGTTAATGTTTAAACGGAAAGTTGTGCCTCTGCTTTGACTGCGTGGCCGCAGAGGGAGATTGCGTGTCGGAGGGTGAAAAAAAAAAGTACCCGCCGAGTGTTGTAAGAGATTTTTTTTGCTAATAGCAAAAAAGGATCAATGTGTCCCAGCACCAAATGACGAAAGCAGTTTGATTTGACTTGTATAATACAGGAGGCATATCGGATCTAGATCATTATGTGGCACAGTGTATATTTTAATGTCCAGCAGTGTATAATATTTGGCTTGATTTATGATCTTTAAATGGGTAAAAACTGAGTATACCGCCATACTCCTAAGGAAGCCTGGTGGGGATAAACCAACCCGCGCGTTTCGTATTTAGCGTAAAGGCTCGTGTCTTCATACAAACCGACAAAGAAGAAGGTGAACGAGCTATCCAGGTCTGTTGCTCATAGGCCACCGTAGTTCGCTGGCAAGCTCAGGAGGGGTAGAGAGCGTAAAAGATGCTGCAGTCTAAAATGTAACCACTTGATGTCGCGGTTTCTTCTTCAAAATATCCAAATATTACACACTTAACCTTAACATGTGGACGTACTTTTGGATGTCACTTCTTCATAGCGCGTTACGGTTGTGCCAGTGGTTCCGGGGTGCAGCTGCACCCTCAACGTAAAGATACCCAATAGCTGCATCTTCTCAGCGACGGGAAACTCTGGCGGGCGGCCGAAAACAGAATGTCACTCAGAATAAAGTCACACAGGAAGCCGGCGGTGCCGTTGTGTAATATGTCCCGCGTGCCTCTGTGCCGCCACCACGGAGGAGGGAGTATATTTGGCGAGCTCTGCCCTCTGAGACCTTTATGGCCGCAGGCTATCGCAGTTTTTTAACAAGCCGTGGGTGAAACCGCGCTTTACAATCCCATCTAATCTTCCTCTGTCCTACCGCCACGCTCTCTACTTCCGGACTTGAGTCGGCGCCGCACGCTTTTTGTCTTCTCACCTCGTTTCACTTCCGCCTCTAACGTTTGGCTCCATGTGACACCGCTCAACAACGCACGATATTTGTCAGATTATTGCTGCGCTTTCTGTTGAAACCGAGTAATTACGCCCTCGCCCGGCACCCTCGTCTTTACGCATTTCCCACGTCTTTCCCAGCTTCTGCCGTGTTTGCGTACAGCGCCCCCGTCTGTCCACCTAGCAGCCAAGATCTGTGCGTGCGAGGTCACACCTGCTTAGCCGCCTTCGCCGGTGCCTCGGAGGCCTTCCCGGGAAAGTGACTTCACAGCAGTTTGGTCCTCTCTTTGCTCTCGTCTTCATCACGGTCCAGACGGGAGGTCATCGCTGCTTCTAGGATTGACACTTGCAATTGCAAAACCGCAGTGTTTTGTGGTGATCGGCACAAAAAAAAACACAGTACAGTACAACAATACATGTATGCTGTAAAGTATACCTCAATTAAACTTGATCCAATGATTGCTTACTTGCACGATCACACCAGCACTCCCCGTTTTGCTCTGTATTGCTGATATTCCAGGTGATGTCATGGATTGTACAGGATGGGGAAAAGTAAGCCTTGCTTTCAGCCTGCTCCTTTTTTTTTAATTCAGAGTTGTTTTATTTTTTTGTTGGAGAATACATCATTCATATTTGTTTGTGAGATTTTTTCTTTTCTTTTTTGTCAGTTGATTGCACACGATTTCAGTATTGTACATTGTAGACAAAAATAAACTATTCATTCATTCATGCTCAGTCCGAGCGTTCAGGGTTGTACCTCAATCAGTATAGGCTAAAATATGACGCCGGTGTTCATTAATCTCATCGATTAAAAATCCATGTTCAAATGCTAATGAAATCCCCCTAAATGTCAGTGACACTCGTCCGTCCCGGAAGCTTTTGTCACAATCACAGCAGACCTTTTTCTGACATTTCACGAGGCTGGTTAATCAGCGCGAGCCTGGCGACGGGATGCCGAGGCTGTTCTTGGCGGCACTGTGAAAACAAAAATCTAAAAATCCCCCCTCGTGGATTCCGTCGTGTGTCCCTGTCCCCGAGCGTGCCACCCACACACTCCCGGGTTTGTGCGACTCACCCTGGTCCAAACTCATTTCCTGCCTCGTCATCACAGCCCACGATCACTTAGCCGGAACAGCAGCTCATTGGGTTACACATCTTTCCAATAAGGACTTTTTGTTTTGTTTTTTTCTCCCAACACGGCTCAGGTTCTTGGAAGAGCAAAGCAAAAGGAATGAATGGAAAACACAGTCTTCCCAGGACACTTGGTGTGTGGCGGAAGCCAGGGGAGGGTGAAATTTTAAAACGCCTCAGGTTCCGCTTGCCGTCGAGCGAACGGAACGAGCAACAGACCCAGTGTTTGTGCTCACCTGCCGTCTTCAGTTTACACGGGAGTCGGTCGGACGTTAGTACGCGGGGCCGTGCAGTGTGGTATGTGGAAGGACGCGGCCTCGCACCCGAGGGCCCCGGGTTGACAAAGGGCTGACATTGTGTTGAGAAAGTGCTGCCTCACAATGTCTGAAAGTGCTAAAGCAGCCTCCTGCCCCTGCCCCTCCCCCCAAGCTGTCTGCTCTGCTTCCCATGAGTCAGGCAAAGCACCAACCGCCCGCAAATATCAGCAGAACGAAGGAACGTGTTGTACACCAACCAGGATCTCTGCCTCCGAGACAAAAACGCCCAACTAAAGACGATGTTTGAGAAAAGAACAAGTGCCGAGGTCAGTCAGGTATCGAGGCCTTAACAAGGTGTTTTCCAACAAATGACATTCATTTTTGATCCACCACTTGGGGTCAAAAGATCACTTTAAACATCCAGTATGTAATACTTGCTGTGGTTTATGATTTTCATATTGGTAAAATTTTAACATACTGCTCATAAAATCATTGCTAAACATGTATAATCACAGTACAATAAAAAGCAATTGGGTTTTTCTACCGCAGAACGGTTATCTTATGTCATATAAGAATATACAGTACTACCCAGAAAATTAGAATATCCTGAAAAGGTTGTAGTATTTCTGCCATTCAACTTAAAAGGTGAATTTGACATATTATATAAACAAGTAATATGCAAATCAATATATTTCAAGTTTTTATTTCTTTGGATTTTGCTGATCAGGTCTTGCAGCTTAAAAAAAACCCTCAAATTTTATAATAACAATAGTTTGTGGGTTTGTGGTTTTAATAAGCTGAAAATCTTAATCAGCAAAGTTACAACAAGGAACTGCTTGAGATGTCAATTTGCGTGTAATGGCTCAATAGAATTTGTTGGTTTCATCTTTTATGTTAAATTGCCAAAATAAAACAACTTTTTCTTGATATTCTAATTTTTCCGGTAGTACCTGTACATAGATCAAGGGCACCCAGTTAGCTGCCATCTTGCACCACCATATTTCTAAGGAAGCCTGTTGTGGACAGTCCAGCTGCCTGACAGCACATTTCATATTCAGGGTGAACGCTGGCATCTTTAAATAAACCAACAAAGAAGAAGGTGGACAACGTATCCAGGTTTGGGTGCGCAGGCCACTGTAGTTCATCGGTAAACTCAGGAGAGGGAGGGAGAGTGAAAGACACTGTAGTCTGAATTATTCCCACCTAATGTCGCTGTTTCTTCTTCAAAATCTCCAAATATTACACACTTGACCTTTAACCTTCGCCTTTTTTCGATGCTATTTTTTACCTTCTCATTTTCCTGCTGTGCTCTTTAGTGCACAGCAGCTAAAGGTCGTTTTTTGATGCACAGATGCTAAAAATGACTGTTGGCACAAATAAAGTGTTGATGAAAATGGCAGTGTGGCCTTTCCAGCCACGCGTCTGCAGACGCTCGTACAGCGTAGAGAGAGAGAGAGAGAGAGAGAGAGAGAAAAAAAAAGTTCTCCGGCGAGAACCTTAAAACGGCGCGTTCCCTCGCGCAATACCTTGTTTATGTTTTGCCGCCGTTCGGCAATGCCCAGCTTTAGGCAAAGAGGATTTCGCTCTCAAATCCAGACTAGTAACTAATGAAGAACTGCTTTGCACTCGCTAATTAATCGTGGATCATTGACCCCTATAATGGGTCCATTCAGAATTAGTGCGCCGTCGCCTCCCGCCCACCCCCGGCTGTATGCCCTTTGATGTCATTATACCTCACCCACGGGGTGGGCTGCCATCTCTGTCCAGTTCAGAGGGGTCGTCCCTCATTCCGATATTTTTCACATTTTTCAGAGATGTTTAACTTCAAGTCTGCTGGGAGAATCTGGTTCTCTGTTTTCTGTCTTCGTTGTTGTACCACCATCACTGCTGCTGCGTCCACGGGATCAAATTTCTGTTATATAAATATTAATAAAAAAATATATATGTGGGACAGTGGGGACCGTTGAGCACAGATAAGATTATGGCAGTGCACTGTAGAACGCAGCTTAATGTTTTTGATTGAGTCAAAGCCACAGCGCCGGTGCGCCGCTGCGGGATGGCCATTGACAAACAGGGCACTTGTTTTCCGTCGGAGTTGATCGGCAGTAAGAGTTGACCGTTATTGATTTTGAAGCGTTCAAATCCATATGACTGTAAGGGTTTTTTTTGAGTGCGAGTGCTTTATTTGATTGGGGTCATTAGAGAGCTGGGGTCGAGCCTTTTCGCTTCGAAATAAGCCCTGGATTGGCATAAGCGCTTGACAACCACCCTGTTACACAACCAACATGTGTGTACAGAGAGAGAAGGAGGACGAGGGCGAGGGGGTTAGTCGAGGGTAACGCTTTAAAAAAAAAAAGTATTTTGTCATTTCAATGCAAACGGTGTGGTGGCCGAGGTACGTTTGAGAAACTAATTATGCGTTTTTGAACTTGGCTTGACTCTGTTCCTCACACAGCGTGGTGTCGTGAGGGTGTGAAGAAGTTAAAAAGCTCCGAGCGCGCTGGACGCTCATCGCTTGGCCCTCGCTGCGCTTTAATCTGTCACCGAGTCCCGTCACTCATTGCCTTCTCTCCCCCCGTGTCAGGGCCTCGGGGATTCCGACCGCGAAGGACGTGGGTTGTTTCAGAGGACAGAGCTCATTTTAGGCGGTGCCTTCAAGAGGCAAGAAATGACTCAAAAATGCGTAAATCGACCGCCGCTATCCTAAAGCACTTGTAGCACTAATACTACAAATCCCAGGATGCTCTGTTGGTATTTTGGCACATCAATCAGGACAGGACGTTGATTGAAGGATATTATTATTACTTAATTGGTTTATTGGTATTTTATTTTTAAATGCATTATTAGCCCTTGGTAAAAGGTTAATGTGGAAGTTTAAATAAGAAGGCTGCAATTAAAAAAGAGGCATACGATTTTCCGTCACATTTTTTTAAATTTTTATGAGTTTTATTTTTTTAATTTCAAATTCGATTTTGCATGTCTGCAATATGAAGTCATTTGTTGTATAGTATTAAGCTTTGCTTGTTCCATTTGAGGTTGAAGCAAAACTCATAAGGGTCCCTATGTGACTTTTTATAGAATAGGTATTCTATTCTATTCTAGTCTATCCTAAATTATATTATATAAAAAAGTTCACTGTTATATCTGGAGGAAGATTTTAAACTTTGTCCAATTTTTGGCCCTATTGAGAACCCCTGAAGCATCTTTTGTCCGGGCGGCAATCAACAGAGGGCTAAGTGCTGCTTTTTCTTGGATAATCAATCTCGCGAGGCTGCTCCACTGGCCTGCAGACAGTGGAACCAGGTTTCTGATCATCAGTACAGCATTACCACTTTGCTTGTTTTTAATACAAGCAGTTTTGTTTCAGATGTCAAAAGAGAGAAGGTCAACATAAAATACAAACAAACAACCCCCCCATCCCCCTTGCGAGATCATTGGTCGTCGCTCTCCGTACGGTCGACGCCGGGTGGAAAGTGCAGCGGGGGACGAACCTCTGGTGCACCGCTGGTGACGTGGCTTCACCGACTGGAGCGGCTAAAGCCTCCAGCTGTGAGGGAGCGGGAAGCCGGCGGATATTGCATGCAGGCTCAGGAAAACGTGCGTTCGGCGCCTGTTGGTTTGTGCGCACGTTTGGCCGAACTTGACTCGGGGCGTGCGAGCGAGCGAGCGCTCGTGCGCGCCATTATTTACAGTCTGAGCACTTGTCTGAGTGTATAAATCAGGACGGGTGGAAGGGGGGGGGCTCTTACATCACGGCCGCCCTCGGGACAACATGCTGCACACACACACACACACACACGTTCCGGCTACCTCCTGCTGTCTGCTGACTGAACTCCCTACCCCGCCCCGAGGCGAGAGGAGGGGATCCGATCCACTGCCGTGTTGACACGACACGCCAAGGTCGTGACCCCGCACCACATATCTCTTGTGATGTGACAAATGTGCCCCCCTCCACCCAGGTTCCAAAGGTTCTTTCTTTCTTCACTTGCATGTTGTTAAAATAAAATACATATTTTCTTTTTTTTAAAAAAAGCAGGTTTTTTAACCCTTTGCGGAAAAATCCTGCATGGACACATGACCTCTGTATATTGAGGTCGGAAACCCGACAGGCTCACAGAATTAACTTCACCTTGACCTGACTGTATTTTAAGCAAAGTAAAAGAATATCATTTGCTTACCTTCCATGAGGTAGAGGAATCAATCAAAAGAAAAATGAAGTCATTCACTGTCACCTAAGTTTAGTTGCACAAAAGTGCCACGTCGCCCTCATTACTTGGAATTCTTTCCATTATTGTGCAACCGCCAGAGATGAATAATCAGCTGCTATTTTAATTGCGAAGCTGTGCTCCCTCTGCACTTCCTGAATCTGTGCCTGCAGAACCCAGAGCGGTTGAACTACTCTACTCGAATGCTTTAGGAAGTATTTTCAACACTAACTCAGTTCATTCTAACGCAGGCATGGGCAAACTGTGGCCCGTGGAGTTTTTTAATCCGGCCAGCCAAATCTCAGCAAATTAAATTAGTTGTCGATAAATCAGAAAATGGTTGTATTTTATCTATTTTTTCAGTGTTTTTTACGAGTCATTTCAATACTGAGCTAAATACTGTGGGACTTCAGTGACATATATTTTGTTGTCACGCTTTTGTTCATTTTCAATAGACATTAAACCATGTTTTCTACATATCCCAGGATATGTTTTTTCTCCTATGAGGTGGGTAACCAAAACACTGCTGCTGCTTCGGCCCCTCTGTCACGTTGTAGAACCCACTGTGGCCCACCAGTCAAAAAGTTTGCCCACCCCTGGTGGTCTAACGTCTGTCCATATTGAATGTTTTCCATCCTCCTGATTATTTCAACCTTCGACGTTTTACGTGCAACATTACCGCCACTAATGTTTAACCGAGCTCCGCTTTGGGCCCTCGCACGCACGCGCGACATCCATTCCAGGCCAATAAAAATATTAAAGTGCCACTCTCGTGTCCAGCTGACGGCAGAGGAGGAAGGGGGTGGGAGGGTCCGCACACCGTGCCGTTCTTGATGGTAATGGCTGCGACAATTCTCCGCCAGCGTGTCAGTCACCCGCCACGTGATCCCTCCAGACAGCCGTCAACTCGCTTTTGCCAAAGACGGCATCCGCACGTGTGAAATCAGAGATCCAGGGCGGTGTGGGTGGTAGGGAGGGGGTGGGGGCTGTGTTATTCTACTCCGCGGCGAGCCCGGAGTACAAATTGCAGACGCAATTAAACAACAGGGTGGAATCTGTTGTCAGCGATGAGGAATAAAACACATTTTCCTTTCACGCTTACTTTGTGTGATCCGCACAGTACAAGACTCACCATCACCAGCCTCTTGTACTTGTTTTTTCTGTTAGCCACCTTTTTATCTTGTCGCCAAACCTTTCAGTAGCTGTGTTTCCGTTGCCCCTAGAATTGCACAAAACCTAAATATCACAATGAAAAAACTGGTGATGGAAATTCCTAAAGCCCGAAAAACCTCTCATATATCAGTGAAAGATTTTGACGCTCTCATGAGGTGGTTTTTCCAGACGTATCGATATAGAGGTATGTCGCAATAGTGTCATGGCAACACTTTTCGCATTCACACGTCAACGGACCTGACGTAGTTCACTTCAAGTGAAAATGGCGTGTTATTGTTTGGGCAGTTGAGGAGACTGAATATTTTTTGAAAGTAATCAAAGAGAAAAATATAACAACCGTTCTTGACAGCAAACAACATCGAAATGGAAACACCTGCAAATCGCAATTTTACTTCGTTGAAATTTTAGAAATCTTGCTTTTGTAAAAACCGTAATGGAAATGCAGCTGGTAGTTTATTGATGACTTGATCCAGATTTACTTGGAGGTGTAAACGGAAAGGTTTAAAAGAACTTCTGATTTAAATATTCAAGTGTTTTGTCGTCTTTTTTTCCTGGCTGGACCGGGGTTTTTGGTTGAACTCGCTTCAGTTGCGGCAGGTCGTGGAAAGGACACGTGACGGCGATAAACAAGAAATCCCCGGCATTTTTCATCTCTGCACCCTATTTTTCTTTTTCATGTGCGAGCACAACAGTGGCCGGGGAACGGCGGCCCTTTGATATGTCGTGCGAGGGCTTTTCTCCTTTTGTCAGATTGCATAAGCGGCACAGTCGACCGAGGCGGCCCCTCGCTTTGTCCTGCGGCCTCTCACGTCGGACTCAAAGATGGAAAAAAACTGGAGAAAAAAACAATAGGAATGTACTCCCGCTCTCCATTTACGCGTGAAGAGTCGACTACTTTCCCCGCCGAGGTGTTTGTCTCTCCTGCTAATGTGCTCTGGACGGCACTCCTCTAATGGAGTGACTCATCGCTGTGATTCATCTGTGTGCCAAGACCAGTTGTGTTTTAAGCGTAATTGTTATGTGTTGTCATATCTGCTGGAGTGTTTCACTGTAGAATGTTCAGCTGATGTCCGTCTGTCATCCAGTCTGTCTTCACACAAATTTATCGTTAGCTTATCATTGTCACAGTGGAAGTAGTCAATATTAATTTCTCGTGTATGTATGTGTGTATGTGTATGCATGTATGTACATGTACTGTGTATGTATGTACATGTACTGTGTATGTATGTATATGTATGCATGTACGTATGAATATGTATGCATGTATGTGTATGTATCTATGCATGTATATGTATATATCTGTATTTATGTATGTATATATTATGTACACATAAATACATGTATGTACATATAGATATACACTTTTCACCTAGTCATCTGCCCAGTTGGTTGACGGACCTTCTTTTTCTTTGCCATCCTTCTTTGGAGGATAATGTTCTTTCGTTTTCTGTCCTGCAAATTACCAGATTTTTCATATTTTCCAGCAGGAGCACTTTTAGGATTAACCCTGAGGATATTTGCGAACATTTGCTCTCTTTTTTTTTTTTTTTTTTTTTTGCTTAAGCTGACAGGCAGAGCCTCTCTTTTTTCACAACATCAGTGGAGTTTTGATATGAGAGTGCTCGTGGTTGCACTTCTCTGCTCTCACTCTCTCTCGACATGCTTTCCAAAGAACTTTTGTTGAGTCATAATCTTTTACACTCCATGGACTGTTATGGTCTGCCATAAAAACCAACTACACGCCGTGAAGGAGGAAGTCAAGCCGGGGCATTTCAAGTGAGCCATTAGCCACATGGCCTCTGGCCTCGGCCGTCCATCAAGAACTTGAGTTCGTATCAGTTCCTGGTCACGTCATTTTAAAAACATTCTTATTGACGCGGTTACTTCTGTGGATTACAAGCTTTCAGACTTAGCCTCTGGATGCAGAGCGCGTCTCCACCCTGACTCAGCAACTTGGCGTGTTGACGCAATAATACTCCCATCGCTCCTGCAGACTCTGTGTCTGCCGGGTAACACGAGCCAGCAAGCATCCAAGAGCTGCGGCAGCTGTTGACACAACACTCGGAAGACTGAAGTAGCAAATCAAGGTTTTGTTTAACGTTTAAATGGGTCACTGGAACATAGTGCTTGGCTTCGGTTCATTCCAACCTACTTGAGAGTTTGTCCCTAGTCGTGATAGGGGCCTCATATTTTTTACTGTCAGTAATGTCTGTCAATGGGTAATTTCAACCAATTGTCAAACCAAACCACTTAGAGAGTCCGCTTCACTTTGAATATCCCAGCCATATTGCATCCTGAAGAACCTTATTTCTTTTATTCAAGATCATCAAAACCTGACTTGAAACTCTATAACTCACGAGAAAATGGTACATTTCGCCTACTTTCCATGGCCTTTAGCCGAAGGTTTGGTTTGTTTTTATCCTCCAGCTAAAATGGAGGCTTTGTTTTTGTGTGGAAGGAAGTGAAAACAAGGCGGTCTCAGAAGGCGGAGCGATCACCTGGGTCAGAGTGTTGTGACTGACCGTGGCGTAATATCAGGAGTTTTAGACACTTTCTGGAAAATGTCACAAGCAAAATAAAGGATGGATTTCACTTCAGGCCTTGGCCAGGGATACATTTTTTGTTGGTAAAGTGAATTTTCCAAGGAGAAGAGGGGTTTGGAAGCTGAAGCTTTGTACCCATTGGTTATAATTTAGGTGGTGTGGCCAGAAAAAGTTATGGGCTGATTCTGTAGTCAGTGATTTTTCCTGAAGATGGTTATTATATAGAGGGTGTCTTTAGACGGGGAATTTGGAATTGTAATGTGAGTTCACTATAAAGGTTGAGGCTTTAAGGGGTTTTCTGTCCTCTTTATGTTGACTCTCCATCTCCCTGCCTCTGCTTGTCAGAGATGGTCCTCCTTTTTTTGGACCAATTATGGACCAAAAGCGAAATCGCTCAAGAATCTGACAATTTATCCAAATCTCATAGAGATTCAAGGTGTGTCATTTTGCATCTTGTGGGAAAAGCCTTCGAGTCACTGCAAAGTCTAAAACATGTTGAAGAACAACATGTTTTTGGTGTGAAGCTTCTCTCAGGACCCCAGGCCCAGCTGCGTGCTTTAGGGCGTGTTTCCGTTGCCTCGCCATGCCTCGCCATGGTATGCCACGGCTCGGTACGATTGTGTTTTCATTGGCTCTGTGATCACGAGACCGTTGGCGGAGTCGACGTGGTAAAGCGGGACAATGTTTCCGTCAGCGTCATTTCTTTGTGACACACAACAGTGTAGCAATGGACAACTTAGAGGTTGTTTTACACATGCTGCTCGGTCTGTGGTTGCTTTTTAATGAGAAAAAAATGGACGGAAGTCGAAGAATTCAGGAAAGACAGGAAAGACTCCGGGCGGCCAGGCCGAACACGTAAGAAAAACATTGGACCTCGGAGTTTGTCCACGGAAAAAAAATCGCTCAGCCATCTTCACAACTAAAAACGCACGCCACCTACTAGAACTGTTACAAAAAAGAAATGGCGGTTGGGTTTTCGCGCTGTTTTCGCGGAGAGTCGCTCTCACCTTTCGTCAGGAAATCTGAGCCAATCAGTGCCCTGCTCGTCACTACGTCACCACTAAACTCGCTTTGTCTCGCCCGGCCCCTCAACGATAGAGGTACCAAAACCGTGTAGCGGCCAGTGCAAACACCCTAACACCGTAGCGTGGCGAGGCGAGGCGAGGCAATGAAAACACGCCCTTAGTGGCCTGATGCTGGACCCAGGCATAGGTCACCCCGACATCCCAACACCTCCGGTGTGTTCAGGGATAGCGGCCATTCTGACACATATGTGGAAAACATCCAGAAGATAAACCCCTCCACCCCCCTGTTGGCTTAGAAAGAAAGTCAACCTTACACTGTCAATTAAAACGGCTCGCAATTTTAATGTATTGTAACATGACGAATGAAAGGACAATAAATTGAATGAGTTATTGCCATTAAAAAGTAACCAGTTTCCACAAATTATTAACTCATTGCTTGGCCTGTACGACTCTGAACTCCTGCCCCCTAGTAAGGGTTTTGTGTCCCTAAAATTTCCATGGAGCACTTTCACCATTTTTTATAACGTTGTTTTTTTTGAGCGACTTCCTGTACTATTGACGAGGATCGCTCGCGCACAAAATAGAGCTGAAGCCGAAACGACAAATGCATGGCGCGAGCCGCGCCTGTTCGCGTCTGGTGTGAACCACCGCATTGATTAACACAGGCGCCAAATGGAAGCGCTCGGCGGCGCTTCACGGCGCTTTGCTTCCACGTCCAGTGAACTGACGTTAAATGCATGGCGCGAGCCGCGAGGGGAGCCGCGCGCCTGTTCACGTCTGGTGTGAACTACTACATTGATTAACATGGCCTTGCCATAGCAGCGGACAGTTGTTTCTTGTTTGGTTTGCGTTTTGAGGTGTTTTGCATATCCTAGTTATAAAAGACTATAAAATGCCCAACCTGAACCTTGTTTGCTGATATTTTTTTTTTTTTGTTATTGCTACAAGTGCAACTGAGACTGTTTGTTTTTCCATTCTCTTTCCCAACGGGGTTGTGTGTTTTTTCACTAGGACCACCCCCTCCCCTTCCAACGTCGCAGAACTCGTGGTGTTCCGCAAGCTTGTTGACAGCGTTCAGAGATTTCTTTTCACTCTCGGCTGAAGCAAAGCTGTGTCACAGTTCTTTTAGCTTTCATTGGCCTGAAGACAAGTGTAAAGGACGCGTTCCGACTGAATGTTAGCCGATGAGGGGGAAACTCGGTCCACGCACGCGCGCTCAATGCTGCCCGTCCGTGTGTTCCCTGACTCGACATTGATCACTCGCAGGTCATTAGCCTTCCAATTAGTCACCATCCGTAATGTAAATGAGTGCACAGCAAGGTTAAATAGACTGAGAGAAAGTCAGGCACAAACGCCACAGAGTTTATAAATGGAAAGAGGACTGAAGTTTTTTTGGGGTTCTTTTTTCCCCAAAGAAAAAAGTAAGAGATAGACGCTCGGCTGAAAATAAACCTCGATAGTCGGAGCTTGACTGCTTTCTGTCTCAGAAATGTGGGATGAAATAGAATTAACCCCACCACATATAAATATTGTGATGCTTTTTTGGTCGGCATAATTGCAATGACAGGTTGTGAGTCTGTGTAGGTCATGTTATGATTTTACCAAAATAGAAGCCAGTATTTTTTCTTTGAACCTGTAGAAGCTCCAAGAAATGACAGAGTTGGTTGTTTTGGATATGAAACATCATTTTCATTTTCTACTCGTTATTTTCATAACCAACCTGACTTAATGCAACACTGTTTCTCCACAATATTTCTAGCCTGGATGTCCACTGTAGGCCCCCAGACAGACAGACAGACAGACAGACAGACAGACGTGTTCATTTTAGCTCTCGGCTCCCTAGCGAGTCAGTTTAGCGAGTCAACTACCAGCTGTGTCTCGTTCCCGCTGGTCTCGGGTTTCACGAGAGCTCGGGAACTGCAGCTGAATGCAGCTTCTGTCGAGGAGGTGACTCTGAATATTGTGGCTGAGAATCCAGTGTTAACCATGTCATTTTAAGTCCAGTTGGGCTGCTGATTGTTCTGCAAGATGAGGATGACACCCTTATGCTTTTCTTCTGAGCTTTTTATGTTTATAGTCGATTTAGGCCTCCTTTTTATCAGCAGCGAAACTTCAGATGTGGTTTAAACTCTGAAATGCCAGCGGAGCTTTTACTGATATTGTGGTACATAACTGGGGTTGGAAATTCTGGTGTTGGGTTGACCCATCCCTGGATTGCCAGTTCATGGTTTTGGGAGTTGTTTTGGAGATCATCAAGCACGGAACCACTGCACCAGCTTCATTCATAAATAAAGCCCCAGTCCAGGTGGTAAGCCGCAAAAACAGCTGACTTGCATTTGGCTGCCGGGTCGCCGTAAGCTGCTGTTGATAAGAGCATCAACCAATTCGCTACCTGGGAATAAATCATAAAAGCTCATTGCAGCGAATTGAAACGGGGATTTGTCGAATCCGTTTTTTTGGTACCGTTGCCGTCACTGCGGAATTTTCAGAGTCCAAGCAGCAGCAGCAGCAGCAGCAGCAGCAACAACAACAACATGCGCAGCTCAAAGGGAAAGTGCAGTTGACGCGGAATCCTGTCGTATTTTACTGCTCATTTTGGAGATGTCAAAGAGACAAAGGTCAGAGCGGGCTGAGTAATCTTCCCGCACTTTGCCCACACGCTCCAGTTTCGCGTCGGTACAAACCAACAACCGTGTCACTTTTTTGGCAGTACAAGTTGTTCCAAGGCCTTAAAACCCCAAAACTTATCTTAAGCCCCCCGCTCTCCCCTTGGAAATCCTTTTGTCCCGATCTCCCAAAATGACCCTCGATCCCGCTGTGCTACCCTGAGCCCGCTAAAGCTTCTCACTGAGGCCAGTGAACCCAAAGAGGCCAATTTAGCCCAATTAAGGCAACCCAGAGATTCCAGGGCTATTAGAGCCATCCACCACCCTCCTAAGTGATGCACAGCAGTTGTTTTGCCTTTTGTTTGATTTAAGTCATTTGTTTGTGTTTGAATGTGCCCACTAATCTGTATTGCTGGTTTCCTGCGTCGCTCCACCCATGTCGGACCGGCTTTTTAATTGCGCTGCAGTGAAAGTTTGTTCCACTTCCAGTGAGCACCATCGTTGTCCCTTCCTTTGTATTTTGTTAAAACCTTTGGTTGGTTAATAGTTCAATTTATCTCCAGGCCTCAATTTAGTGAAGAAGGCCCATTAAACTGGGTTGGCATTCTGTACTTCATAAGCTTCACTTTCTTTGATTTTCTACTCTTGTCTTTTCTCTTATGTTATTTCTTACATTGGCGGGGACTCAATAAGGCAAACGTGTTTCCATAACGAATTCCTCCCTTGCCCTCCAGTTCGGGATGGATTTTGCGCCTCATCCTGGACTCGGACCAACTTGTGTAGCGCAGGAGTGCGAGTGTTTTTTTTTTTGTTTTGTTTTTTGTTTTTGCTCGTCCGTCGGCGTTTGAGGAAACCCAATCTCTCGAACAATTCACAATTAAAGGAGGATACAGAGGGAGGGGAAGCCGCGAAGGAAGGAGAAACAATCCGTTGCATTGTGTTGTGCCGGCACACGGTCAGACCAGTTCGGGCTGGATCGCGGGAAGGCAACAATAGAACAAAAAAAACAAAAAAGGGGGTGCATAGAGAAGAGGTTGAGTGCGATTAAGACTAAACCCTGAGCGAGGAGTTTGTTCCAACGCTTCCTGCGTGATCAACCAACACGCGACCATGCTGAAGACAAAAAGCAGCGGTGAGGGCGGCCAACCCCCCCGCGGCAGGAAGGTAAGAACCAACGGAAGGCGCGCGCGCCTTGAACACCTCCTGCCGCCTCCTCGCTTCTTGACGGCTTCTCTCAGCTTCTCTGATCGGAAGGAGAAGGCACTGTGATGCGTTGCCAGATCGTCGGGTGATCGCCCCCGGCAGCAGGTCGGAAGCGGCGGCGGCAGCGATCACACGTTCCGCGCCGTCGACGGTAACGACGCATGAATAATAAGTCGCTAAACTGCAGGTATAACTTCCTGCTCTGGGTTTCAGGATCTCAGGAGACTGTTCACTTTGTTTTTCCTTCCCACCACTTGTTGCTGTGGTTTCAGCTGCGACGCTGCTTGCCAGTGGGACGTGGTGGTTAATGAGTAGCGGGACAGAGGCTGGCTGGCTGGCTGGCTGGCTGGCTGGCTGGCTGGCTGGCTGGTTGGCTGGCTGGCTGGCTGCTGATGGTTTTGCCCTCTGATGTCAGAGCTCTCTGCCAGCAATGACTCAAACGCACTTTGTGGACAGAGACACACACATGCATCCACATAGAGGGAAAGAGTGAATGATTGGTCAGAGGCACCCACGCTGCTTCCCTCATGTCCACGCACAACACACACCCACACATCAACGTGCTGTGATTCTTTTCCTCCTTTTTTTCCTGAATGTTCAAGAATCACTTTTCAAATCTCGCCGGAAACATTTTGTTCCTGGTTCGTCGACGTCGTCCAAAGAACTTTCCCTAACTGGTGCTGTTGATTTAAAACCCCTTTATTGCTGCTCTTTTATTAATGGACACCTTTAGTGGCCCCAATAAATCAGCTTATCGGGCCTTGATTTATTGCGATTGTACCAGGTGACAAATAAATAGAATGCCTCGCCAACCTTGTCCTCCTTATCTTCAAAAGTTCGAAAGAACTTGAGAGCGGCTCTGCTTTCTGGACCACTGCGCTCGACTTTCTCTCATTTTTGTTATTTTGAAATTTGTGACCTCGGGTTGGTGGAAAAAAAAGGCAAAGACACGTCTGAGGAAAGTTTTCTACCTGTGTCATCATGCGCTCAGGGCTGTGATGGTGGCAAATGTGGGGAACACAATGCCTGTATATACTGTGTCATAAGTCAGTAAATGACTGATCCCCCTTTCTCCTCCTCCTCCCTCCCTCCCCCTTTCTGTCAGCAGATTCAGTTTGCGGACCAGAAGCAGGAGTTCAACAAGCGTCCGTCCAAGATTGGCCGCCGCTCCCTCTCCCGCTCCATCTCCCAGTCCTCCACAGACAGCTACAGCTCAGGTACGCGTACGCAAAATAAGCCAATGCGTGGTCCCCTCGTGCCACCACTTGTCATCAGCGGCGCTCCGTTTGAACCAAGATGGCCTTTTACATGAAAAACCCTTGCATCTTATTTTGAAAAAAAAAAAAAAACACAGCTTTGTGTGTTCGATGATGATTGCTGGTAACATAGACTGCAGACAATGGGCAGCCTATGCAGACACTGAAAAAAAAACAATATCCAATGTTTCCTTTCCAACAAGATGTTTTTGTTGAAAGACCTGCACCTGGAAGCAGCTGCTATATTGACACTGAACCAACCTAGGTGCACAGCAACACAATTGCTCGATGGCTGAAACAGAGCATTTCAGTATAAAACATTTATGCTACTCAAAAACATGGATAGCGGAAACATCCCCCACTGGCTGTGTTGTTAAAATAAAAAACAAGTAACTAAAATAAGAGAAATAAATATTAAATAAAGGTGAACAGAAGAATTTAAATCCACCTGCAGTGTCTCACATTACAAATGTAACACATTTTCTATGCCAACAAGTCAAGGGAGGTCTGGGAAGGTGTGAGGACCATCACAGGTCTCCACACAAAGACCAGAACCGTAGAGGGGACAATGGAGCGGGCAAACGAACTGAATGCTTTCTTCAACAGGTTCAACCAGCCCTTGCCTCCCCCACCCCGACCCTCACCACAGCCATCTCCCCATCTCCCCTGCACACACCCCTCCCCGCAGACACCACAATAGCCCACCCCTGCCCTCACCACAGTCATCGCCCTCTCTCCCCTCCACAAACCTCCCGCCAGACTCAACAATACCCCTCTCCCCACCCCCCACATCAACACAATCTTCGCCACTCAACACCACAGACCAGGTCAGAGGACAGCTGAGGAAGCTTTGTCCCAGGAAAGCCGCTGGCCCAGACAAGGTGTGCCCAAGATTACTGAATACCAGCGCTGAAGAACTGGGGGAACCACTACAACGGATCTTCATCCTAAGCCTGAAGATTGGGAGAGTGCCCACCCTCTGGAAGGCATCCCGCATCGTTCCAGTTCCGAAGAAGAACCGGCCCAACGAGCTGAATGACTTCAGACCAGTGGCACTCACTTCAAATCTGATGAAGACGTTGGAGCGGCTCTTCCTTGGCCTCCTCAGACCCCCGGTGCAACATGCCCAGGATTGCCTACAGTTTGCGTACCAGCCAGGCGTTGGTGTGGAGGATGCCATCATCATGGAGCCCACTCCCATCTGGATAAGGGAGGCGACACAGTGAGGATTCTCTTTCTGGACTTCTTTAGTGCCTTCAATACTATCCAGCCCCCCTTGCTCTGGGACAAACTGAGCAGGATGGGAGTGGACCCCCACCTGGTGGACTGGATTTCCGACTACCTCACTGGCAGACCTCAGTACGTTGCGCTGAAGGACATCACATCTGACACAGTGGTCGGCAGCACTGGAGCCCCCCAGGGCCGCTCTTCTCTTCACCCTATACACCTGGGACTTCTGCTACAACTCGGAGCTGTGTCATATTCAGAAGTACGCCAATGACAGAGCCATCGTTGGGTGCATCAGTGAAGACAGAGAGGAGTATCGAAGACTGGTTGGGGACTTTGCCACATGGTGCCACACTAACCACCTACAGCTCAACACCTCTAAGACGAAGGAGCTGGTTATTGACTTCGGGAGGTACAGACCAAGACCACGGCCTGTCCTGCTGGAGGGAGCTGAGGTGTAGGCTGTGGACTCTTACAAATACCTGAGGGTGTGGCTGGACAATAAACTGGACTGGACTCCACACACCAGCCACCTGTATGGGAAGACACAAAGAAGGATGTATTTCCTAAGGAGACTGCGGTCCTTCAACATCTGCCGCAAACTCCTGCGGATGTTTTATCAGTCTGTGGTTGCCAGCGTCCTCTTTTACACCGGGGTGTGCTGGGGGGGGGCAGCATATCCAAGAAGGACGAATCCAGACTGGACAAACTGATCAGGTGGGCCGGCTCTGTGGTCGGCATGAAGCTGGACTCTCTGGTGACGGTGGCAGAGAGGAGGACTCTGGACAAACTGCTGGACATTATGGACAATGCCAGCCACCCCCTGCACGGCGTCATCAGCAACCAGAGGAGTCTGTTCAGTGAAAGACTGCTCCTTCCCAAGTGTCGGACCAACAGGCTCAAGAACTCCTTTGTCCATCATACCATCACACTCTACAACTCCTCACTTGGGGGGAGGAGGAGGACATGGATAGAGTAGGAAAGGGAGGGTGGCCATTTCTGCTACTGCGACTCTCTTGTGCAACTCATGCACACAGAAATGGACACTCTTCCTATGCTGCAATAACCTTATCCTCACCCCTAATGCAGTATTTGTCACGTATCTATATTCCACCAAACTAAGCCATATTCAGTATTTTTGTATTTATTTATATTATTTAATTCTTCTTTTACTCTATATTAGTAATTATTTACTATTTCTCCACCTGTGTGCCTCTATTTTTTGTCTGTGTGCTGCTCAAGTGGATCAATAAAGTTTGTCTAAGTCTAAGTCATTGGGGTATTGGGTGGAGGTGGTGGGGGTTGAGTAAACTACCAAATGATAAATTAGTAGATAAACAAGACACAAAACAAAAACACTGATAAACCTTCATTGTAAGTTCTAGCCAAAAAACTAGCAAAAGGAACAATCTAGTTAAACTCTACTTGCTTTGGACAACAGTCATTGTAGGGCAATATGTAATGTCATGTACTGTGTGTCTGTGTGTGTATTCATGTAAATGTGTGTGTCTCAGAGTGTGCACACTTGTGTGAACATGTTCTCTTATGGCAAGTTCTTTGCTAGGAAAACCAGCATGTTTACTTTAGTGGGTTGTAAGCATGTGTGTTGGCATGTTACAACATGGAGATCATGATGTGCTAAGAAGTCTCCCTGAGGGTGAACTAGTTGCAGGTATACAGAGATACTTCCTGGCAACTTTACTCAGATGTGGGTAGCTGACCTGATGGAGCTTCCACTGAGCCAGAGGGTCTGCTTCACTGTCTGTGGCGTCCAGCGCGGCTCGGAAATGCGTTTGGTGTGAGGGCACGGAGCGCTTCCGCACCGCAGACGCCCCGCCGGCGCTCTCGGTGTGAACTCTGGGGAATGGATGCCTGCCCGACTGCTTTGCTGCTCCCTGAGTAGTCCGTAGTTTTACTTTGTGGGCTTCGTGGAGCGCTTCGAACAGATCTCTGCGGTTGTGTTGTTAAGTGGCTGTGGAGATTAGTCGTCTTTCCCCTGCTGGTTGCTACAACTGCTGGGCAGGACTTACAGAGGACCTGGGTTTGTAGCGGGTCATCTTTGGTGAAACCAAAGTATTTCCAAATAACAGACGTGCTGTGTCTTTTAGGCACGAGTTTCTCTTCGCCCATATTTTCCTCCTCGCATGTCTCTGTTGTTCCCGCCATGACTCCGCCCCCCTCGCTCTCTCCACATGGCTTGTGGCCTCAACGAAAAGCAGTTACTTGGAGGCGGGCATCTAACGCTGTAAGGCTCAATCTGATTGGCCAAATTTGAACTTTAGTGAACACATGTGTCTATCGCACATTTTGATATCGCGATTGCAATAAAGTCATGATGTATTGTGCAGCCCGAGTAACAACATGTTGCCACAGTAAATATGTGAAATTAATCAACAACGGATGAGACACTCCCACTGTCTTATCTCAGTTCCATTCATTTACAAGCTTTAAAGTGTAATATATTCATACTGATATATTGATTGATGGATGGATGGATACAACACTGTTGATGCACTCAAAACAAAACATAAAATAAACTATACAGTAATTACAGGAAAGAGTCAAGTGAATGTAAAAGCAACAAACTAGCAAGAGTAAGATGTACGGAAGATCAACAGTGCAGTTGTTTTCAATCAATTGACGTTTGCTCACTTTCCCCTAATGACCAGATGACATCGGAAGAGAAATTGAGGACGAGATGGTGTCAGATGTGGGAAACTTGTTGTCCGGCTTTGGGAGCAGTGAAATCTCTGTTGTTGCGTGTGAGGGTCATTTTCAGGACACCCCCTCCTCTCACACCCCCTCCAAACACCATTAATGTGATGAATTAATCCATGTGTGAGGTTTGATGGAGAAGCAGCTGGATGGCAGATGAACAGAAGGGCTTTGGGTATTAAGAGGTGACCACCGGGTGGGAGGGGGGAGGGCGGCATCGGGCCTCTGGTCGTAAAAATGAAAAAAGTGATTTGTATTTTTATTTTTTTATTTATTTATTTATTTATTTTCCCCCAATGCAGTGCGTACGTGAGCTACAGCCTGCGTGCTGTGTGGAATTTTTGACAATCCTATCAGTGCGCAGCTGTGGATCCGTGCGGCATGGCATGAAGTTTGCCGAGTGCACAGGGAAGGTGGAGGAGCAGACTTGTCTCCTCTCTGAGGAGGAAGCTGTCGGTGGCGGAAGCTTTAATTGCGACCGCAGCGGCTCAGCCTTACCTTGACCTTTCACGGGACTCCAGCAGGGACCTTTTTTTTTTTTCTCTCTCTCTGCTTCAAAATAGCTGAGCAGCAGCTCTGAAACCCTCGACCCTTCATTCATAAGATGCGTATATGTTCAATGTAAAACTCTTTTGAGTGCCTAGAAGTGCTTTATAAATCCAATCCATTATTATTATATAAAAAGGCATATTTAGCCGCCTGTTTACAGCCTCCCACAAAAAACCCTGATGCCTCGTATTATGTTTTTAGACAGGGACGGTAACAAGGTGACTGAAAGCGAGACAGACTTTCCCAAAAGGGACATTTACATAACATGCATCTTCGCTTCCGCAGAGTCCCGTCTTTGCCGCCATAAAGGCAGATTCTGTTACAAATGGTGGGATTGGTTCCCTCGTTCTTTTCACTTTTTCTCTCCGCGCCCACCCTCTCCCCGTTGAAAGCAGCTCATTAAATCACTCCTGTTCTGCCTTTGGAGAGCCTTCCGCACTCTCAGGCTTTTAAGTCCTTTTTTTCCTCTTTCTTTTCTCCCCCCCTCCTCAGGATTTTCTCTCATCCGTCCGTCCGGCTGTTGAGATCTCAGCCATCAGCTGCGGCACATTGGGTGAAAAGAGTCTATCGTCCGGGGAGGCTCCCCTCCCTCCCCCGATTCCCCGTCCTCCTGATTCCTCTTTGCCTCTTAATTCCGTCAGGCAGAACACTCCTAATTCCCCCGATTGTTCCCACAGTGTGGAGGAGAGCCACCAGTCGTAACAGGAAATGTAAGATGTTCGGACGTGACGTCGCCTCGAGTCGGCGTCGCAGCACGACGCACTGTAGTCACCCCCGTAAGATTAATTGAACGGGTCTGTGAAAGGAATTCTCCCAATGAAACAAACGCCTATTGAGTTGGGTATGATTGTTGACATTTACAGTGCAGAATTCAGCTATTTGTCTTTCTGCCCAGGATAATGGGAGCTAATATGAGGTGCAGGAGGCTGTAAACAGAGGGCTAAATATGCTGTTTGTTTGGGTGTGTTTTTATTTAAGCTCACAGTGTTTCTCAAGACTCGTCTTCCGCTAGAAACACTTGGTTTAAAAGTAAAGAAGCCCGGCCTATTGATTCTGGTTCCTGCACGACTGGCACTTTTCTGTTTTCGGCAGCGCTCCCAGTACCTCTTGGAAGTGTTGGTACGTCCATCCACCCCCCCCCCCCCCCCCACATTCTCTTCCTGTCAGCACGGATGGGAGATTTAAGAAGAAAACCGCTGCACTCGTGGATTATTATCCCTCCACTTTTTTTTTTTTAAGCCTCTCCCCTCCTGGCACAGTACAGCGTGTTCTGTGGTGCAGAGCCCCCCCCCTCCACCCCCGTTTGCCCCTGACACAGGGCTGCAGGAGTTCCCTCAGTGGTGCGCCTGTGTAGCGCCGAGTTGTGACAGTGAGCGCACAGCACCGCCACCGCCAAGCAAGGAACAGACATAGCCGTCTCCGCTGCATCTCGCGGGGACGACGTCTCGGTCATGGCCGCACCTCCTCCGCTGTGGCTTGTTCCTTCTCTCTGTCGGCATTATCCGGGTTTAGATGCAGGTAGCAGTTTGAAAAGCAGCATAATTTCTTGCATTTAGATTGTCAGCCTTCGTCCCGGGACGGAGAAAAGTCCAGCCTCTACTAAAGTTTTGCGCACCAGGTTGTGAAAATGTAGGCCTTTGTGATGTCACAAAGGGCATTGATGATTCAATGTCCCCTCAATCAGACTCCTTGCTGCCTCCTTCTTGTCCCTGTCTAAAATTACATGAGGTAAAATAATTGGCATCGGTTTCTGCAGGAAGCTGACAGATTCCTGCAGGTGGATGTTAAACAGATGGTGTGGATTTTTGTTGTACTTCTTTCCCTTCTTTTTTTTTCTTTTTTTTTTGAGAATTACTCATGCACTACACTGGAACCTGAGGCGCGGACTAAAGATCTCTACATAAGTCATACAGTACCTTTAATTTATGGAATGAAGGCACTTCCACCACATTAAAGCTGTTCCGAGTCACTGATTTTGAAGAAAGTCACATTTGTCAAAGTGTCTGTATAATGAATAGAGTTTGGGAACCCATGATTTCTGAGGCAACTGAAACCAGCACAACTCCAGCTGACGTCGTGAGCTCGGAGAAGAATGTTCCCGGATGCGTGAGGACGTGGACTCCCAAGATAAAAGAATGAGCAACCTTTGTTGTTGAAAGGCTGAACTTGCGGGTCTTTGAAATCTTCCCCACAGCTTCTGGTGACATTAGGAAAAGCTTAGGGGGACAACCTGGATCATCTTCACAATTATGAGTGGTATGACCATATAGCATGTGGGCACGTCTCTGCAGAATCAGCCTAATGCCTGTTAATCCAATGCTAGGAGTTTTTTATGTGAAACATTAAAGCTGAAAATTGAATGCAATAACAATAATTATGTCCACCCTGAAAGAAATATTATGCCATTATCTGCTTTACCCACGGCTTCACTGGTTCTTTTTAAAAAAAAAAATCTGTATCTGTTTGTTTCTCATCTTAGCCGCGTCGTACACGGACAGCTCCGACGATGAGACATCTCCACGGGACAAGCAGCAGAAGAACTCAAAGGGCAACGCCGACTTCTGCATCAAGAACATCAAGCAGTCCGACTTCGGGCGCAGGGAGATCGAGATCGCCGAGCAAGGTACAAAACAAAAACAAAAAGAACCGGGAAACAAACCAGCAGACAGCTGAGGAGAAACCTTGGCCTTGCCGCGCAACCGGATCTGAGTCACTGCTCTATTGCGTTGGTGTGGCATGGCAACCAAAAAAAAAAGTCGACTTAGCTTCTGTTCACCTGTCAAAAAAATAAATAAATAAAAATAAAAAGTCTTTGGCAATTGTTCCCGGTAGCCGTGACAACGACCTCAACAGGACCACACTGAAAGCGAAGCGGAGACAACTGGGACTTTTAGTTTTCGTGATGGATTTTTTTCACCAATGTGAGGCACAGGAGACAAAACATGGTGCATGTCTGTATTGATGTGCAAAAAGTATTAGAATCTTAAAAAAAAACACATTTTCTGGATGGCTTTTGAGTGCTAGTTAAGGTTTTTCTGCGCTTAGCTTAGTATGTGTCTGAGGTCTGTACAACCAAGTGGAAAATTGACTGGAAGTCAAAGTAAATGTGTGCGTGTGTTGCTATCTGGTGCCTGGTGCCATATGTCCGCTGCCTCTCTGAGGACAAAAACAACGATGTGAGTCAATTATTTCTAGCATTCTCTAATTGTCCCTGAGTGAGAAAACGCACACAAACACACACGCATAGTCTCAGCCACAGCTTGCAGGCCGCACTGGTTTTGTGGAGCGGCTGTAGTCGCAGGCGAGGTGCAGTCGGGGTGAAACGATGGGGATTCCTCCACGGAGCAGCTGGTGCTCTGTTTTGCCCTCATGTGTGTTTTGTTTCTCCCTCCTCCTCCTCCTCTGTCAGAGATGCCCGCCCTGATGGCCCTGAGGAAGAGAGCCCAGGGGGAGAAGCCCCTCGCCGGTGCCAAAGTGGTGGGCTGCACCCACATCACAGCACAGACTGCAGTGAGTTGACATTTAAATGGGTTTTGAAAGAAGAAGAAGAAAAAAAACAGCACACTCAAATGTACCTGGGGTTTATATCTGTGCTTTAAAGGTTCAGTGTGTAATATTTTTGGAGGAAACGGCGACATCAAGGGGTTTATTATGTTTTAGATGTCAGCGCTCTGTCGCTCTCCCTCCCCCTCCCCCTCCTGAGCTTGCCAGTGAACTGCGTTGGCCTGCGCACACAAATCTTGATATCTCGTCCGCCTTCTTCTTCGTTGGTTTATTTGAGGACGAAAGCATCCACCTTAAATATGAGACGTGCTGTCAGGCAGCTGGATTGTCCACACCAGGCTTCCTTAAAAAATATGGCAGTGCAAGAAGGCAGCTGACTGGGAGCAAGAGCCTTAATCTATGGATATTCCTTTATATAAATAAGAACCATTCCGAGGGGTAGGACAACTAAATTACTTTTATTGTACTCCCATTATACTCTTTTATTAATGTATTTATGGGCAGTATATTAAGCTTTAACCAATATAAAAATCATAAATCAGGCCAAGCATTACACACTGCACCTTTTAAAAAAACAAACAAAAAACAAAACTCTCCTCCTGGCTCCTTCGTCCCTGCAGGTGCTGATGGAGACGCTGTCCGCTCTGGGGGCTCAGTGCAGATGGGCCGCCTGCAACATTTACTCCACCCAGAACGAGGTGGCAGCTGCTTTGGCTGAGGGAGGTAAAGGCTGTGTTTGTGCAGGCTGTGTTTGTTCTCTAAGTGTGGCATGTGCCACAGGCGCCGTCTCCTTCTCCTGCCCATAACCTGCATACCCGAGAAAATCAAACTTCCTGCCTGTTTTTAGTTTCTTTTCCTTTATACAAGGCAAGCAGGTCTTTCTGCTTTCTTTTTTTTTCACCTTGGCACATTTTGGCGGCAGACCTCCGTTCCTCCACCAGATGTCAGCGGTGACATCAGCCAGGTTAAAATCACGTCACCGCTGACGCAGGAGGCGGAAGGTCCCTCAAGGGGAAGCGTGGGAAAAAAAAACTCTGCTGGACTCGTATTGAAAGAAAAAAAAAAAACCTCCATTAATTACTGAATCGACGCGAAAGGACACGATGAACATTCATGGGACGTCTCATTTTTTTTTAGGTTTCAGTGTGTTTGCATGGAAGGGTGAATCAGAGGATGACTTCTGGTGGTGCATCGACCGCTGTGTCAACTTGGAAGGCTGGCAACCCAACATGGTACTGACCAATAGCCTGTATTTGTATAGCAAATAGCCTCATGAAGATTAGCCAGACAGAAATAGGATGATTTGCCTTAAATTTCACCCCCCCCCCCAAACCCCTCTTCAGATCTTGGATGACGGCGGCGACCTCACCCACTGGATTTATAAGAAATACCCCAACATGTTCAAGAAGATCAAGGGCATCGTCGAGGAAAGTGTTACCGGCGTGCACAGGTGAGACTCTCACCAGGCTTCAAAATGTATTGCCAGTTTTTCAGCCCGTTTAAACACCCAGTTGTCTAGATATGGATTTATATGCATTTGCTGATCCCAAGTTTCACCGTTGCAAGAATAAAAATGACTCCTTTTTTTTTAAGTGAAACCAACATATGCAGAATAATCTTCAAAAATACACAAAGGATGTTCAAGAAAAAAAGTAGTTGCGTCAAGTCCTGATATTACCACGCTGGCTTTGCATGGGTTTCCGATGGCGTTCCACTGCCATCTAGTGGCGAAATCGTTACCCACAACAGTCCACATCGCATATATTTTTAGTTCACTTTCTCTCATATGCCGGAGCAGATGAATGCAAACAGCCAATGTTTCTCTCTCTCTCTCTCTCCCCCACCCACCCCCCCACCCCCACCCACCAGATTGTACCAGCTCTCCAAGGCAGGGAAGCTGTGCGTCCCGGCCATGAACGTCAACGACTCGGTGACCAAGCAGAAGTTCGACAACCTGTACTGCTGCAGAGAGTCCATCCTGGACGGGTACGAGGGGGCTCCCCATCTGACTGCTGTTGGAGCAAAGAAAAGAAAAAGGCAAACAGCGCAAAGAAAAAATAAATATCGGTGTCACTGAAAATGTTTGTTTTCCTTTTTTCTTTCAGCCTGAAGAGGACCACCGACGTCATGTTCGGAGGCAAGCAGGTGGTTGTGTGCGGATACGGAGAGGTGAGTTATCAGGCGCGCATGCACACACACACACACACACACACACACACACACACACACATACATACACAAACAAACATTGCAAAGTCTAACCAAGGCATGGGCAAACTGCGGCCTGGGGACCATAGGCGGCCCGTTAAGCTTTTCAATCCGGCCCGCCAAACTTGAAGAAGTGATATTAGTAGTAAGTCATAAAATGGCTGTTTTTCATAAATTTCCCATGATACTTGCTGCTGCTCCGGCCCCTCTGTCAAGTTTTTTAGAACCCATTGCTGCCCACCAGTTATAAAGTGTGCCCGCCCCTGGTGCTCTAACCCGATTTGGTCTCGTGCCCACTGTCCCCCTACAGGTGGGCAAAGGCTGCTGCGCCGCCCTCAAAGCCATGGGCGCCATCGTGTACGTCACAGAGATCGACCCCATCTGCGCCCTGCAGGCATGGTAAGGCTACCCCCCCCCCCGACACGAGTCTCCCGTCCCACCAGAGTCACATCGGTTTGACGCTCAGTTTTGGTGTCTCTCTCTCTCTTTCTCTCCCTCTCTCCCTCTCTCCGCGTCTCTCAGCATGGACGGCTTCCGGCTGGTGAAACTGAATGAGGTCGTCAGACAAGTGGACATCGTCATCACCTGCACAGGTTAGGTTGCCCACAGGCCGCAAGAGTCTGATATAATTCACGCCACCGTCAGCTGATCAACAACTGGCCAGGATTTTTTTTTTGGCAATATGTACATATATATATATAACTATCTGTGTAGTTTTGTCTCCAGCTTATTAACCACAGCAGAGTTTTCTCTTTTCCGTTTCTCTCTGCTTTGCTTTTCTCTTTTTTTTTTTCTTTTGTGTAACTCTTTAAGTCATCTTGCAGCAGGTTTTCACTTTAAGTAAATCAAGCAAATGTTTGGTTCTTTCAACGCCACTCTGAGCTCTCCTCATCTGCCTCTTCCGTCCAGCAGTTCCTTGAGAAATGTGACGGCCGTCAGGTTTTAATGAGGCAGACAGATGTAATAGTCGCACTTTGCGGATTAATTAACGGCACTGTAAAGAGAGGCAGGGAATAATTAAAAATAGAGAGCACTCTGAGAGCCCAGTACCAAAGAAACAGACGGTGGAGCGAGTCCCCGCTCACTTTATCTGGCACTTCTTAAAAGAGACTTTGCTTCTCCTCCCTCCGGCCTGATGATGTTTCTCTTCTTCTTCTTCCCAAATTCTCAATTGTTTCCTTTCCTGCTCTCAGGCAATAAGAACGTGGTTGTTAGGGAGAACCTGGACCGCATGAAGAACGGCTGCATCGTCTGCAACATGGGACACTCCAACACCGAGATCGATGTGGTCAGTTGAGTCTCACACGCGCGTGCGCGCGCTCCGTCTTGTTTCACAAGAAACGATGGAAAAATCAGATTAGAGGCCTGACTTGGATCATTGGTTGCAAAAATATTCAACTTAAATTTTCAACTAAGAAACATGATGGAGTGGACAATAATTTGCCAAACTTTTTAAATGATAAATATTAAGCAAATAAAGATTTTATTTATTTATTTTGAAACTCCTTGCTGCCATTTACAGGCGCTGCTACGATGTCGGCAGTCAGTTATTTCTTTAATTGAAAGGTGGCTGCCAAACTTTTTCCCCCATGTCGGGGGATGATGGCACATCTGAAACAGCCAGTCGAGGAAACGGAAGTGGCTGCTAGCTAGCGGCTAGCTAACTAGCCTCTTGCTAACAATGAAAACGCCTCTGGACCCCCCCGCAGGCCAGCCTGCGGACCCCGGAGCTGACCTGGGAGAGGGTGCGCTCGCAGGTGGACCACGTCATCTGGCCCGACGGCAAGAGGATAGTGCTGCTAGCCGAGGTGACGCACACACACACACACACACACACACACACACACTGAAAGATACAGCAAATCCAGTTTGAAAGACGCTCTGAGGTTGAATTAGAGTGAACTAGCGAGTGGATGAGGGAACACATAATCGTGTGTGTGTGTGTGTGTGTGTGTGTGTGTGTGTGTGTGTGTGTGTGTGTGTGTGTGTGTGTGTGTGTGTGTGTGTCTGTCTTGAATGCTGTGACGTAATGAGAGCAGTCTGACAACCGGTCCCGCTCCTCCAAAAATAAAAAAAATGCAGTATTTCCTCCGCCCTGTCCCACCTCAGTGCTCCTCAGCTCTGCACCTTTTTGCATCCACAATAGGCTGCGTGTATCACCCCCCCACCCTCCTCCTCCTCGCTGCAGAGCCTTGCACTTCTCCATACTAACTACCCTCTCCTCCTCCTCCTCCTCCTCCCCCTGCAGGGTCGCCTGCTGAACCTGAGCTGCTCCACCGTGCCCACCTTTGTGCTCTCCATCACCGCCACCACCCAGGTGAGTGACTCACCCACCTGATCCAATCCCGTCGCACTGTTATTCCCGTTTTGTGTTTGCTTTTTTGTACATCGAGGGAAGCCATGTGATGTAACACCGTGTGTGTGTGTGTGTGTGTGTGTGTGTGTGTGTGTGTGTGTGTGTGTGTGTGTGTGTGTGTGTGTGTGTGTGTGTGTGTGTGTGTGTGTGTGTGCAGGCGTTGGCCCTGATTGAGCTGTACAACGCCCCAGACGGTCGCTACAAGCAGGATGTTTACCTGCTGCCCAAGAAGATGGGTAAGATTCATTTACATTTACAACAAATGCCTTTCTTTAAAAAAAAAATCTATATCTATAGATATATATTTAGATATATATATTAGGGATGCAAGAACATTCAGTATTTTACCAAACGGTTGGGTCCGGCACACAATGGCAACCGACGGTATTTCGGTACGTTTCAGCCAGTCACCAGACTTTATCAAAACGTGCACGTTGTGCCAGTAGATCCACTCAGGAGCGCAGACTAGTGGTGGGCTGCTTTACGACGACCCGCGGGTCCCACAGTGATCAATAATCCGACTCGTTCCAGCCGCCCCGCACAACCGCATGTATTATCACAACCCGCCTCAGCCGCCACCCGCCGTCATTACATAGAGCAGTACGTCTTTGAACAGGGCGTTTTCTTCCGTCAAGAAGGTGGCTGGAAGCGGCGTTCGTAGCATGACGTCACTTCCTAGTGCCAAGCGGATGGTACAACAACGGACAGAATACAACATAACCCGTTGGCAACATTAACCCCAGCGTCTCTCTCTGGACAAACCCAGTAGAATTTAGCAGCGCAAGATAATAACTGCGGTCCAACTGTGGTCCTGACACTCGCTCATCTTTCTCCTCACGGTCTGTTGTTGTTGTGGCGCCGCTCTGCACTTTCGTGACTTGTGTCTGCGTGAGGGCGCTAGCACGTTATGTATGTTTACCTCCCATATCAACATTAGATAGCTGGGCCCATTTTCTAATACCAGTAAGTATAATAGCATATCCATATAAACTGATTTATTTTTAAGCCTGTTAAAAATAAATATTTCACCATTTGTGAAGAAAAAAAAAAAACATAATAGATTTTTTGACTCATCAGCCCAATAAAATGTAAATGTCCTGACTCGCTTGTGAGTGGGTTAAAATGTTGTTTCTTTTTTATTGTAGTCATAAACTTTATATATACCTTGTGTGGTTTTATGTTTGTTTAATATGTTCTGCTAGTGCACAGTTTGCATGGAAGTTTGTGGTTTGATATTACCTGTGCTTTTAATTATTTTTACAATACAATATTGCCTTTTGCTAGTCAGAGTAGTCTTATAAGATATTGAAACCGTACCGTTACCGAGGCCCAAAAACCGTGATGCATACCGAACCATAGGAAAAGTGTACCGTTGCATCCCCAATGTGCACGTATGTTTGTGTGTGTATATATATGTGTTTATATAATATAACTGCAGGAAATCAGACCAAGGCGAGTGGAAAAAGCAGTTCTCTGGCCACCAAACAGGAAGTAATTACAGCCACTTTATGTCACCCTGTGGCCCGCAGGCAAACATTGCAGTTTATCTCCACAGACGCGCTCAGCTTGTTGCTGTCGGTTAGTGCGGCGCTCGCAGTAGCATAACCAGCACCCCCTCCCTCCGTGCGTCTGCGAGCTGCGCCGGGGCCGAGCGCATGTAAAGAAAAGTGCAGTGCGAACAAATGTAGGTCACCGCATCAGCAGCGCCGCAGTGGTCACCAGGATGACGGCAGCGCGACGAGTCGGCCGGAGAGGCGAGGCAGAGATTAGCAAGGCGGCACTTTGGAAGCAAAAGCAAAACATGACTTTATCCGTTGCTCCTCTGTGACGTCTCGTTCTCTTTCTGCCGTGAATTATTCATGAACCACATCCCTCTTTTCTCCGCCCCTCCAGACGAGTACGTGGCCAGCCTGCACCTCCCCACGTTCGACGCGCACCTCACGGAGCTGAGCGACGAGCAGGCCAAGTACCTGGGCTTGAACAAGAACGGGCCCTTCAAGCCAAACTACTACAGGTAAATGGGGGCATGGAGGGTAGGGGGCGTTTTCTCCGCTACCGTCCTCCAGGTGGCGCTCTGAGGTCTTCTCATTGGCGACGAAACCACTGAAAATGCTTTGTTCCCGTGGATCAGTTCCCACTGTGAATTAAAAATAAATTGCACGACCAAAGGACGAGACCACACAAATGTATATTACCTTTAGTATTGTAATATATAACATCGTAATACTGTTTGCCTATAAAAATGTCAGTTGTCTTTGAGATTGCGTGCGAGTTGCATTTTTGATAGTGATTAAAAAATAGTGTTGCATAATTCTTTTAGAAATCAAAAGAGTTGAATGATTTACACATCATTCCTTTCCCTGTTTCCCTTTCAGGTATTAAAACCAAGTAAGTGGGTTGGACTGAAGAACTACTCAGTGAATGGCACAGACTCCTAGAGGAAGAGGAGGAGGAGGGCGGAGGAGGTGGAGGAGGAGGAGGAGGAGGAGGACAGATGGAAGGATGGACAATACAATAGCTAACACACCTGCTTTTATCTTCTAGGGTGAGGGGTGGGGGATGTGGGGGAGGGGTGGCTCGCTCAAGAGTAGGAGGAGCCTGCGGGGACGTGAGTGGGCGTGGCCTCCTCTCTCCTCCACCCCCGCCTCGGAGCTCTTGGCGGGCTGTCTCTCATTTAATCACACTCCACAACCAATGCGGATAACATGAAGTGTAACGCCACCGCTAGCTAGCTCCCCAACGTCCGTCCCCTCCCCCGACCGCTCGTCATTTCGCTCATTTGTGCGTCCAGTTGTCTGTAAGTCCTCCATCCCTTTTTCCCCAATCGCCAGATCTTTTATTGTTTAACTAATAAAGATGAAATTATTGATGCTATATATATATATATACATGTGTGTGTGTATATGTATATGTGTATATATATATATATATATACATATATATATATACACATATACATACACACATACATACTACATAAAAACTGAAAAAAAATCTGTGAATGAAGACGACCTTTTGGAAATTTAGTGAGAGACTTTAATTCCTGTCTTTTATTTGCTGTCGTCTCTTCTTCTTTGCTACTCGTGATTTTTTTTTTTTTTTTTTTTTTTTTTTTTTGGTTGTTTATTTTCATTTTTTTGGTTTTTCCTCTTTGTAATATTGCAAGGGGCGGGGTTAGACCTAGTGGGGGCGGGGTTAGGCAGGCTCTCAGGGTCCAATCATATCGCATCTTTATATTATTTGATTGTTTTCATGTTTTCACTGTTCTGTGCGTTTTTAAACTTTTTTTTAAAACGTGTTCCGCCTCCCTTCCGATCTGCCTGTCGTTTTTGTTTTGTTATGTTTTGTTGTTTTAAAGACCACATGATGATGATTGGTTTCTCTCCACGGTTTGTCAAAACTACATCGAGACTCGTCTCATTGGCTGCTTCCTACTTGGCTGCCCTCATGGCACTTTGGTTGGGATCCATGAAAAGTGTTTCAAAACTAACTCACGGCAAACGACTTTATTCCATGCCCCCCCCCACCACCACCACCACCACCCCGCCTGCACCAAGACCCAGCTCTACTGTAACACACTGCAGGTTGTCAGATCATCACAAGGGGTGCACTGTCTATCTAGATATTTATATTTAATGGAGATTTTCTATCTTTTTTTTCTCTTCTCGCTCCGCGTAACAGCTTTTTTTTTTGGTTGGGGGGGTGAAAACAAGATCATGTCATTACCAATTAATTGTCGATATTAATAACAGTTCTATGATAACTAAAGATAGTTCTAATAAATGTGCTTAAACCCTCGTGTTGAATACTGTGACAGAAAATATTTCCAGCGATTACCAAATGTGCAGAGGATGTTGCCACGCCGGTTTACACGCGCTCACGTCTTCATCAGGTCCTCGCTCACGAGCACGGTGCTGTTAAGCTTCAGCGCACTCAGCCATACACGCCACAACCCCTTTGGTACGAGTTGAGAAGTGCAAAAAAAAAAAATTAAACGTGCAAATCAAAACACTCAAAAAACACCCCAATACAACTCAATATCCAGGCTTAACGCAGACTGGCATATTAATGCTATCATGTCGCAGCGTTGAAGCAGCCTACACATCCGATGCGTTTCTATTTTTCAGCAATATTTTGCATTAAATATCACTGTGGATTATACTTGCCAACCAAAAACTGGGGGATTTGTTTCTCTTGGTTTCCCCCCTTGCCTACAGTGAAGCAAATATCTCTTTTATAATAATCTGTATAATTGACTCTTAGTAACGCAGCCAGCTAGCTTGGGTTAGCTTTAATGCTAAAACTGTAACAAAATGAAACCATGTGGGTGAACTTTCCACTTGCTGAAAGGCAGATTTTGGTTTCCGTATGAAAAAAAACAAGATTTAGTTGTGAGTTTTACTCCAAAGTAAATCTTGATACTATCAACTGTGTTCTAATACTTACTTTTTATCAGTGTACGCTAGGACACTGCAGTACTGTTCATTTACTGTTCATTTCTGCACATTTACCGTGTGGTGTGTTAACCGCAGTATGTCTGCCCTTCTGCTGTAATCAGATCTAATTTGCTTAAACAATTGTATTTTCTTTTGTTTAATTCCATTTATTTAAAATCTGCCCCAGACTGCTTATATTGGTTAGCTAGCACACTAATGCTAATTTTGCTACGTCCCGCACATATTGTGGGCGTGAAGTGTTAAACATTTAACAATTTGGACATGTTTGGACATGTCAAGTGCACGAGCGGTACACTGCATTTGTTTGCGTGGACCCCAAACATTAATTAGTACAGAAGTACACGATCTGGAACACGTCCCACACACTGCATTTAGTCCACCTACCGACATCTTGCGGTGTTTGGTCTCGACCCGCAGGCTAATTAAAGGGTTTCTCTTCAATAACTCTGAATTTGACATGACCCTGATTACAAGAAAAGATCCGACGCTGTGTGTGTGTGTGTGTGTGTGTGTGTGTGTGTGTGTGTGTGTGTGTGTGTGTGTGTGTGTGTGTGTGTGTGTGTGTGTGTGTGTGTGTGTGTGTGTGTGTGTGACCTTGGTGTCCAACTTCCCACGTTTTGCTGTTAAGAACCTTCTCTCTAAATGTCGTGCTGCCTGTTGAACTATCATTTTGAACTCTTCCGTCTAGTGCGAATGCGCACTTCCCTTTGATCTCTCAAAGGGAAGAAGGCCGGTTAAACAAGTGGTCTGTGTGTGCGTGTGTGCTTAGGCCACCGTTTGCTTGATGAGCACCTGCCTCAGGATCCTGGCCTGTGTGAGGTGTTCTTCCTTCTTTTTTTTACCCCGTTTTTTGGGAGGCGAAGGGGGAGCAAACCGTCTTTGTGTTTTGTCTTTCGTCAGCCGCGAGCTGAGTCCACACGTGGGGAGGGCGCGGGACAACACCAGCATCGTATATGTATATGCATTCTTATATACAGATATGACCTTTTCAAAAAGTATGGGAAGGACAACGAAGACCTGACTCCTGTATTTATTGTTGTAAATCCTCGAAAACTGGCGAAAATTCTCAACATGTTTTAAGATGTCTACTAAAGAAATAAAAAAAAAATCCCATGTTTAAATATTCCAAGTGATGATGTTAGATGATGAGCAATAATTTAAAACTGTACTCTTAATGAATAAAGATGTAAAGAAAAAAAATTGTAATTGCCTTTTTGAGAGTGTTTGTTTTTCCTCAACAGATCTGACTTACTGTTATTCTTCTGGTTTTGTGAACCAGTGTGTGTGTGTGTGTGTGGGGGGGAGTCGGGGCTCAGCTGCCGGAGTCTGTCAGAGTCGTGGCGATGTCACCCGAGTGAGCGGCGATCAGGCGGGGACGTCTCTGCCACCGACAGCTGCCCGCGGGCTGTCATTCATCCCTGACTCAAGTCGCCGTCGGGGGGTTAAAATGGGCGACTGACACACACACACACACACTCACACACTCACGTGGGGACTGTGTAACTTGCTGCCAATAGTCTAGGAATCTGATCAGTTGCAGCTCGTCATCACCTTGCCGTTATGTGAACACTGGCAGGGTTCATTTATTTTTTTGAATCGAATTCTACCCGACAAAGTTTAAACCTGGCACGGGCAATCAGCAGCTCTTTAATCCGGCCCGCCAAGCTTGAGGAAAATGATACATTTTGTTCTCATGCTTTTGTTCATTTTCAATTGACATTAAACCACATGTTTTCTACATGTCGGTATATTTTTTCTCCTATCAGGTGGGTCACCAGAACACTATCCATCTGCTCCTGCTCCGGACCCTCTCTAGCGTTTTAGAAAGCATTGTGGCCCAGCAGCCAGTTTGCCCGCCCTTGATCTAAACTGTAAACTCACTGATTACAGCACTGATCTGCCTTTGATTTCATTAACTGGAATAACACAAACCAAAGAATGATGTGAAGGACTGATGTGCACACTGTCAGTGGAATCCCCGGACAAAAGTGGCTTTTTCAAAAGTCAATGCATGTGCATTATTATTGTCACTAAAAAAAAAAAAAAGTTTTCACTCAGCGATTGTGTTGACCTAAATATCCGATCGACTTGCATGAAGGCAGCCACGTTACGACTGTGCGCCTCAACATCAGTCTGCTCTTCATGCAGCAGTAAAACCAGCGGAAATAATGTGAGATATAGTGTGAAGCTGTTTGCAATATGCCGTTTTACCACTAGATGTCGATACGTCTGTCGCACTCGACCTTTAAAACTTGATCTAGTGCGATGAGGAGCTCAAACCGACCAGAATTAAATGTCAGAATGCAACCAATTCTATTAAACAAACTGACAAAAAAAAAATCTTGTTTCATTGCAAAATTCTCATTTCTTCTTAAGTGTCTCTGATAGACACTCAGTTGGAGTATTGAGGAAGCAGTCGGCGCCTCTGTGGTCCCTGTTTTCAGACCGTTTCCTTATGGGCTCTTACATACTCACATTCTGCACTTCAGTAAAACTACGGATACTAATAAGAATCAGCAACGTTATTTTCTAGATGTCAAAAAACTACGGCTCGGGGACAGAATTTGGCCTGTTAGCCTTTTCAATTTGGTCCGCTGAACTTGAATATGAAGTACTAAAATGTCATCATTTTTTCAGTGTTTTAAGACATATTTTGTTGTAACGCTTTTGTTCATTTTCAATTGATATAGAAGCACATTTTCACACTTTCTTCATATCCCATCATATATTTTTTCTCCTGTGAGGTGGCTCACCAAAACACTCCATCCATCTGCTGCTGCTCCGGCCCCTCTGTCAAATTTTAGAGCCCACTGTGGCCCACCAGTCAGAACATGTGCCCACCCCTGGTACAGTGACCTGAAAAATCCACTTAAGCACTGTCACCTCTGCTGATGGGTGTGTGAAGGAAATGGATTTGAGGGAAACAAACAGTGGACGTGAAGTTTAGCAATCAACTCAATTAATTACTCCAACAATCAGTTATTCCACCACCAGTTGTGAAGCTGTTCCTTCGCATTTCCCTCCCCGCTGCCTCTCAATGAGGCCGTGTTCACCCAGCGCACCGCGTCCACCTCCTGCAGTAAGCCTGTCTGGCAGGCTTCACGCCGCTGCCGGCGCCTATCAATAATTCACATTGTCCTGCGAAGAGAGGGTGATTGGAGGCGAAGGGCCCCAGCGTGGGGCTCCCCCACCTCCTCACGATGAACTGGGCGGGGCACCTCCAGTCGGGATGCACAGAATGGGAGTGTGTGCATGTTTGCGTTAACATGGGTTGACACAGTTTGGAAACACTGCACGGCGGTCGACAGCGCGCCAGAACTCACCGTTGACATCTTTCAACCTGGATTTGGTCACATGACCACATCTAGTTATCTGGAAAAAAAAACAAAAAGTATGATTTGCTTATTTGTATATCACAGCTTTTTTTTAAGATGCACAATTTAGCAGATTTTGTTTCTCTATCCTGATGGGCCTTTTTGTGCATCTATCTATCTATCTATCTATCTATCTATCTATCTAGCTATCTATCGATCTAGCTATCTATCGATCGATCGATCGATAGATATAGCTTTATATATCTCTATATATATTAGGGATGCATAGATAACACTTTTTTACAGAATGAGTAGAGTACAAGTACTTGCATTTCAGTACTCACCCATACTGTAACTGATACCTTAATAAGGTCATTACACATTAAAGAGTTGCTACGATTTCTCTTCCCCATCAATGTTCTGTTATGTAAACAACATTCCTCAGCGTGTTTTTCGGGAGAACAACACAAATTTATCAAAATTGTCATATAGATACATATACTGGTAACAGTGTATCAGCACATATTTTAGAAGTATAAATAGAGTACTCAAACCCGGAATTGGTACCGATACCCGATACTGGTATCGGTATCGGTGCATCCCTGGATATAATTATGATTTGACCTGTTTTCATTCTCATTGTGTTAATATGAGAGAAAGTGACACGTGAGAATGTTTGACCTTCTAATGGGAGGATGTGTGGCTCCGTGCACTTCCGCCAACCAGAGGAAGCCGCGGTGGGAAGCTGGCCGCCTCACCCCCTCTTGCACTTACAGTAGCAACCGATGTTGGCGCAGCTGTCGCAGTGAGTGGCATCTACACCAACGACACAACCTGACTGATGTGTGTGTTTTGTTGCTGTGAATTCACACGAAAGGACTCCAGGTCGGTGTTGGAGCAGAACGCCCGGGTTCAGCCCAGTTCTTCCCTTGGCCGTAAACAAAGAAATCAGATGTGCGGTTTAAAGTTTATTACGTTGCATTTGGATGAATGCATATTAAGCAATGTTTACATAATCAGTTTTCTCTCTCTCTTGTGAAGATGATTACTGTTCCTGCTAAACAGTAAAAGAAAAGAAAAGCTAATCAACTAATTAAAATAATAAAATAACAAAGCATTGACTCAGATGTCCCATGGTATGCCAGTTTATGTGTTTGTTAGTTTTTCATTAGGAGTACTTATAGACATAATAAATCGCGTGCAGGCTGCTTTCCTGGGGGTCCAGGATGAAAAATAAAATTCTGGGAAATGGGGTGTAATGTAATATAATATGATATCAAACAAGACCTTCAAATTAAAATTATCTAAAAGGATTGTTTATTTATTTTAAATATATAACTCCACTCTGTAGTGAAGGCCGTATTTTTTCCGACTGAATTCCATATTGAGTTTTCTTCCCCACCACCACCTTCCCCCCAAAAAACAAACAAACAAAAGATAGTTTGTGTTTTTATTATTATTATTTTATTATTTTGCAGGCACGTCACTCATGCTGGTTGGAACACACCTACTTGATATTCCCGTCAAGCTCCCAGGTGATGTTATCTCCAAGTCAGCCGTCAACCCCTCGACTGTCTCCCTCCTCACCTGCCGCGCCTGATCAATCTGCTACACTCTCTGCCAGGACTCTTTTAACCCCGCCTTCTCGGGGCGAGCGGGGACAGCGAATCAAGCGGGCCGTACAGGAGCCGCGGCGACGGTAACATCTGCGGCGCTCCTCACGGCCAAAGCAGAAACCAGAAAGAGGAGGAGCAGAAGGAGGAGGAGGAGGAGGAGGAGGTGTTCTTCAACTTGCGCTCCGGGGCTGCCGCCGGCTCTCCAGCCCGTCTTCCTGCGGTGCCGCGCCGGAGCGGTATGCGCCACCCGCGGAGGTGGAGGAAGAGGCGGAGGAAGTAAAAGCAAAGCCCCGACCGACGACACACTCGCAGTGGGAGAGCGGAGAGCGGCGGGAGCGCCATGCAGGCGGAGGACATGGAGGTACCTATCATTGATAATAACCTTTACGATAGCGGCGACAGACCGAGGCCCAGAGGGAAAGATGCGTTCAAGGAGCAGCAGAAGGAGTCGGAGGTAAAATAAAGAATGAAATAAAATTCAATAATGAATTAATTTCAAATAAATTAATTCATTGTTGTAGGTGTAGTGTAGGAACGCGCCGATAAATTGTGCATGCGCGCGCGCTCGTGCGTATATCAGAGTGTGTTTTGTCGCTTTGAAGCCGGCCGGGCTCTGTGTCCTTTCGGTCGTACGGTCATACATGCCTGCATGCGTGCATGCATGCGTGCAGACGCGCAGGCGGCCAGACACCGAGCTAGGTGTTATTCTGGCGAGCGCCTCCTATAAATAACCCCCCATGCAAGTTAATCCTGGCAGGGGCTCCCGCGTGCGTGTGACCGCTGCTGCTGTTGCGGCTGCTGCTGTCAAGACCCTCACCGACCACCTCGCGCGCGCGCACGCACGCACGCACGCACACACACACACACACACACACACACACACACACACACACACACACACACACACACACGTTCTACTATGTGGTGTTTCAGTTCGCATTAAATCAGCAATGATCAGCTGTAATTCATTAAAAATGAGTCACAGTTCAGCAGCCTTCCAACCAAAACAAGCCTTCAAGTGGTTTAGATTCATGAACTCTTAAGAGTTTGCCATTTTTCACAAACCCCTTACAGCTTCGACTGCATGCACATTAAATGAATAGATTAAAACAATGACTCTTGTAAGTAATTAAGTATTGAAATTAGTAACTGTTACTAAACATTACAATTCATTCATATTATAGGTGTCTAGCATTTCCTGTCTATTAAATCCTATTTCCAAAGGGCAACTTATGTCTAATTTGAGTTACAGCCTTATTTCATTCAGATGGAAGAAAAATAATGTGCAAGTCCATATTAGTTAGAAGCTAGTTTGGCATTTCTTTCCATTTCACCTGAAAAACTACAAACAAGCTGGGCAGATTTGCGGTGATAATACATTTTTGTGAATTAAAGCATTAATGAACGATCTAGCTCAGTCATGGGCTGAGCAAACTACGGCCCGAGGGCCATATGCGGCACGTTAAGCTTTCTAATCCGGCCCCCCAAACTTGAAGAAATAATATTAATGAGAAGTAAGTCATAAAATAGCTCTTTTCAGTATTCTTAGAGTCATTTCAATGAAGAGCTAAATATCGTGGGGCTTCGAAGACACATATTTTGTTGTAAAGCTTTTGTTTATTATCAATAGACATTAAAGCACATGTTTTCTACCTATCCCTTGATATGTGATTTGATGATGATTTGAAGCCCCATGGTGTTTAGCTCTAGCTGTTTTATGACTTACTTACTAGAAGTGTAATATCTACAAGTTTGGCAGGCTGGATAAAAAAGCTTAACGGGCCGCAAATGGCCCCCGGGCCATAGTTTGCCCTTGCATGACCTAAACCATCCGCTAGTGAGTCAATGAGGAGTAGATGGCTTTTCATCACAGGCCCCCCACTCGATGTGCTCCAGGTCTGACTCCACTCAGCAGGAACCCCCCATGGGGATGTTTTTCCGCAGGAGCATGTTGAATGGATTGTGCAGGTGAATTGGAGCATCTCGCTGCTCAGCTGATTCAAGCGTGAGGGTGGGTGGGGGGGCTGTTGGAGGTGGATGACGGTTGAGGTTGGGTCAGGACAGGACAGAGCCGTCGAAAGCACTTAACGCGCCGGGGCCCCTGATGTTGATGCATCAGAGCCGGTCGTGTCTGTCGAGATAACCTCAAAAAACGTGATTCATTCAGCCGTGCTAACTGACTGTCCGCCGTTCTTGCTTTTTTTTCTCCCTCGCGCCCAGGCAGAGCTGCCGCCTCGAGTCAGAGCAGCATATGTTGGGAGGAGCGGGGGCGGCCTCTGTTGACACGGCGCCCGGTGTTTGCACAACCGATGTGGGGGCGCCGACCGACGGCGTGCCAGTTTGGAGCGGCGGGGTGGGGGAGGAGGGGAGCTGTTTGGTTGTCAGCCGGAGGGAGGGACTGGGTGGGAGAGACATTTTTTTCTTTGATCAGTCATTAAATTGAATTAGCAATTGAGTCCAAATCCTCACAAAAAAAAACTAGCCAACCGTTGCCCAGTTCCAGTTCACTGAAATTCCCGACATTCTACACGAGACACTCATCCAGTGATGGGGAAAACCCGCTAAAACCTGCGCCGGTGTAAATCGTCCCTTTGTGATATCACACAGGGCACTGATACCACACCGACAGGTCGCCCAGCACCCGTCCCTCTGCGACCTCTTTGTGTTTTTCGCCTCATGTTCCAAACGTGTGGGAGGTCCAGAAAACCTTCAGCAGGTTCAGAGTATGTGGAGGGAGGTGGAAGGCCGCAAACACAGGGCTAAATATGATGATTCGTGTAGAAGCTCTTCAGAGTTTTCCCATTGCCAGAGTCCAGGTTGAAACTGAGTGAGAATTGGAGGATGTGCTGCTTTCCCAAGTGTGAGTTTGCGACGGTGACACACATTCACCATTTCGCTGGTGTGTTGTCCTGAACAACTGCCAGCCTTCCATTGGATGAGAAAAAAAAACAAGTTTTTCCTGACACAAAGTAAACTCAGCAGTCAAAGGTGCCAGGAGTTGAAAGTCTGTTTGTTTCAGTGGGAAAACAAAATAGCTGTAAGCTGTTTGATTGGCTCCGCTTTCAGTGTTTTTTCCCCTGGCATTTTGATTATGACTAACGTGGGTCACGTTCAAGACTGCAATTAGAATAAGATCAAATTATAAAATCAGATAAAAGCCTATTTCTTCAACAACAACCACAAAAAAGCAGCAGGAAACTGAGGCTTTGTTGCACCTTTCACGTTTGGAATGACGGATTGTCGCCAGGCGATGTATGCCCCTTGTGATGTCACTAAGGGTGGGTTTCTGAACGACAGAAAGACTAGAAACATAAGATGGTTAGTTGGTGTTGTTAAAACACATTTTGGATGATATAGTCAGTCTCTAAAGTAGCGCGAGGAATATAGTAGTTTCTACTTTATGAACATATTTCCTGTATTCCCATGTTTCATATTCCATACTTTCATCACACCATAGATTTCAGCTGAGGCACCGGATATACACCATCCAAAATACTTCCCGTCATCTTCTATGTTTACTTCCTGGGTTGTTTTTTTTTTTATGTAATTTATTTTTACATCTTGCCCCACCAAAGACTCGCTGCTGCTGAATCATCTGCGCTCCTCGGTGCTCGGTGTCGAAAAACAAAATCCCGCTCGACGTCCTTTATCTCCCAGTTGGTGCCCGACTCAGTTGCGGCAGGTGTTTATTTATAGGCAGACGGTTGTTCGACGGCTCGCCGCCTTGTTTAACCAGGATGGCTGACTCAGAGCACATCCTTATTTACAGAGCCGGGCCCCCCGGGGCACCTCGCTCTGGATTAAACACAGCCGCCTCTCACTGCTCCGAGACTTTTCCTGCACTGTTGTCACCTTCAAAATGGATCTTCAATCCTGCTTTCGGGATTTTGGGCTCATCTCAAGTCATTCTGCACTGGTAGGCTAGTAATCATGGATGAATTCTGACTTGTCTGCCTGCAAACTGGCTGGATTTGCGATGCCACGACGCTGTCTGTCTTAAAAATAGAGAATCTTTACGGCTTTGGGCTGGTGCCACATTCTTTACTCCAACTTAATACCTGAACCTGTGGGTGTCTCACCATTTGATTTGAATACGATTCTTGAGGTCACAATTGAATCGATTCAAAATCATTTTTTTCAATTCAAATTTTTCTAATGTATTTCTCAAATGTAACTAATGTAATTATCAAATGTATTTTAATTCAAAAATCGGTACAGTAGGCCTATAATGCTATCAAAACAGAATACACTTTGTATAACTGTGTGATTTTTCAATTTGAAAGCTACATTCCAATCATTTGTTATTCACGCTCAGGCTATATAAGAAATAAGGTTGCAACATACTGTAGAGTGTCTGAAGTTGTGGGTTTGATTCCCGACCGGGTCACACTAAAGACTGTGAAGACCCATTGCCTCCGTGCTCGGCTCTCAGCATTCTGGGTTGGACTTGGGAGTTAGATCCCAATGTTTCCCAATTTGGGATCAATGGAGTACATATATTCTATTCTATTCAATTCTATTCCATTCTATAAGATCGCATAGAATAAAAGCCTAGCCTAGCTCCCCGTTTTTTCACAGAGGGTTCCAAAAATGAAACTGGACACAAATTAGTAGTAAGTCTTGCGGAGAGACGGCGGAAACATTAATGAAAATTGATCTTCGAAATTTATGAATGGGGTAAGAGTCAGGATTCTTACATAAATCGACCCTCCCACCCTTCCCAACACCACCACCACGCCTACTTTATATGTAGAAGTATTCCAGACTACAATCCCAACACTTTTTATTCCTGCCTTTAATGTGGAGCTTTTTGCGACGTTAAAGCACAGAGAGTGCTACACTTTGCATTTTAAAGCTTCTCCATTCAGTTCCGTTCCGAGCAGCAGGTGCGCGCTCTCACGGAGCCTTGGTTTGGAGCAGCCTGTGGGCCTCTGTGGGCACGTGCTAATCACAGGGTGAGGATCAAGTCAGAAAGCAGCGGAGACCCCCGGCTGAAAACAGGAGGCTAATCCGGCTGCAGAACGGAGGCCCATATTCTACCGCTGCCTCTGATCATCGTGACGGGGTGGGCGAGGAGGGGTGTGGGGAGGTGCGCGGAGGAGGCGTCGCACGCGCCACACAACCAGGAGGAAAAATGAAAATGCGCAGCCAACGCTGCCTGGAGATGGAGCAGCCAATCCACGCCAAGTTAGCAAAGAGCGCGGCCAATCCCGCGACGGCACGCGTGGGCGGTGTGCGCTCGGAGCGCCGGCTAGCCGTAGGTGTTGCAAAAAACAAAAAACAAAACAAACAACAACAACAACAAAAAGTAATTAGCCCGCATTATGCTTGAGAATCTGTTAGCGCGTAGGCGTCGGGACATCTGTGATCAGCGTTTGGTGTTGGCTGACACGTCGACTCGCATGTGTTTTTTGTTTTTTTTTTCTCACTCCCTGCAGAGCTCCATGGAGTCTCCCAACCTGGAGTTCGAGTACGGAGACACGGACGCGCTGACCGCCGAGCTCTCAGGTGAGGCCTTCCAAAGTAGAGGTGAAACAGTTTCCTGCCACTTTTCTACTGAGAGCATCTTGGCTTCTTCACAATGAAGCTCCGCCTCTTTGCTCTCAAACAACAGCCGATTGGCCCGGTCATGTGCTGATCTGCTGCAAAGGATTGAGGTAGGGAGGCTTTTCTCACGTTTACCTCTGCGTGTCATTGTGCCCTCAGAACTCTACAGCTACACAGAGGAGCCGGAGTTTGCCCAAAACAGAGACTACTTTGAGGAGGACTTCCGGAGCCATGGTACAGTGTGTGTGTGTGTGTGTGTGTGTGTGTGTGTGTGTGTGTGTGTGTGTGTGCGTGTGAGTGAGGCACGCTCAGTGTTGTGTAGATGAACTTTTTGCACATCTTTTTTTAACATTCCACAAATAAGTTGCCCTCTTACCCTGAAACTCAGTTTCGTTGTGAGATGATAGAAATGATGTCTAATGGCCCTGTCTTAATGTAACTTTTAAAATGGGCTGTTTTTATAAAACATATTCAATTGGATTTGAGAGACCTCCAGTGTGGACTGTCCAATAAGACTCGGCCTGGTCATGGCTGAAATGGCCACACATTGTCGACTAATGCGACTAATAAAAGGAGCATTAGGTGAAAATAGTCCAATTTTTTTTAAATATATATTTTTATATATTATATAATATATATTCTATATTTTATGATAATGATATATATATAAAAGGACACTTTTCAGCCTGATAATGACAATACAGCCTCGTATTTTATTTTCACTCACTCAGCCTGGTACCTTGAGATGCACTCAAAGCTGATTTCCTGGGAGGAATTGAGGGAGGAAAATAAGCTTCCATTCCTTTTCAAACACAGCCACTTGACAGTGATATGTTATTATTATTTTTAGACCAATCAAGTGAAATTGGATAATTTTCCTTGGCACACCTGACATTATCTCACGGTACACTAGTGTGCAGCTGCACCGTGGTAGAAAAACAGTGAAATAGTCGAAAGAGGAGTTTGGCTGGGAAACCCTTGAAGCTCCTCTCTGCTGGGCGCTGATCCAGAAGCCCTTTTCACCTCTCGCCGCGTCTCCTCCAAATGTGTAAAAAGTGACGCGTTGAAGCTCGGCTGCACTCTGAAGTGCGAGAGCGCCGGGTGGCGGCGCTCATCAAAGCCCCCTCCCTCGGCCCTTCAAATCCGTTCAAACGGAGGCCGCCGAGACCCTCCGTCCCTAAAGCAGGTGATTAATGTGCCCCGAGAACAAAGCTCCTCCGAGGACGTGAATCTCCGCCGACATGCTAATGTTAAAATTAGACCCGTCCGTGTCGTCAGCCGCTAATCTGACGCGCCAGACGGAACATTTTCCTCATGGATTTGTTTTGTTCATCCGTCTGGGGGGAAAATGGCCAAATGAAACCATTTGCAAAGAGAAGGAACGTTTGCAAAAGAAAAAACAAAACAAGTGGAAGATGTGTAACTGCTATAATTGAAGCTGATCAGGTTCAGCTGGGCAACTGCAGATTTCAATCAGTTAGACTGACACTGTGCAGCCAGTGGTCGAGGTCAAACCTTTACCCTTACATTTGTTTTTAAACGCATCCCGCTGCACAGAACCAATATATATTTACAGTTTGTACTATAATGCACTGCAGCGCGAGGCAGGCGGTGGATCGAGCTGACGGCGGAGGAGCACCGAGCCTACGTGATGCGGCTGCTGGACGCCCTGGAGGTGACCGACCGCGACAAGAGGCTGAAGGTGGCCAGGGCCATCCTCTACCTGGCCCAGGGTGGGTGTGGCCAGCCGGCCAATGTCCATTTGACCATTCGCAGAGCAACATATTTGTCTCTTTGCGTGCGCTGATAGATCAGAAAGGTAAGAGAAAGAAAAATGTCTCCCCAGGCGTGTTTGACGAGTGCGACACCGAGGCCGACGTCCTCCGCTGGTCCCGCAGCAACGTCTTCCTGCTGCACGACATGGGCATCTTCACGGCGCTGCTGGAGCTGCTCAGCATGGAGATCGAGTGAGTGAGAGTTTGCAGCTAGCATTTCCTGTCCCTCCCACCTTCCTCCCTCCCTCCAAGCTCGTCAGATCAGATGTCCATACCTGCATCTCCAGTCTGGAATTTGTTTGCGCATTGTGCGAAGACCGGGGGTGGAGGGGGGGGGGCAACAAAAACTGTTTATATAGACTGGTTTCATCTTTCAGATGTTATGGTTAAAATGGTTACTTTGGTTAAGGTTTCTCCTATGGTACCTTTACTTGTCATTTGTTGCAGGTGCCTACATGGTACAAAAAGCAAGGCGTCAAACCAGACCAAATCCCATTTGTCTCTCCGACTACGACCTCATTCCTCTCTCATTCAGCCCCACAGTGTCCACTGCAGTGACATGCGCATGACCAGTTATGCAAATGAGGCGATGACATCACTTAGTGAGTTGTTAGACAGCCAATAGCTACTTTTCTTCCTGGGGAGTTGGCAACGCCGAGAGGCAAAAGCGAGGGGCTATAAATAGGGAGGATGAAAGATGAAGCGATGGAAGACAGCGCCGTCTTTTTTTAAAAATCTGTTTGTTTTTGGAGCTGCAGCCTGTGGCGGAGCAGGAAGCGGCTGGGTGGAGGAGTGGGGAGGGGCTTTGTGTTTCTTAGATAAGGCCTCTCTTTAGCGAGGAGACAGTCGAAGGGGTTTCCTGGCCTGGCTGGTCCTGCCCCCCCCCCCCCCCCCCAGCCCCCCACCCCTCCCCCCCAAAAAAAGACAAAATAAACCTCCAGGAAAATTGGTTTAGCCCTGTGTTTAAAGCTTTGCTTCGCCCTCAGCCTGTTTGCAATGGAGCAGAAGTGGGAGGGGGTGACCTGACTCGGCTTTGGCAGGGCCGTCGGCACCCTCTGTGATGTCACAAAGGGCAGGTTTTGGCGGTGACTCGCTGAAAACCTTTCTCGCGGGAGACATTGCTTGCAGTGGATTTTTTTGACACAGTGAAGTGAGGGAACCTTTAAAGTTTTGCGTGTGTCACTCACCCCCCCCCCCCCCCACCTCTCCCCCTCACCCCTGTGTGCTAACAGCAACAACCAGGCGTGCAGCAGCGCCGTGAGGAAGCCCGCCATCTCTCTCGCAGACAGCACGGAGCTCAGGTAAGCAGCCCCCGTTGTCCTGTTGCCCTATGTCCTGACACCAGTATACAAACACACACACACACACACACACACACACGCTCAGAGTCCCTGTCTGCTCCTCTCCCTGGCAGAGTCTTGCTGAGCATCATGTACCTGATGGTGGAGACCATCCGAGTCCAGGCGGAGGACGACCGACCGGAATGGGCGGCAACCAGGGAGGCCTTCAAGAGTGAGCTAGGTGTGTTCAAGTGTGTGTGTGCGTGCCAATAGGACACACTGCGAGCACCTTTTTGCAGCTTCGGACAGGATTTTTCTTTTCTTTTTTTAACAACAAAATCATTCAAAACACATGAATTAAGCTATTAATATAAAAACTGCTACGCTGTCAATATATTATAAACACTATTTTAAGTCACACACTTCAGTGAAAAACAAGAGTCCAACATGCATGTGTTGTTTTGCATGCATTCGCTGTATTTCCAACCTCCCGGGATGTAAGAATTTGAAAATAGTTTTTCTGTTTTTTATTTCCCCATCTTTCCTCGGGTGAACCACCTTCTGGATTTTTCAACCTTTTTTATACCACGGCACATTTTTAACAATGGAAAAATCCTGTGACGCACCACCAACCAAAAATACTACAACGTGCCACTTTTTTAGCCTCATAATGACAAGACAGTCTCTTAATGTATTTATACTCACCGAGTGTGAAACCTGGGCCTGTTTACACGCACACAAAGCTGATGTTACATTCCATTTGAAGCACTCTGCAAAAAGAATGTTATGATTTTATTCAGACCAATTAAGTGAAATTCACCAGTGTGCTGCGGCACAGTGGTTGCAGAACAGCAAGGCAGCTGCTGACTCTTTTTGTCCCGCCTCTCCAAAGGCTCCCCGCTGTACAACGGAGAACCCTTCGCCCTGCTCCTCTTCACCATGGTGACCAAGTTCTGCAGCATGAACGCACCGCACTTCCCCATGAAGAAAGTGCTCCTGCTGCTCTGGAAGACCATCCTGGTACATCAAAATCACCCGAACTACCAAACAAAAACCAAACCCGCTTCCTGTTTTGCTCCCTGACTCACGTCTGCGAGATGGGCTTTGATCTCTCCTCCCAAAGTTCACGCTGGGCGGCTTCCAGGAGCTGCAGGAGATGAAGGTGCGCGGGCGCCAGCGCCTCGGCCTGCCTCCGCTGCCCGAGGACAGCATCAAGGTGGTGCGGGCCATGAGGGCGGCCTCGCCGCCGGCCTCCGCCATGGAGCTCATCGAGCAGCAGCAGCAGCAGAAGAGGGGCCGCCGCAGCCGCAGGGTGAGTCTCTTCTCTGACCCGCAACTTCCGCACCAAAGACTTGAGTTCATTTATTTGTTTGTTTTTTTTTTCCCACACCCAACTCCTTTTGTAACACCTTCTAACCCAGGGCTGGGCAAACTTTTTGACTGGTGGGCCACAGTGGGTTCTAAAATGTGACAGAGGGGCCGGAGCAGAAGCAGATGGATGAAGTGTTTTGGTGACCAACCACATAGGAGGAAAAATATACCATGGGATGTGTAGAAAGCAGGAGCAGGAAAATTGAACAAAAGCAAAGTTACAACAAAATGAGTCTGAAAACACTGAAAAAATGGATGAAATTGTTATTTTATGACTTACTTACTATTATTATAATTTCTTCAAGTTCGACGGGCCGGATTAAAAAGCTCAACGGGACGCATATGGTCCCCGGGCCGTAGTTTGCCCACGCCTGTTCTAACCCTTTTTCTGCCCCCCTTGGGTGGGGGGTGTCAGGTTTCCCCAGAGTGCCAACGCCAACATCGCTGCTTCTCTCCCTCCCTCGCCTTGAGTCAGAGCCAGAGGTCAGAGGTCGATATTGGCGCTGGGATGACTTTTCTTTTCTTTCTTCTTCTTTTTCTCTATTAATCAAAGCCCCTCTCTCGCTCTTGTTTTCCTTCTTCCTAATTGCCTGGGCTGTCGGTGTCTCATCATTTGCCCCTCTTGCTTGTGTTCCCACAGAGTGCCTTTGTTGATAGCTTGGAAGGAGACAGTCCCTTTCCCAAGAAGCAGGTCTTTACCCACCAATTCCCTCTTTTTTTTCTTCCCTCCTGCATCCCCTCTGCCAGCCTTCCAACCCCCCTTCCTGCTGCATTGAGCCGGACTTCGAGCAATCCTCACGCAAACCCCGACCTCCACCCCCGCCCTCTCTCTCCTTCCCACCCCCCTCCTTCACGTCTTCATCTCGCCTCTTCATCGTGGTCGGATTGCATCCAAACTGACGCCGCAAGATTTTCAGATTAATGAAATTTGTCTGGGGATTTAAAAAAGAAAACACTTTAGAAACTTTTGTTTCAGATTTTTGTGTTTTACAAGTTTTGGTGCACTCCCTCGCTTTTGTCTTTTCAATCACTTGAAGGAATGGTTTGACGTTTCTGGAAGTGCGTCTCACAATGTGCTTAGTTTAAAGTCCTCGGCCTGCTTTAACTTAGCATAAACAGCGAACCCAGCGAGAGATAATTGGCTTCCGAGCTTGCTGGGTTTTCCCTGGAAGCTCCTGGAAATCCTGGAAATTTCCTAGCGTCGTCCACACAAGTGAGACAACTTTTAACGGCAAGTGCTGCCTTGCCGGTTCCTGCTCAGTGTGTTAAATTCCCATCGCCAACAACGGCTTCCTGGCAATTTCACACTCACAAGATGTTCACACAACGCAGAAAGATTCACTTTCCTCCTCTGGTTCTTTTCAAGAGGAAAGCGAATAACCACTTTTCAAAAAAAAGAAAAAAAAAGAAAAGTGAAACCATTCCTTTCATCGAATCACCTGCATGTTTTTCACTCATTTTCTTTTCTCTCTGTTGCTCCTTTCTTCCTTCCTTCGCCTTCCCTCTCTCACTTCCACCCTTTTGGGTCGCGCTTGTGCTCCCTCCCTCTCTCCCGTTTAATTTTTCATGCTCAGGCTATTTTCTCCTCTCTGTTTAAGATTTCATTCCCGTCCCTAATTAATCCTGCCGCCACCACCACCACCACCACCATCACCAGACTTTCCTTGCGTTTCCTGCTCACACTTGTATCCCCATAACTACCCCCCCCCCCCCACATCCTCTCCTCTTTTTTTTAACCACTCCATCCATCCAGCGCCTCCTTTTCCCCGTCTGTCTCTTTCCCTCCCCCAATCCTCCCCTCCGTGCTGCCGTTCACAGTAGACAGGTAGTGGGGGTCGTTCAAGGCACCGTGCTGCCTCGCTGGCTGGCTGGCTGGCTGGCTGGCTGTCATTTGGCGCTAGCTCGGTCGCTATCCGCTGTCCCATGAAGACGGTCACCTCACTCATCAGCAGCACTCTCCCCTACCCCTCTCCATCGCATTGCTGCCGGGTCTGGCCTCACCTCCCTCGCAACAGTAGACACTGAACTAAGGGGTCGATCTTATTCAACGCATTCACTGAGGAGGCAAACTGAGATCGAGACGTCAATATTTTTTACCTGTTGCATTCGGGTTTTGGTGCCAATCTCTCTCTCTCTCTCTCTCTCTCTCTCTCTCTCTCTCTCCCTCTCTCTCTCTCTCTCTCTCTCTCTCTCTCTCTCAAATGGATGCCATTGAAAGCAGTTGCCCCCTAACCCTGAGAGAGGGAGACGCTAGCTTGAACCCTCCCCTGCATAGCAGCGAATGGCTTTTTTTCTTCCATGGAGAATGGCTCGGAACACAGCGTCACCACCTCCCCCCCCACCCCCATCCAACGCTCTCTCCAAACCATACACCTCCTCACGTAGCCTCAGCATTAGTACTCGCCAGCACTGGCGCCACCACTGCATCGGCACTGCCGCCTCCGGGGCTAAACTCATGCCTGACGCTTGCACTCTTGGCACGAGTCATCCATCCGAGAGACCCGTTTGAGCTGAGATGAGTGGGCTGTTCCAGATCGCAACACCTCCGTGGAAAACGCCGGCTGCCTCGGGTAGTGGCGAGTGTCATGTTTGGGGCATTTCACGAATGAAATGACGCACAAATTTGCAAGCACCACTTTGGTGACGTAACACACAAACTATTAGCATGCCAGCTAACCTTGGAATCTTCGAGCTGGTTAACCTGTTAGCGTGCTAATAACACAGTGGCTACATTTGATTTTTGAATTTCCATGTGACAAAAGTAGAATTGTTTCAAAAGAAGAATAGACAAAAAAAGAAAAAAGAAACTGTAAACACACTGTGTGCAAATGCTAAAACCACGACACCGCACATGATTTGCGGCGGGGTTGCAATAAGCATGCGGCGTTAAAGCGCACTGCCTTTCATCGGAGGCTTGTGATTTGGAACACAGCTCATGTGAATGCGTGTTTGCCACTTGAATTGAGAGGCGTTTGCTTGTCGATCAGAGATTGGTGTCAGGTCTCAGCCTTGTTGGGGTTTTGCTTGTATTTTGCTGTTTCTTCCTAGGTGGTGCTGTGTCGGTAAGTTTAGAAGTACTGCCGGCTGTCTGTTGTGAAGGCACCGTGCAAATGAAAACAGTCTTGAAAGCAGTTGTTTGCCAGCAGATAATAAACATGTCTCTTAATGTACTGTATATTGGCTGCAGAATAAAGGGCAGAGTAAAACCACACAAAAACATTGTGCAGCAAAACACTGTTTTTATTTGCTGTTGAGTTTGAATCTTTTAGTGCCAAATACTAGATAGACGACACCAGCTGCAATTTTCCCAACTGGTTACTGTCATGCTCAGTCTGCTTTGGACAGCAGCCAGCAAACCAGGGCGACTCTCTATATCGCTGTCCCAACACTGAAATGATGACCCTTGAGCTTCTCCAAACCAAGGAAAGGGAAGCAGTAAATGCTCATGTCTTCAGGTGGTCAATGCTATCAGTGTGACCACGGGGCTGTTTATTAGAGAGTTCCTCTTTCTGTTTCACTGTTAAGTTCTGAAATCATTCAAGTTCCCGTTATTTGACCACATGAGGCCTTACTAAAATCTAAAAAAAAAGACATATCATAGGTTTACAGACAGTTTAATCTCAGGATGTCCAACATTAACTCCCTCGGTGTACCTTTAAAAGTCACACCGCTCTTGGTTTTTGTTGTGCCAGTGCAGTTGACCACTTGTCCTCTGCTCCTCCCCCACCCCACCCTGCCCCTCCCCGCCCAGCCCCTGGTCAAGCAGGACAGCCTGGACACATACAACGAGCGGGACCCCTTCAAGAACGACGACGCGCGGGACGAGGAGGAGGACCCCGAGGACACAGACAGCGGGATCGAGGGCGAGGTGGACCCCTTGGACCGCGACGTCATCATCCAACCGCCGCCGCCCCCGCCGCCGCTCAGACCCCCCGCCGAGAGGGTCAACTTCCCCAAGGGTCTCCCTTGGGCCCCTAAAGTCAGGTGGGAAACGTCTCTTCTTTAAGCGGCGCAATGTAACCAGCCCTCGGCTCTCACACGTGAACTTTAAAGGGACTTTGTTTGTTTTGTAGTTCTGGTCTGGATTACCTTTAACTTTTGACTGGGAGCTGCTGCAGCTACATTTCTCTGAAAATTAAATTTTTAATTTTGATTTTGATTTTTCTGTTAAAGACTACAAAAGAAAAGATCTTATAAGAGGATAGCAAGTTGATCTGAACATCTAAACAACTATAGATAGGAGTAAACAAAGGTAGCCAGCCACTGGTCTTTCGTCCTCATGTACAGACCGTAAGTTTGTCGTGTTGCAGTCTTTAGTGCATACTGCCTTCAGGCACCTTGCAGCAGGGAGTGGTCTGAAACCTCGAAGCTGGACCAATTCCACACGACTCACTTGCTTTTCTTGCCGTTTTTAGCAACAAAATTCTCTCTTCCTTTAGCAGACGCTGACATGCTTACGTAGGGGTGTGGATATAGCAGCTTCTCAAGGGGGGAGGAGGACTACGGTGGCCTACCGTACCCAGAGGCATGCAAGAGGAACATTGATTTTCTGATTTTCCTTTTTTTTTTTAACATTGTCTTGACGAAAAGAAAATTCGATTTCGATTAAAAAAAGATTAATCGCACTGCCCTAGTTGATAGCAAGCTCGTAAACAACGCTGTTTTGAGCACTTACACTGGGCGTTTTATCGTACTTTCAAGATAATTCAAGAACTTAATTCGTTACATGCTGGAAATTACAAAAGAGGCAATGCTTACCGGAGACCATGCAAAGAGCAAAACAACCTCACAGTAAAGGACGAAAGAGCGGCAAGAACAATCTGAAATAACACGATATACAAGCTTCTTTTTTTTTAAATCCAAAGATGCACTCCGTTCACAAAGTTCAAATATGTCTTTATACATGTGAAACCTTTTAGTCGGCATGTTAGGAACAAAGGAAGCTGCACAAACCGTGCACAAGAAATACGGTCAAAATGCAAAGCATATTCATGAGACGTGCATGTCCATGCATTCATTTTGCGTTCCGCGATCAGCACAAACCTGCTTTGTCTTCCCCTTGACCTTTCCGCCGATGTTTGTTTACCGCTGCCTAGCCGTGCCGCTGCTCAAACCCCCGGGGCAGATTAAGTGCCGATTAGCCAGGAGGCCACGCGACCTTCCGCGCTGCTGATGTGATTTGCGAGCGCTAATGTGTGTGCGTTGTGTCTGCTTGGCTCCGTGCTCGCGAGCGGCATTGCGGAGGCTGGTGTTTTTAATATTTAAAACCCAGAATAGAAGAAGAGAAGCCAAAGGTCTGACTGCGGCCTGCTTGTGTACCTTCCAGGGAGAAAGACATCGAGCACTTCCTGGAGACCAGCAGGAACAAATTCATCGGGTTCACGCTGGGGAAGTAGGTGTTCTGCCGCTGTTCAGTTTAACCCTCCCCTGGCCTTGTTTTGCTGCCGCTCATTGATGATTGATTTGTGAATTCTTGATTCTACAGTGACATAGAGACCCTGGTGGGCTTGCCCAGACCCATCCATGAGAGTGTCAAGACTCTGAAGCAGGTGAGCCGAGAAAATCCCTCCCTCTTCTGGGGTCTCTTTGGCTTTGCTGCTGATCAATAATTCCTGACTGAGAAGAACTTTCCCTCTTTGATGTTTGGACAGCCCGATCGGTTTAATAACACAGAGGAAAAACTCCTCGGGCATGTTTATGTTGGTTTCCTGTTTTGCGTTTGCATCAATCAAACCATTGGATGGTCGGCTTCGACGCTGCTGATGAAATTGCCGACGTTAATTAAAATTTCATGGAGCAAAGGGGTGGCAGCACAGGGCTGTTTGCAGCGGAGCGAGGCACGAGCCACACGTGGTCACGTGACCGCTGGGTGTGCAGAGCAGGTGCAGACGGGCGCTGATGAGGGAGACGGGAGCCTTGATTAAAAGGCTGCAGTTGATGTTAATCGTCTTCTCTGTTTCCTTCACTGTTGTTTGTCTTCTGGAATCACTGTTTGTGCTTATTAACAATCCATCCATCCTTCATCCATCCCTCCATCCCTCCATCCTTCAAACCATCCATTGATCTATCCAACATCCCCCATCCATCCAACATCCCTTCATCCACCCAACCATCCATCTTTCATCCATCCCTCCATCCTTCAAACCATCCATTGATCTATCCAACATCCCCCATCCATCCAACATCCCTTCATCCACCCCACCATCCATCCATCCAACCATCCATCCATGCAACCATCCCTTATCTGTCCATCCACCCATCTATTCTCCATCCATCCAACCATCCCTTCATCCATCCAACCCTCCCTCCATCTATCTCTACATCCATCCAACCGTTGCCTTGTCCATCCAATCATCCCTCCATCCATCCAACCATTCATCCATTCCTCATCCAACCATCCATCCATGCAAACATCCCTTATCCATCCATCCATTCCTCATCCCTTATCCATCCATCCATCCAACCATCCCTTCATCCATCCAACCCTCCCTCCATCTATCTCTACATCCATCCAACCGTTGCCTTGTCCATCCAATCATCCCTCCATCCATCCAACCATTCATCCATTCCCCATCCAACCATCCATCCATGCAAACATCCCTTATCCATCCATCCATTCCTCATCCCTTATCCATCCATCCATCCATCCATCCATCCAACAATCCCTTCATGCATCCAATCATCCCTCCATCCATCCATCCATCCAATCATCACTCCATCCAACATCCCTCCATCCATCCACCCAACCAACTGTCCATCCAACCATCCATCCATGCAACCATCCCTTTATCCATCCAACCATCCTTCATCCAACCATCCCTTCATCCATCCAACATTCATCCATCCTTCCAGCATAAGTATGTCTCCATCGCTGAGGTCCAGATGAAGAGGGAGGAGGAGCTCCAGCAGTGTCCTCTGACTCTGGTGAGTAACAGACTTTGAACGGAGCTGCTGTTCACCTCGATGCGTCTCTGCTGCTTCATTTGACCCTCTGCCTTGTGCCCAGGGTGAGGAGGAGGTCGAGGAGACCCCCGCAGAAACACTCTACCTGGGCATGCTTCCAAACCTCTCGCAGTACGTGGTGAGTGCATCGCAACATTTTTTATTTTTTTAGCTTTTGATTAAAAGTAGCAGTCCGAGTCTATCCGGCCATTGCTTTAGAGTGGAGCGCTGATTCTATGGTCTCTCATCTCCACTGCGTCAGATTGCCCTACTGAAGCTGCTGCTGGCCGCAGCTCCCACCTCCAAAGCCAAGACCGACTCCATCAACATCCTGGCGGACGTGTTGCCTGAGGAGATGCCGTGAGTAGCAAGTAGAAGCCTGTTTTATTTTTTTCAACGTTGGATTAATCCGACTGCATTTCAACAAAGATCAGGCACTCTGTCATATTACCCCCACCGAAAGGACTGACGTGTGTGTGTGTGTGTGTGTGTGTGTGTGTGTGTGTGCGTGTGCGTGTGCGTGTGCGTGCGCGCGCTCCTCCTCCAGTATCACAGTCCTCCAGAGCATGAAGCTGGGGATCGACGTCAACCGCCACAAGGAGATCATTGTGAAGGCCATCTCAGCTCTGCTGCTGCTGCTGCTCAAGCACTTCAAGCTCAACCACATTTATCAGGTCCCAACAGGCACACGCGATCATTTCTTTACCAACCAAGACCCGAAACCTTGTTGATTTTTCCTGCACATTTTTGAAAGCTCCATGGCTCCAAAGTGGGACAGATTGAAAACAGCGCCTTGCCGAGCTTAAAGGCCAAAGCTGCTGAAAACCGAAAACTCGTGTCCTTGTCCCACTCAGATTGGTTGGAGATGTTCCTTGTTGCTAGGTAGAGGCGCACCTCCACATTTGCAATTGGCTGCGCCCTCTGCTGGGCAAACAGGGAAAACAGCAGTGAATCTCCGTTGGAAGGTTCAAATTCAAAATCCTGTTTAGGCTTGATTGTTTCATAACCAAATGCAAGGTTAAAATAGGTGTTTTCAAGCCTGTTTTTTGACAGAATGACTTGATGAAATATGACCTCATGATCCTGCTTGATTGTTTTTAATCTCAGTATTGTCTCCTGATGAGGTGGAGGATCTCATCAGGATTGTGTGAGAATAATCATCCTCCGGTTATTGACCTTTTCAGCACAGGAAGCAAATCAGCGATAGGGGATTTTCAGACACATGATTATTTTTTATCTTGTGTTTTTTTTCCCTGTAAAACATAGATTAATTTTCCACATCATTATTAACAAAAAGGTTTTTTGTAACCCTTTTAAAGAAGAATTGTCGATGAGAGGTAGACGTTTGAAATGACTTTGCTTTGTTTGTCTCCTTTCCTGGCCTCCCCTCTCCTGCAGTTTGAGATCGTCTCCCAGCACCTAGTGTTTGCCAACTGTATCCCACTCATTCTCAAGTTCTTCAACCAGAACATCATGTCTTACATCAGTGCCAAAAACAGGTAAATGCAGGTGCAGTCCCTAGCAGTGATTCTGGATGCGACGCAATTGTCTTTTGCTGCTATGATTTTGTATTTAAATCTCAAAATGTAGGTGATTCCAGACACATTCATTCTATGCATTTGTGAAATTCATTATTGGTTGATTTCTTGCAGTATATGTGTGTTGGACTTCCCTCACTGTGTGGTCCACGAGATGCCAGAGCTCACAGCAGAGAGCCTTGTGAGTGAAAACCGATCGATCCCCGCTGGATTCATTGGATTCTGCAGGTATGACTCTGACCCTGTTGTGTCTTTTCAGGAAGCAGGAGACAACAACCAGTTCTGCTGGAGGAACCTGTTCTCTTGCATCAACCTGCTGCGGATACTGAACAAGCTGACCAAGTGGAAACACTCCAGGACGATGGTGAGATCAGGACGTTGCTCCCGCTGTGCCAAAAAGCTGCTGCTTTCACTTAATTTTTGTTGTTGGTTAATGTGTCACTTATTTCCTTGGACGCAACTTAATGATAATTTGAGTCGGCGAAAAAATGGTAAAAATGCTTAAAAGGATGCAGTATGAAAATGAGAAGCAAGTGGTCATTTTGTTATCACCAGCAGAAAAAACAACCCAAAAAATTATTAAAGCAAAAGTATATGTAAGAAAAACATTTATATCGAAATAACAACCGTATTAAAGTTCTGAACCAATGCTTGGTGGCAGCCAAATTAAGGAAACAAAGCTTCAGTTCAGGGAATTAGTTATAAAAATAGATTTTTTCATCAATTCTAGTTGATTGCTTGTTTCAGCTACAGCCTTAATGCAAATACATATATATGCTTGTATTAAGAAAAAACAGAGCAACATAGTTATCAGTTATTAAATTTGAGAAGAAAGAAAAGCATCACAAGAGCTTAAAACCTTACAGTAAATTTAACTGACTGTCTTTATGTTGTATTAAACCACTGAAAATTGCATCACATTCTCCAATCCTGGTAATAATAACCATGCTAATGAGAATCTTGTTTTGATTTGGTCAATGTGAAGGGCAGTTGTCTAATAATGATGAACAATCCTTTACGTGTCTCCTTCTAAAGGGCAAAAATGTTTCAATGACCTGCCGTCAAATGAAGCTCCTCCCTCCCATTTCCAGATGCTGGTGGTCTTCAAGTCGGCGCCGATCCTGAAGAGAGCGCTGAAGGTGAAGCAGGCCATGATGCAGCTGTACGTCCTCAAGCTGCTCAAGATCCAGACCAAGTACCTGGGCCGCCAGTGGAGGAAGAGCAACATGAAGACCATGTCGGCCATCTACCAGAAGGTCCGCCACCGGCTCAACGACGACTGGGCCTACGGAAATGGTGAGGGAGCGACAGCTTTTGTATTCTGATATTATTTAGGAATTCCCCTATTTTTGAATGCTTTTCAAAATAGCGTAGTGCGATGTAGTTCTGATGAGACATGGTGGAATCTTTAGAGCAGGAGTGGGCAAACTTTCTGACTGGTGGGCTGGAGAGGGGCTGGAGCAGGAGCAGATGGATGGAGTGTTTTGTTGACCCACCTCTTTTTTGAAATGACTCTTAAAACACTGGAAAAATGGATGAAATACACCTATTTTCTGACTTACTTACTATTAATATAATTCGGAGGGCCGGATTAAAAAGTTTAACGGGCCGCATATGGCCCTCTGGCCGTAGTTTGCCCATGCCTGCTTCAGAGCCATTACAACAACTCAACTCAACTCAACTCAACTTTATTGTCAGACATCACACATACTCGACATATGACGTAATGAATGAAAATTACTGGCTGGAATCATGACAAGTTACTTAACTGTGAAAGACAATGAAGGAAAATGGGGCAGAAAGAGAAGCAAATAGGAGAACATTTTCAGTTTTCAAACTTGAGAAAATGCTCCTAACGCCAGTCAGCTTTTCTATTGGGTTCGATCTCTTTGGAGCTTGATTAATGAAGTGGTCTTGGGCGGTAATTAGTGCCAGTGCTCCCGCGGTCTCGCACTGGAGAAAATTTACTCAGGGTGACATTTCCGGTTGATGAATAGTAATAATCCGCTCTTCGCCCTGCATGCATGCTGTTTGGTTACTGTGCTCGGTTACAGCGTAAAGCTCGCAGCAGCAGCAGCAGCAGCAGCAGCAGCGCACAGGTCCAGACTGTGTTGCCATGACAACTCAAAAAAAGGGGAGGGGGATTTTTCGGTGAAAAGAGAGAAAGCAGGCAGCTGACCTCCTTGTTCTCGTCCCTCTGCCCCCCCGACAGACATCGACGCACGTCCCTGGGACTTCCAGGCGGAGGAGTGCGCCCTGCGCGAGAGCATCGAGAAGTTCAACAGCCGCCGCTACGACAAGGGCCGCAACGGCGACTTTGCGCCCGTGGACAACTGCCTGCAGAGCGTGCTGGGCCAGCGCGTGGACCTGCCCGAAGACTTCCACTACAGCTACGAGATGTGGCTGGAGAGGGAGGTCTTCTCCCAGCCCATCCAGTGGGAGGGGCTGCTGCAGAATCCGTGATGGAGCGAGGAGTTGGGGGAGGGGCGGGCGGCGAGGAAGGTCGCATGCGAGCCAATTTAGAGCAGCTTCAGGTGCAAGAAGTAGAAGAAGAAGAAGAAGAGGAAATAAAGGCAGAGCAGGGACTGCATTATCGACGATGGAGGAACCAGGTGTCCAGTCATAGACACTAATAGGTAATAAACACAGTCACAGAGAGAGAGAGACACACACACACACACACACACACACACACACACACACATATGCGCACAGTTAATGCTAACATGTGCCTAGGACTACTGTGAACACGCATGGATGTGACAGGCAGCAACACTGCAGGTAGCAGCCACTGAGGGAACCACTGTAGCAGGAGACTGTTCCAGCCAGTTCTACTGCCCCCCGACCGCAAACCTTGGTACTACACCCTTCTGTTTCACCTTTTAAGATGTCGGCTCTCCCTCTTTGGCTCCACTTTGAAGTTTTTCCTATTTATTAGTACCAGCGTGGGCGGTCTGATGTTTTATGATCTTTCGGGAATGAAGATGCAAAATGACTTGTTTTTTTATTTATTTATTTTATTTTTTGCTGTTTAAAAAAAACAAAAAAAACACAAGTATTACTGATCAAGTTGGTTTTGCTTAAATTTCTTTGGAAGAGAAAAATATATGTTTAATGAAAGGGGCGGAAAACTACCACAGGGTCATTTTTAGATAGTCCAAATGAATAAGTGGGAGCTGTTTCCACCGAAAGGCACAATGATCTCACATAACGTGTCACCAAAAAAGGAGAGCTGCTAGCCAGCTTTTAGTGTATATGTGCTCGTTTGTGAATGTAGAATCTGTGCGAGTGTGTGTGTGAGCACGGCACAAAACTGGATAGATGATGTGGAACTGCAGTAGAACCTGTATCCCAGTTTGATAGAAATGTAGATGAGTAGAATATTAACCTTGTGTAGAATCCCTGAAACTCTTTGAAACGTTTTTTAAATTGCCATTTAAATTTTAAGGCAGCAATTAGAAAATCCCAGGCTGTGCATCACTGTCGCCAAGGAATTGATGATCAGTGCACAAATCAAACCATTTCAGTACTGCAGTCATTGTTATTTTTTAACAGTGCTGGATGGTAGCTTAGTGCTACTTTTTATCGTATGTTGTAGAACAATTGAAATAACGCCAAATAACTTTTTTTTTTTTGGGGCCTTTTTTCTGAGCTAAAATGCTAAATCTAATTCTTAAATCGCAGACGCTCGCATCACGGTTAAATTTTAGCCAATGCTGCCCTCATGTGGTCATATAGGGTAACAACAGCCAGCTTAATGCACGCGTTATTTGACGCAAAAAATACTCAAAAGAAATTTTAGCTGAGCTTTACTACAAAGTTCTGATTGGGCTTGCTAGCAATGTGTAGTGTCACTTCAACACATGAAGATGCTTCTACGCAGACCCTTTCTGTGTGCATTATGGATTTTTGCCATTTTCTTCTTACATAATGTGTCACCGAAAAAGGAGAACTATACCAGCTTTCAGTGTATGTGTGTTTGTTTGTGAATGTAGAATCTGTGCAAGCGTGTGTGTGAGGCAGAAAACTGGATAGACGATGTGGAAGTGCAGTAGAACCTGTACCCTAGTTTGGTAGAAGTGTAAATTAATAGATTAACTTTGTGTAGGATCCCTGTCACTGTAATCACTCAAAGTTTGTTTTTTGTTTTTTAATTCCCCGTTTAGTTGTAAGAACAACGATCACTAAAGCCCCAGTCTGTGCATCACCGTCACCACCACTGATCAGTGCACTAAGCAAGCCATTTCAGTTCCGCAGTCACTGTTTTTATAGTAAAGTGCTGGCTGGCAGCTGAGTGCTCCTGCTTGATTTGAAGTTTCAAGAACAAGACAAAATAATGCTTTTTTTTTTTTTTTGAAAACGCTAAAACACAGTTTGACAAAAGTTAAACGTTATTTTTAAATCACAGGCGCTCTGCGTTACGGTTAAATTTGATCCAACGCTGCCCTCGTGTGATTTTTGAGGGTAACAACACCCAGCAAAACAATGTGCGACTTATTTGAGCCCAAAAAAAAAACAAAACCGAAAAGAAATCAAAACAGATCTTCAATATGAAGTTCTGATTGGGCTTTCTTGCAACTGATAGTGTCACTTCAACAGATGAAGAGATTTCGGCACAAAAGGGACTTTTTTTTGTTGTTGCATAAATTAAGTTTGCATGAGCCTTTTTTTTTTTACGCTGCCTTTTTACAGGAAACCTTAATGCTAAAGTGCTTTATCTCTCTGCCCACTAGCCTTTCTATGAAACCGTGTTGGGATAATTCATCCCTCTGATGATCAGACTGATTGGGACTGAGTTAAGCTCTGTCAGCCTTTGGAAGACAGCACAATAGTGAAAGTCCACTGGTTTGCGGCCTTGGACCACCCTCACTAACACAGTGTTTTGTTTTGTTTTTCCCTTTACTTACTCTACTGAACGTTTTCTGTTCAACATCTCAAGTTTTTTTGACTGCTTGTTTTTGGTGACATGTCAAAATGGAAGCATGGGAAACAAAAAAGCACGGCCACATTTTTCGAGCTTGGTTGAACTTGTGTCATATGTAGAATCTTTGTACAAACATATGTGCATGGCCAGTGTTCTAAGTATTTACACAATACTTTTTTTTTTTTTTAAATGCCTCTCCCTCTTGTATGTCTGAACTCTGAAAATGTTTCCAGCACAAAGAGAACTCTGCTCTCCCCTTGTCACAGCGTTCCGCTTTAAGGGTTGTATTTTTTTCTTATTCAGGTGGTTGAACTATTTAAAGAAAAATAATGTTGTATACTTAACGGGCTCTCAGGTTTATGGAGATGATATATTACAGAGATTTTAAAAAGCTTCCTCGCCACCACCTAGCTGGCTACCTGGGATAAACACATTTATCAGCACAGCCTTTAAGTAACTCACACCTGAAGCACGAAACACTGCACAAGCTGCACATTTTAAGTACACACACATACACATACACACACACACACACACACACACACACACACACACACACACTCATGCACACAGTGAGTTTGTCTTCATGTCTTTTGTGTTTTTCTCTTTTCTTGTGCCAAAGTTGAACACGGTTTTCTTTCATCCGTTCTTTTCTGTTTGAATTCCATTGTTGCCTTCATGGTCATATCACAAATGTCTCATTTCACCACTGAAAGATTTTTGCAATACAAAAATGTTATTTTCTACCTGGAAATTCTACAATCAATAATAATTGTAATGATACTAATTATAAGAGTTGTTTCTTGTATCTGGTACAGTATTTTTATACCAGAGGTGTTTTGGTGTTGTATTGATGTTACAGCAGTATATTGGGAAGGGTTTTGTTGCGTTTCCAGACTGATCTGTGTATAAATCAAACTATGTCTGTCCCACAATGGTTTTATAATTTAAGTGTTGGCTGGCAGTTGAGTTCCAGTTTTTAAATGATTAAAGATTGTAAAACAATAACCATCTCCAAATAGAATTTAATCGATTTATACTCCCTTTCTCTTTTTAGAAGATCAGATACCGTTGACAAACGTAATCATCCAAGACGTTTGCATCAATGTGGTGTGTCACTCTTATGGTGATTTAGGGTAACAGCACTTTTACACCCATGGTCAATAAACATAACAAAAAAACAATAATAAAAACTCAGAGAACAGGAATCTGAACCGTAGATTTGATTTTTTAATTGTCCAGATTAAAACAACCTACAAGGCCTCCACTATACAAGAAACTAAACAGAAGACAGGTAGCTTACCGAAGAAACAGGTTCAAACCAAAACAGGGATTCTTACTCGGACGTAACCAAAAGGCACAAGCATTCAAACTTTTGTAAAACACAATTCAGAGAACACAGACAGCTGGTGGATCTGCTGCAAGGTGACAAGAGGCCATTTTAAGATTGAAAACTGCACAATCTCTGGCTCAGCCAATCAGCTCAAAGGTAGACTGTGCTCCGGTCTCCTTTAGCGTTGCTTTAGTAGTTGAACAGATGTTTGCACAGAAGAGTTTTTTTTGTGTGCAGAAATTGATTTTTCATTATCCAGTGGTATTTTTTTAAAAATACCTTTCCACAGAAACCATTGCTTTGACCCTGCCCTCTCCCTCCTCTCTGGGAAATCATATTAGGATAATAAATTTCTCTGATGATCATTAAAATATCCCAGTCAGCTCTGAAGTTCAGATCCTTGGAGGCATTGTGTGAGTGACAATATCGAGGTTTCTGATTAAACTATGTTGGTCCATGGTGGCCAGTGGAGTGTTGATTGGTTGGCCGAGGACCTCGCACAGCCAGCACGTGTGCAGCCAGTGGCGCATGGTCACACAGTACCATGCACGCTCACACATGCACACACAATACTTGAAGGTCAAACTGACCAAACGCTCTCATTGCATCATGCAGCTCCTCAGGCCAATGTTCCAGCACTTTTGGTACAGCTGCTGTACATAGGGACATTAGCATATGCTACTCAGTGATTGGTTGCCGCTGCAGTGGGACAAATGTTTCATGGAATCATTATAATTTATTACTGTCACTTTATCATGGGTGGTCATTTACAGTATGCTGTTTATTTCTATGTGATCATGCAAGCAGACACAACATGTAGGATATTAGGCCAACACTTTATAAACATTGCATTGGTAGGTGGCCCAATTATGAACTTAAATGGTATTGAATTTAATTTCTGAACCGGATAAAGTGACTACGCTCTGGCCGCTTTAAATGAATGATTGAATTCATGCCACTTGTAGTTTCATAGTGTTTCTGTTTGACCACGATGCATCTAAGTTGGAGACACAGCTGTGGAGGTAAGTGCAACAGTACACACAAAAATAGATTTTTATTCACATTTCACACCATAATTGCATGTTAATTATATTGCAACGTAAAATGCGCCAGGCATTAAGTGGTGGCTTGGCCCTAATTGGTGTGCTGCAGTTTCAGTCCCAACGCTTTTGTGCTGGAAAATGTCCCAGTCCAAACGCATCCTTGCGGGTCATTGAACGCACCCTCTCCTTCAAACCTACAACGGACAGGCTCAGACGTTAAAACATCTCACTCATTTGTATGTGACCATTACAGCACTGTGCAGCATGCAAATAAAGACAAGCACTTGTGCTAAATTTGCACAAAAACACAGATTAACAGAAAATCTGAGCATTGATACCTGTTCTTGTAAAATTGACCTTTATATGTGTAACCATCAGGAAAGGTGTATGTTCCCATGCCGTGGTACTTGTTGTCTTCAAATTCTCCATCATAATGTGCTCCGGAGCGATGCTGCAGCGTTCCTTTGCCATGCAACTGCAAAAGGTTCAAAACAGATTGTCAGGAATAACAGAATAACAATAATAATAATTCAAAAATAAAAATCATAAATAACACACACCTTGTCTTCAAGCCACGCTCCTGTGTACGTGACGCCATTTGCAGAGGTGTGTGTACCCCAACCGGTCCTCATCAGCACCCCGGAAGAAGACACCCTGCACTCCCCCTCTGTGGAAGAGAGATGTTACAATTTAAGATCTGACACACCTAATATTGATTTTAGTTCTAAGAGCACGAGAGGTTATGACTTACCATATATATCCCCGTTTGGAAAAACATAAGAGACCTTCACAGTCTCTCCGGACATGTTTTAATCTTGAGGATGGATGAGTCAGATCATATTTTTCCCCCTAAAGGCCTTTGTTGAATAAGTAGGAATGAATTTTACTTTTGAAGCTGATTAAGCTGTAAAACTAAAGTTAAGTGCAAAGAGTCGACCTGCGACACCCAAAACGCGATTCTTAGCCGCTCACTTTGATGTGGGTTTAAAGTAATCCAGTATTTGTTAACACTCCACAAACTGCTAGAAATCCGTTGGCGTTTAATACGTCACCGCGCACTCCATGCCGCTTTCTTCAGGTATAGCTTAAAAACATAATTAAAAAGAAATGATTTCAGTAATTTTGCCTACATTTTTGCCGTAGCTTCTGAGCCCTGGAGCAGTTTGTATTTTTGTTACCATGGGAACGTAACCCCGACAACGCAGCGTTTTGAGTTGTCATACGTATTTTTTGAATGATTCTATTGACTTGGAAATTTTCTTTTGAATATACACATATAATTTGGAAAGTTTTAACGACGTTTTTCATTTATTAGTTTATTGGGCATTTGTTGGAACGCTGTTGGAATTTTATTGAAATCATATCCGGAAAATCTTCTTGACGTAACAAGTCATTCGGCCGCTGTGATTGGTTGAATTCCTCACCCCTGAGGGGAAAAAAATGTCTTGCGTTAACCGGAAAAGAAACGTTGACCCCAGTCAGTTCAACCGGTGGCGGACGTGCTGGTTGCCGGTATTGTGTCGGCTGTGTTAGGTTTGTACATGTGTCTCAAAATAATAAAGTAAAGTAATGAAAGAAATAACAAAAAACCAATTGTCCCGAAGTTAATACGATTAATAAGCAATTTTTGTCGCTTAATATAACTTGAATTGAACATATTGATATAAATAATAAGAAAGGCGCTAGCTGCTAGGCTAACTTGTGTGTTTGCTAGCAAGCTGTAGCCTCGAGCTTGCACTGCCTCGATATTTTACTCAGAAGCTAAAAGTGAAATCCCGCTGTTTCTCAAGCCGTGAGCCGAACACATTGCCAGCCTACCGTGTGTCGAGACAAGCGGCTAACCAACCATCGTGGTTACGCTGCCAGCCTTGCATGCCTGCTTTGGTTGCATAACTGTAGCCACCAGCGTTGTGTGTCAGCCACCATCTCATTGCTCACACTTGAAGTGAAGTGCCACAGCGAGCTGCCCCACAGCTATATCGGTGGGGCTCAGTGCACTCGCTGCAGTGGCAGTCTACACGAGCTGCTGCCTTCTCTTTGCCACTCGGCCACCAGCAGCTGTCACTGGTGAATCTGAAAACATTGCGCTTTATTTTAGAGAGCACTGCCTAAACTGTTCCTTGAATGTTCTTTTCACAGATATACTTCTGCAATGAAGGGACACTGATTTAAGGTATGTGCATTTTATTTTATTTTTTATTTTTTTTTTATTACAAGTGAGACTGCTTCAACAATGACTCAACAGCAGTGACAATGTTTTCAACAGAGGCATGAGTGCAAGGAGGAAAGGAGGCAAGCCGAACCGAGGAGGGGGCCGATTCAACAAGCCAAGAGGAGGTGGCGGCGGTGGAGGAGGAGGAGGAGGAGGAAGCAGAAAAGGAGGAGCTGCTCACTGGGATGAGGATGATGATGATTTCTCCCTTGAATTTGGACCATCTCCTTCCAACAGGTACACAATACTTTCACGCTATTAGACTATTAATGGAATGTCACTTTACTGTAGTTCTGACTTACTTACCTCGCTGTCCTTTGTATATATTAAAAACATTTATTTAGTATTATATTATAACGTATTGTGCACTATATTACAGGCAAAAAAGACAAATTTGGCCTGGCTAAGGTCTGAAACACCGAAAATTACTTTTGATAAATGTGAGAAATAAATACAAAACAAACAAAAAAATCATGTGACATTGTACTAGGTCATTTTAATATTGGCTCACAAGAATAAAGTTGTATGTGTATGAGGGCAAAATAAATTCCCACTAATAGGTTTCAAGAATTAAGATGTAAGTATTGAAATAATATAGTCATAAGTCTGCTAAAGAATAAAAAATAATAGACTTGGGAGTTTAGTTCTGATATCATCATATGTATCTTTTATTTTTATTCTGTCATGCTGTGGCAGTTTTCGTCTTCCTTTTCTTTTAACCTTTCCTTCATTTTTGCCCCCCCCCCCCCCCCCCCTCGTCTCCTCCTCCAGACATGGCAAAGCGCGAGGCAGAGGTCGTGCGGGTGGAAAGGACGGAGGCCCAGGACGGGGAGGTGGGAGAGATCGAGACAGGGCTGGCAGGGGCAGCGCAAAGAGCAGCAGCAAGCCTCTGCCCAGGTCCCTGGCGAGGACGAGAGCTGCTTGCCCAAAGCCTGCTGACAACCGCAGGGCAGAGGTGAGCTCCATGCCCCTGCAGCGCTTGTTCATGACGAATGAGAACCAAGAACAACTCAGGGAGCTGCTGCGAGACCTGCAGTCGCAGGATTTCGATGAGCCTTATGAGTGAGTACATTAGACTGATGAGACAATTTCCTTTTGTTTCGCACTCACTGTTCCAGGCTTTTTGCACTGTTTCTTTATTATTTATGTTACTCCACTGCTCTCCTTGCTTTCAACGACATGACAGCAACCTTGAACTTCGATTTTTACCTCAGTGAGTCTGGCTCCGAATATTCTGGGGAAGGAGAAAACAAGGAGGAGTTTGACGAACTGGACCATCGTGAAGACGGTCAGTTCTGGTCCACCACCGACGAGCCTGTGGAGCGAGCAGAGACTCCAGACTATGAGCCATATCACTCTGATGACGAGCGGCCCACGCCTCCGCCTGTCATCTCCTTGTTTGCCGTAGGAAAACTCTGCAGGTGATCACCACATTCACATTTTTTTTTTCTCAAAAGTTTTGTTCGATTAATTGAGTGTGTGTGTGTTTGTTTGATCTTGCACAGGTACGGGTTTGACAGGGAGCGTGCCAGGCAGGCTCTGGAGGTGGGCGGCGGGGACTTTGGGGCCACCTTGGAGCAGCTCCTCCAGCAGGTCTTCAGCGAGCGCTACGGCCAGAAAGCCGTCTCGCCGGACGGCCTGAAGGCGGTGCCGCTGGACGAGTGTCTCGCGCAGAGGCAGGAGGAAGCCATGGCGCTGGCCGCCATCTACGGGGATCGCTTCAGCGAGCGCATCGCTAACGCCGTCTGGACGGTGACCCTGGACTTGTCCTTGTTCTCTGGCGGCGTGGCCAGCGCCGGCGGGCCGGCCAGGAGTCGGGGCGGCCAGGAGGCCGCCAACAATCGCAGGGTTTGCCAGTTCTACCTGAAGGGGAAGGGCTGCAGGTACGGAGACAAGTGCAAGTTCAAGCACCAGGCCCCGGCGGGGGACCGATCTGGGGCCGGTTCCCCGGACCCCAACGGCCCGAGCCAGCCGGGCTTCAGCAGCTACGCCCCCCCGGAGTATGTGCTGGAAATCCGTTTCCCCAAAGGGAACCGGTACCCATTCCAGGCGCCACTCATGGGCTTCAGCACCACGGACGAGGCCGTCGGGGCCGCCGGGCGGCTCAGCGTCACCGAGCGGCTCTTTGCGGAAGCGCTGGCCGCCGCCAAGAGCAGCGAGCCCGTCGTCTACACCCTGGTCACCTTGTGCGAGGACGAAGCCACCATGAGCGAGCTGCTGGCCGCCACCCACCACAAATACAGCTCGCCGCCGCCGCTGCTGCCTGCCCCCGCCCTGGCCAAGAGCAAAAGTGCCAAGAGCAGCGCGTCCGAGGAGAGCAGGAGCAGCAGCAGCGGCAGAGGCAGCGCTCAGCAGGCAGCCAGCAGGAGGACGGCCGCACCTCCCAACCAGAGAGCCACAGACAGTGAGTCAGCAGCACTTCTTTTATTGTTATGACGATGATCATTATTATTGTTGTGATTATTAATACTAGTATATATATATATATATATATATGTATATGTATATATATATATATATATACATTTATGTGTACGTATGTATGTATGTATGTATATATTTATGGAAAAACTGTGACTTATAGTCAAGAAAATATGGTAATTGTGTAATGTGTAATGGCCTTATGAAGTACTTGGTATCAGTACTCGGTGAGTATTGAAATGCAAGTACTTGTGTAAAAAAAGTGGTATCAGTGTATCCCTTATTATTATTATTATTATTATTATTATTATTATTATTATCCACTGAGCATATTTTGACTGGAGAATAACGCATCATTTTCTTTAAGTTAAGGAGGTGGCTGAGACGCAGGAGCTCAACAGGGATGAAGAGGACGTGGCCTCCGCCGTCCCGGTGGAGAGCGAAAGCTACGTCAATCTGAGGAAGAGGGCGGTCGGCAAGCACAGCACCAAGGTGGACAACGTGCTGCAAGAAAACGGCAAGCTGTGCCGAGAGTTTGCCAAGAAGCAGGTGGGGGAGGGACTTTGGCCCGTGGCCTTGGCTGAATGCGTCTTCGTGATGACCTCTGACCCCTCTCTGATCTTTGTTTTTGCCACCGTTTTCCACTGTTTTTTCCTCCGATGCAGTCGTCCCGGCGTTTCAGGTCGATGCTGGAGCAGAGGAGGAATCTGCCAGCTTGGCGGGAGAGAGAGAACATCCTGGGCTTGCTGGACCAGTGCCAGGTGCTCGTGGTCAGCGGCATGACAGGGTGAGGAAGAGTGAAGCTGACGTGACCTTTCTTTTCCCTTGACAATTTCTGACAGCTCAGGGTACACAACGGTATTTCGGGCAGTCAAGAAAATGTATCGAAACGCGCATGTTGTGCAAGTGCATCCACGCAAGAGCTGAGACGAGTGGTGCGTGGCTTCATGACGACCCGTGGGTCCCGCACTTATCAATAATAATAATATGACTCCTGCCCACACAACCACGTCAGTTATCACAACCTGCCTCAGCCTGCAACCCGCTGTCATTAAATAGACTAACATGTCTTTGGATAGGGTTTTTATTCATTCAAAAAGCTAATGTAAACAGCCTTAAAAAAACTATGGTCCTAAAACTCGCAAATTTTTCTTCTCCCAGTTTGTTGTTGTTGTTGTTGTTGTGGCGCCGCACAGCGTTTTTAGTGACGTCTGCATCAGGGTACTCGCAGGTTGCGTAACTTAACTCAAGCATTTACCTCGCGTATCATTAGATCCCTGACACCATTTTATAATAACCAGTGTAATAGTATATTCATATAAACAGATTTATTTCCAGCCTGTTAAAAATAAATGCAAGCATTTGTTAAAAATAAATATTTTTGTTAAAAATAAAAAAAAATAAATAATAATAATAAAAAAATAAAAAATAGTTTTGTTTAATTTGATAATGCACAGGTTTTTTGTTTTGTTTGTGGTTAGATTATACCTGTCTGCACTAAAAATGAAAATGAAAATCTGCACTAAAACACAACATCCAAGAAAAACAGCGGTGTCACCAAGAGCACTTTGCCATCAGTGACCTTTGGCTCCTTTAGTGGAGTGGTATGAAAAATGAAGCATTTTTACTTACGGCAACATAATGAAGGTTGATTAAAACATGGCTTCCTTTTTGAAATAAATCTAAACTTCAAACTTTAAAGTTAACTGTAGCTGAGGATGAGTGACTGGACGTGCGGCCTCTCTCCAGGTGCGGTAAGACCACTCAGATCCCGCAGTTCATCCTGGACGCCACGCTGAGCGGTCCGGCCGACAAGGTCGTCAACATCCTCTGCACGCAGCCGCGACGCATCTCCGCCATCTCCGTGGCCCAGAGGGTGGCGCAGGAGCGGGCCGAGCCGCTGGGCAACTCCGTGGGCTACCAGATCCGCCTGGAGAGCGTCAGGGTAACGCAAAACACAGCACCTGGCGCCACTCACTGTGCGGCGGCAGCAGCAGTGGCTGCCGAAGCGAACACTGACGCCTGACATCCTTTGTGAACCCCCCCTTTGTGCCGCCAGTCGTCGGCCACCAGGCTGCTGTACTGCACCACGGGCGTCCTGCTGAGGAGGCTGGAGGGCGACGCCGAGCTCGGCGGGGTCACGCACGTCATCGTGGACGAGGTGCACGAGCGGACCGAAGAAAGGTGAGCCAAGGAGGAAGTTAGGAATTAGGAATGCACCGATACCGACACCAGTATCGGCACTAAGTACGAGTACGCTACTCGTCCTTGTAAAACACGTGCTGATACTGATAATGGTTGTAAATGCACGTGTACACGACAATTTTGGTAAATGTTTTGTTCATAGTGCAGTGAAACTTGTGACAGTCACCCCATGTGGTAGAAAGACATGCTGAGGAGTGTTGTTCAAACAACACAACTTCTGTGGAAAGAAAAATAAAGTATTTCCATAATGTGTATCAAGTACTCAGTATTGGCGAGTACTGAAATGCAAGTACTCGTACTATACTCGTGTAAGCCCTCAGAATATCCCTATTTGTTATAATATTTGTTTTCTTGCAAAAGCGGCACTTGCGCATAATTTTTTTCCTCTGTTTTTTTTCTACGCAGTGACTTCCTGCTGCTGGTGTTGAAAGACCTGACTGTGGCCAGACCTGACCTGAAGATCATCCTCATGAGCGCCACGCTCAACGCAAACCTCTTCTCCGAGTATTTCTATGACTGTCCTGCTGTTCACATACCAGGTCATTTTTTCTAATTTGCCAAACAGTGCACTTTTACACATTCCTCGTTGAAATACCGACCTTGATTTTCTTTGACGGTTTGTCGCTCTTCAGGGCGGACCTTCCCCGTTGACCAGTTTTTCCTTGAAGATGCCATTGCAACAGCAAAGTAAGTATGTCCTCCGTGTGAGCAAAACAGTCTGTCATGTCGATTGCAGAAATACACACTTCTCCTTTGAAGGTCCAGTGTGTCGTATTTGTTTTGATTTATGATTTTTGTATTGGTAAAAACTTCATATACTGCCCATAAATAAATAAATCAACAGTGTATAATCACAGTACAATCAAAGTCATTTGGTTTTCCTACCCCTAGAACGTCATATTTATATCTAAGAATATCCATACATCAAGGGTCTTGCTCTCAGTTAGCTGCCATCTTGCACCGCCATATTTCTAAGGAAGCCTGGTGTGGACAATCCAGCTGCCTACCTGCGCGTTTCGCATTTAGGGTGAACGCTGGTGTCTTCAAATAAACCAACTTGTCTTCAAATAAACCACTTGATGTCGCTGTTTCTTCTTCATAATCTCCAAATATTACACACTGAACCTCTAAGGCAGACAGTCTTGACATTTATTTTTGTATTTTTGGTTCCAGCACTGACTGCTCAGGCTGATTTTGCAGTTTCATTCAAACAGCTGTTTTTTTCTTTCGTTTTCCTCCAGGTACGTCATCGAAGACGGCAGCCCGTACATGCGTTCCGGCAAACAGAATGTGTCTTCCTCGAGCGGGCCGGCGAACAAAGCGCAGCCGAGGAACATGGTGGACGACCTGAGCGACGACATGTGGAACTTCATGTCTTTCTCCAAGAAGGACTTTGTGAAAGACTCGGTCCCGGATCAGCAGCTCAACCTGCAGGAGCTCACCGTCCGATACAAAGGTGGCCGACTGTCAGCATCCTCCTAGTTCTGACCTGTTAGTCGTGCGTTCCTTCCCATCTAAATAAAGTGCTTTTTTTTTTTTTTTTGCTTTTTCACTCTCGCTGTAGATACAAAAAAGTCTGTCCTGAAAACGATTGCCGCAATGGACCTGGACAAGATCAACATGGACCTGGTGGAATGTCTGCTGGAGTGGATCGTAGATGGAAAACACGACTACCCGCCAGGTTCGAACACTGCCGTTTGGATTTCTGATTTCCTCACATTTCAGTGTAGATGTCTGGGTAACCATTATTTTTTATGTTTTTCGTTGATGCAGGTGCAGTGCTCGTGTTCCTGCCAGGCCTGGCTGAGATCAAGATGCTCTACGAGCAGCTCATGTCCAACAGACTGTTCAACAACAGGGGCAGGTCCAGGTCTGTGTCCGGTCCTGTGTCAGTCGTAGTAGAATTTGGCTCTTGAATTATTTACCGTCTTGCAAATTATAAAACTTTTAAAATCTAATTTGAAATCCTTTTTGAAACTGCACACGCTAAAACACTCGTTTTCAGAGCCAACCAATATGGCAACATTGGCTGTCCTGACATTTGAAATAGATTTAGAAAAATGTATTTAAAATTTCAGTAGAGCCGATGTTGCCATATTGGTTTACTCTCGAGTGAAGTTTTAATAGAAAACCTACAGCAGTGCTGTTTAACAGTGTGCTCGTTCAAAAAAAAAGTTACTGTCTGACTTCTGAAATGAATCTGAAATTAAAGCACCTACGTTATGCAAAAAATGTGGGTATTTGTGAAGCCAATATTCCCACTTTAATTTTTAAAAAATGCTGAAATTATTTTGTGTTACAAAAATGAACAACCGCTAACAAAAAAATGCTAACGCCCCCCTCACCCCCCGACCGTCTTGTAGGTGCATGGTGTACCCGCTGCATTCGACCTTGACCAATGAGGAGCAGCAGGCGGTTTTCTGCCGGCCCCCCGAGGGTGTCACCAAGATCATCATCTCCACCAACATCGCCGAGACCTCCGTGACCATCGACGACGTGGTGTACGTCATCGACTCCGGCAAGATGAAGGAAAAGCGGTAAAGCCTAACCTGAAGCCTTAACCTTAACCCGCGTCAACATTGACGTCCTCTCGCGAGCCCGCCGTCCGAACCCGTCTCCTCCCCTCCCTGTTAGGTACGACGCGTCCAAGAGCATGGAGAGCCTGGAGGACTCGTGGGTGTCCCGGGCCAACGCGCTGCAGAGGAAGGGCCGCGCGGGCCGCGTGGCCTCGGGCGTCTGCTTCCACCTCTTCACCAGCCACTGCTTCCAGCACCAGCTGACCGAGCAGCAGCTGCCTGAGATCCAGAGGGTTCCGCTGGAGCAGCTCTGCCTGAGGTAGCCGAAACTGTTCACATCACTTTTTCATTTGTTCTGACGCAATGGGGCGGTGGAGAAGCGTCTTTAACAGCCGGCATGCAAAGAAAAGAAAGAAGTTGTTTCCATAACGGAGGAGAAGCATCTTTACATCCATGACAATAAGATGATGATAACAATAATGTGCAATGAAATATCACTTGTTCCGATGCTCACTCCCTCCGACCCACCCACTCTGTCCTTGCCCTCTCAACCATAATATGATGAAATCGAGCTGGAGAACAATGTGAAAAAGGAGATCAATGATAAACAAAACAACAAGAAAAAAATTATGTAAATAAATAAATATATATAAATAATTAAATAAATAATGAAAATACAAAATTGTACACACACACACCTCTCTCTCTCAATCCCTGCCAACCAGGAGTCTCATGACCCTTCTATCTATAAAATAAATTTCCAACACATATAGGAAATGAGGAACTGCTGATTTCCTCCATTGTCAATGATAATAGCCACAGAAATGGCAAAAAGGTTTGCACTGTGTATGTGTGTGAAATAACCAAAAGAGGAACACCTAATATTCTATGTACAATTTGTGTATGTTCTGGACATAAAACTGGACAAGGCAGATGCACACACGTCATTGAAAGGTGGATAAACGTGAATATTTCCAACGCGACACCAACATTGCCGCTCTCACGGCTGCAGCTGTGCTTGAATTTGAAACCGGTGGTCGGCCGGAACTTCCCGCTCACCCGCCGTCTCCTCTCCGGCCAGAATCAAGATCCTGGACGTGTTCGCCGAGCGCACGCTGGAGTCGGTCTTCTCCCGCCTCATCGAGCCGCCGGCCATGGAGAGCTTGAACGCGGCCAAGCAGCGGCTGCAGGACCTGGGAGCCCTGACGGAGGAGGAGAGGCTGACGCCGCTGGGCTACCACCTGGCCTGCCTGCCGGTGGACGTGCGCATCGGGAAGCTCATGCTGTTCGGCGCCATCTTCCGCTGCCTGGACGCGGCGCTCACCATCGCCGCCAGCCTGGCCTTCAAGTCGCCCTTCGTGAGAGAAGCCGTCCAGGGTGTTAACATGCGTGGGCTTCAGCGGTGGCTGGTAAAGAAGAATATTGACCAGCGTGTGTCTCTTCCTGTGTGTGTGTTGCAGGTGTCTCCCTGGGACAAGCGAGAGGAAGCCAATGAGAAGAAACAGGCCTTTGCTCTGGCCAGCAGTGATCACCTGGCGCTGCTGCAGGCATACAAGGTGCGTTTGGGGTTGAACAGTGTGCAGTGTGATTTCACCTTGTTTTCTGATCGAGGAGGGTCGGCTGCACCTGAAAACAGCCTTTTTATTGTAATCTATGGGATTTGTTTGTGGAGCCTATTAGGGATGCAATGGTAGTTTTCCCACAGTTCAATGTGCATCACAGTTTTTGGTCCATGGTAACGGTACGGTTTCGATATCCATCTTATATATCTATATACAGCTAGTGTGACTAGCAAAGGCAATGTTGTATTGTAAAAATAATTAAAAGCAAGTAAAGATATTTTCACTTTATTAGGATGGGGTGGGCCAAATAATCTATAATGGGATTTTTTTTCTTTCTACAAATGATGAAAGATTTATTTTTAACAGGCTGAGAATAAGTCTGTTTATATAAATATATTTTTACATTCGTTAATATTAGAAAATGGTGTCAGCGAGCTAACATTGGTACGGTAAATGCATCTGTGACGTTAAGCTGCATGCACCCTGACGTTCCGAAAGCGCCGAGCGGCGACAACAACAACAACAACAGACGGAGAAGAAAGATTTGCGAGTTCTAGGACGATAGTTTGAAGGTTTTTTTTTTAAAAGGCTTTTGTAATCTTTGGCTGCTATGTTCTACTGGGTTTGCCCATAAAGAGACCAGTGAGTGAGTGAGATTATTGATAGCCACAGGTCGACCGCTAGTCTCAGCTCTTGCTCTGGGATCTACTTGCACAACATGCGCATTTTGATAAAGTTTTGTGTCTGGCTGAAATAGCGTTGTTTGCCGTTGTGTACCGAGCCGAACAAGGCGTCCCGAACGGTTCAGCAAAATACTGCCTATTGTTGCATGCCTGGAGCCTCTGGGCGTTGCAGAAGTACGGAATGGCACAGCAGAAAATAAATCAACATCTGGAAGAGCCTCACCTAATTAGAAATATTTACATACACATGTGCGTGTATTTGTGCATATCTACAAATGTATGTTTCTTGCATTTGAACAAACTTGTAAACCATTTCTCATCATGAAATATGGCTTTTTGTTTATGCATTCTATTTTGTCCAGCATGTTAATATAAATATAAGTGTGTATGTTTGTGTTTTATTGTTTTCGTTCACATTTGTATATATTCCTGATGGCACTTTGTGTTTAAAGCTATTGTTGCCTTTTGTTTCATATACACTGACAAACTGATGTGTTGGTATAATCCTGAGTATCAGACAGAAATGTGATTTAGCTGAACTCAGGGCTTGGACTCCTCTTCCTCCCATTTTCCCATCTGTTGTCTTGTTTCTGAGTACGTGTCTGTTTTTGGTTTACTTTATGATCTGTTACTCCACCTGCTCCTATTTGTTTTATTTGAAACACATGGAGACAATCAGTCGATGTCGTTGAGGCTGTTTTGGATGGTGGCAGTCCTCACTCTTGCTCTTTTGCAGGGATGGTGCTGCGCTGCGAAGAACGGCCACCAGTCTGGCTTTTCCTACTGCAGAGAGAACTTCCTGTCGTGGCGGGGCCTGCAGGTCAGTCTGTCACTTTTTCCTTTTAGAGCAAACATCATCAAGTCAGAACTCATGAAAAGAAAACACAGACTTGAATCTCGTTTCTCAGTTTGATTTGCCTGCTGCGTTGGAGTCATTCTAGAGGTCCTTCAGCCGGCCCACATTTAGAGGGCCTGTCGAAGATTCAAATCCAAGCCATTCGTCTTTTGAAACATTCCTCTTGTTTTTTGGGGGGTGTTTTTTTTAGGAGATCGCCAGTCTGAAGAGGCAGTTTGCCGAGCTGCTGTCAGACATCGGCTTCATCCGAGAGGGGCTGAGGGCCAGAGTCATCGAGCGAATGTCCTCCAAAGGCACCGATGGGGTTCTGGAGGCCACCGGTCGCGAGGTCTCACACACACACACACACACAGACACACAGACACACACACACACACACACACACACACACACACACACACACACACACACACACACACACACACACACACACACAGACACACACACACACACACACACACACACACACAGGCACAGGCACACACACACACACACACACACACACACACACACACACACACACACACACACACTGCTGTCCATTGTTTTTTTGTTTCTTTTTCCCCCCATTGACAGAAAAGTGTCACATGTTCACTGAAACACCCTCTGTCCTTGCAGGCTAACCTGAACTCGGACAACATCCGGCTGATGTCGGCCATGCTCTGCGCTGCACTCTACCCCAACGTAGTCCAGGTGGGTCTTCGCTTATTCATTCGTCAGTCGGGGAAAAAAACAGGGAGGTCGGCATTAATCGACGAACCCCTCCGCTCACTAGTCTGATTTCTCTTTTTCCCCCTTTTCTTTTTTCCTTTCTTCTCCTCAGGTGCGAGCCCCTCAGGGAAACTACAAGATGACCAGCAAAGGAGCCATGAAGATGCAGCCCAGAGCCAACGAGCTCCGCTTCATGACCAAGAGCGATGGCTGCGTCTTCGTGCATCCCTCGTCCGTCAATTACATGGTGGGACGGCCACGTTTCCAAAGACACACCCCCATACTCTTTCTCTCTGTCTCTCACCCACTCACTCACTCTCTCTCTCTCTCTCTCTCTCTCTCTCTCTCTCTCTCTCTCTCTCTCTCTCTCTCTCTCTCTCTCTCTCTGTCTGTGTGCGAGCAGACACGCCACTACACCAGCCCCTACCTGGTCTACCACGAGAAGGTGAAAACGAGCCGGGTGTTCATCAGGGACTGCAGCATGGTCTCCGTCTACCCGCTGGTGCTGTTTGGAGGCGGCCAGGTCAACATGGAGCTGCACAAGGGCGAGTTCGTCATCTCCCTCGACGACGGGTGGATCCGCTTTGCCGCTGCCTCTCACCAGGTCCAGTACAAACACTTGATGTGGATACACGCTAAGATTAAATTATCTATATATATATATATATATTTTTTGCTAATGACATTTTGTGTGTGTGTGTGTGTGTGTCTGTCTGTCTGTCTGTCTGTCTGTCTGTCTGTCCGATCCAGGTGGCTGAGCTGGTGAAGGAGCTTCGCTGGGAACTGGACCAGCTGCTGGAGGACAAGATCCGCAGCCCCAGCATGGACCTGTGCAGCTGCCCCCGCGGCTCGCGCATCATCCACATGATCGTGCACCTCATCTCCACGCAGTAGCTGCTCCGCCCTGCAGGGGGAGCGTTGACCTCTCCCGCCGCCTCACTGCCACAGAGTGACAACTGAAATCCACTTTGCTTCAGGTTGCAGCGTCACGTCACCAGCCTGCCGCCAGCCACACTCCATCATGTTTACACAAAGCGGGAGCGCTGCCATGTTGCAATAAGTTTGCCTTCTCATGAAAATCGAATTCTATGCAGATATCCAAACATCCAGAAGCTTCTCTGCGGAAGTGGGGGAGAAAAACCACGAGTCTTACTTGAGATTTTTGGCCACAGCATTGTTGCTGTGTATGGAAAATGTAGGAAATTGCTGCACCGCCGCTGATGTTGGTGTCATCTGTACACAGTGTGTTGTATTTTCTGTGGTCCATATTGGATTTTCTTTTTAATCCGCACAGTGGCTGCATCATGGCTGGGATTATTTATTTGTACTGCATCATTGGGAGCTCTGCATGGTCTTCTGCCGTTACACATCCACGGAATGTATTTAAATGATGTCAAGACAGCATTCGCACAAAGGGCTTTTTGTAACCTGGACAATTTCAAGAGGACTGCCAAAGAGTTGTAAAAAGTGGTAATTTCTGCATGAAATATATGACCTATATAGGAAGGCACGGACGTCTGGCTTCTGACTTTCATTCACATCTTTTCCTGCTCTTCAACACTGTGCCATTTACGCAGTCTTGGTTTGAGCTTTGCTGAGTGTTCCGACCCCTGGAAACAGCTCAGACCCAATGGACTCAAACACAAACAATCGAGATGCAAATAAAACCTTTTTTTATTGCAAGGCAACGCAAGTACTGTGACCAACTCAAAATAAAACAAAACCTACCAAAAAAAAACATGACTAAATAATTGCTGGTGGTCCTGATTACTGAGGAGCTACACCTGTTGGAAAAGGAACAGACAGAGTGAGCAGGAGGGAGGGGGGGAAGCATGTAACAGGGACGTGGGTGAGGCCAGGCCTCCTCATTCATGGCTGTCCCGTCTCTTGGGCAACAAGACCTAAACAAACTGGGCAGCTGCGACACAGCTGAAGCACGAGTGCCAACCCCTCAGCAGGTAAGACAACTCAAACATTAAGTAATCATGTCATTTTAAGACTATTTTCAATTGTCATTAAATAATATCCAACTATCTCCGTACCTAATATTACAGATGGGTTAATATATCCAGGACTGGAGCCAAAGACAGTATGGTAAGTTTTTTTTTTCCTTCCCTGCAAGAGTGGTTTAGGTTTTAGACCAAGGGTGGGCAACCTGTTTGACTGGTGGGCCACAGTGGGTTCCACAAATTAACACAGGGGCCTATAAATATGTATGAGGGATAAGTACATAACATCATGTAGCTTTACTGTCAATTGAAGATGAACAAAAGCAAAAGTTCTAACAAAATGTCTTTGAAGCCGCACGGTGTTTAGCTCTTTATTGATATTACTCTGAAAACACTGAAAAAAATGGATGAAATACAGCTATTTTATGGCTTACTTACTATTAATATCGTTTCTTCAAGTTCGGCAGGCCGCATATGGTCCCCGGGCTGTTTTAGGCAAATCAAATGTAAGTTATTATTTCCTGTGTTTTGTTTTTGTCCAGCCAACTAAAACCAGGAAACCAAAGTCCCACAGTGCCAAGCCTGCCAAGAAGACCAGGAAGCAAAAATCACCGTCCAACACGTCTTCTAATGCCAAATCCACCGGAGCAGAGTTGGATATATTGAGCGCAGCTGCCATGGAGAACCTCTACTACATTTCCCACAATGCAATGGACTGTCTGACGTTCAGGGGGTTTGGTTGGCAACACTCACAGAAAACAAAGAAAAAGAGGAAAGGAAGAAAAAAGAAAAAAAAGTAACATTTTGTGTTCTGAAGTACCTTTTTTTCTTTTAGCACCGCCTAGTGGTCATACCCACCGCTGTAAATTGTGGTCAATACTGTCCCCCCCCCCCCAAACCATCCAACTTGACATTGCAAAATTTTGCATTTTAAAATTATGTTTGCCAAGATCATTAGCATGTTTTCACTTTATTTAGAGTTTCTTAATTTACAATTATTTCACAACATCATAAAAAGTTTGGCAGTTCAGTTGTAAGGGAAAAACTAAGAACTTTGAAAAGACATTTTGGTAGACACATGAGCTGATAATGTGAGCATTGTTTTCTAAACTCAATGTAGAGATGACAGCCAATACAAACGTGCATCCTAAGAAAAAGTCAGCCAACAGTCCCATAAAACCTACTGATCCCAACAGCACCTGTTGAATTCAAAATATATTCCAGTTAAATGCATTTTGTGAAAACTATGCCACAATCAAAACTCTTGAAACCTCATGCGAGGAGTAAACTACTGCTGTTCCAGGCACAGTTTATATTCTTATACAAATCTGAAGGACTTGAAACCTTTAACAAAATGCATACTCTTTGCACCACAACTCAAAATAAATGTTTCATTTTTCAAGTCAGTCTCTGAAACTGTTGAATCATAGTCCCATGCTGTTCACTCGGGAGGCTTCTTCTTGGCCTCCACGTCTTTTTTGAAGGCATCAATTTTCTTGGCAATGTTGGGAACCTGGGGAGACAATGACACAAGTCAACTGACAACACACAGGCAACAAACCGTCTTCCATAACACGGCTAGCTAGATCTCTCTGTGTGTGTGTGTGTGTGTGTGTGTGTGTGTGTGTGTGTGTGTGTGTGTGTGTGTGTGTGTAAATGGTTAGCTTTGATAAACCACCAAGACAATATCCTGCTCCATCTTATTTAGCCATAACTTGAGTTGGCCGGTGGAGGGCGCAGTAAGGCATGCGTATGACACCAATAATATCCACTTCCTATTAATTCACTGATTGTCTTCGCATTTGGAATCATTATTGATCAACTTACGTCATAGTTTTGAGCGAGGTACATCCCCACAACATTCCCCAGCGTAAAGCCAGCCTGGTGGGCAAATGAGAAAAATGTCAACTTTAAGCATAGTGGCAAGAGACACGACCTGTCAGCTTCACAAAGGCGTTCTTAAACTTTATACATCAACATCACCTGACTGACACTCATCATAAAAAAACAACATTTCGAAGCAAGCTAATGTGTTAGCGAGGCTACTTTGTCATTTCTTGGTGTCTTCGAAGAGTTTGGCTGTGTCATGTAGGACAGTCGAGATTAAACTCACCAGAAACTGAAGCATTGCTAAGTTGTAAATCCCCTCGACCGCTCCAAAAACAACCCGCTGACTCGAAACGAGGTGAGAACTTAAAGGTTGGTGCGGGCGAGCCAGCCGAGATGCGATACTTTGACGCCAAGCTCGTTCCGTCATCAAGCAGGCGAAAGCGCAAGCGCGAACACGCCAACTGTCGCGATACTTGTAAGACCCTGTAGTTTTTTTCCACTTCCGAAGCCAGAGCGGCTATCAGCTAAAGGACTACAACTCCCGATGCAGTCCGTAGGGTGTTGACGCAATGGTGGATTCGGTGGGACATTGAATGACTTTGGCTCCATCACGAACATAGCAGGTTCATTTGTTTTATTCCCTAAAACAGCGCGAACATGGAGGCTCTCATCCCCGTGATAAACAAGCTCCAGGACGTGTTCAACACAGTGGGCGCCGATATCATACAGCTGCCGCAGATAGCGGTGGTGGGGACCCAGGTAAGGCGCCCTGTTCGCCTCTCGTGACAGCGGCTCTCATGCTAGCTAGATAACCTTCCTCTTTGCAACGCGTGAGCGTCAAAGGACAGCGCATTATGAGGGTGTTTTGTCCTGGATCGAGGTGGGCTGGAGGTGGTAACGCATGTTTAGGTATTGTGCTTAACTGACAGAGCCAGAGGTCTGCGTGAGGCAGCTGCTTCATCACAGTCGCCACTGCTGCAGAGCCTGCATTGCGTGGTGAAACCACACAGCCTTTATCAGAGCTATTTCAAGATACTCCTGCGAGCTTAAAACCAGGTCACTGTTTGGTAAATGAGAAGCAATTAGCTTTATTGGCAGCAGCTGCGATCCTTATCGAGGCTTGGCTGCACGGGATGTGGTAAACCACAATTAATGTTGTTGTGTTGCAGAAGTCAGCTGTGTGTCTCTGTGTGTGATTTGTGCTTCCAGAGCAGCGGCAAGAGCTCAGTGCTGGAGAGCCTGGTGGGCCGGGATCTCCTGCCCCGGGGCACCGGCGTCGTTACCCGGCGACCTCTCATCCTCCAGCTGGTCCATGTGGATCCAGGAGATGCGAGGAAGAACGATGACGGTGGTAAGCACCAAGCCGTGCACCGTTCGCGGGCGATGACGAGGCAGCGTTTGGATTTTCTTTCAGTTCTTTGCATTCACGTCAGAGTCCTGCACGGACTTGAGCTCGTGTCCGGCGCACAAGCTCACATCTTAAAGTGGTGTCACTGTTTCTCTAATCATTTGCAGATGCCAGGGTGTGAAAAAGCACTGTGCTTCACAGCAGTGCAGTGTGCAGGTGTCTCGGTATATATTAACCTGGATTAGCTTCTTAGCTTTGCCCTCCTTTCCTCCCCAAAAATCACACTTGCAAAACAACCCTTCTCGTAGCCGTGTTTTCTGAAGTAGACCTCCTGCACACAGTAGCCGGCTCTAACACGAGCTAGTCAGCACTGTGGGGGAATTCTGCTTTATCTGCTCTATTGTGCTTCACAGGCAGAGAAGGAGAAGAGTGGGGCAAGTTCCTGCACACTAAAAACAAGGTGCGCGACGTTGCTACGCACACAGGTCTCTTCGTGCGAGTGTGCTCGGCCTAAACCTGTTCTTCTGCCCCGCTTCTCCTCTCAGATCTACACAGACTTTGATGAAATACGGCAGGAAATTGAAGCGGAGACGGACAGAATATCAGGGAATAACAAGGTAAGGTGCGGACGTGTCAATCGCAGGTGCTTTCTAACAGTATCAGGAGGCGGACGTCATTATTTTTTTGTTGAGTTGAAATGATGCTATGAATCTGTAAGCATGATGATTGTGTAAGGTGTCTTTTCGTGTTTGCCGATTCATTCATCACGCCCGTCAAGTAAACTGAGAGCTGACAGGTCAATTGATCAAAACAATATTGACTAATTTCTAAATAAAACACTGATTAGTTTATTTACTTTGACATTTTAATTTCATGTGTGTTAAAGAGTCAGATTAAAGTTAATATATCGCATTGACAGATTATTCGTTATTGAATTCACCCCCTCATTGTCTCATGAAGTTAATTTATGTGTGATTTAATGAAATGAGAACAATAATCTGGTACTGGCGTTAAAAACAATAACAACAGATTACAGCATGACATCGGCCGTTGTGAACCTGCCGCTGCAGTTTGCATTTAATCGAGCACATTTCAGCACTGCGAATGGACTGCCATGCTGTCAAACTCACCGTGCTGCATCTCCCCTTTGCCCCCGTGTGCAGGGCATCAGCGATGAGCCCATCCACCTGAAGATCTTCTCCCCTCACGTCGTCAACCTCACCCTGGTGGATCTGCCGGGAATCACCAAGGTAGCGCCGGCGTCGCCGACGAGGCTTTGATGAAATGTGGCCTCTGCGGGTGAAGTTTTGCTCAAAAACGCCTCAAAGGAAAAGGAAAAAACTGCCAAGAACCAACACAAACCTTTGTTTTCTTGGTTGTTTCCATCATTATGACCTGCTTTTGTGTGTCTGATAACAACCTGCTGGGATTTAAAATGTTCTCAATGAGTTTGAGTCGCAGCTCCTGCATCATTGGTCAGTGACAGATGCGGACGAACTGAGCCTCTGATTATTTTTAGTATTGTTTTTGATTGTTATCGTTGTCTCCAGGTGCCCGTCGGGGACCAGCCCAAGGACATCGAGGTCCAGATCAGAGACTTGATCCTGAAGCACATCTCCAATCCCAACTGCATCATCCTGGCGGTCACGGCGGCCAACACGGACATGGCCACCTCGGAGGCCCTCAAGGTGGCCCGCGAGGTCGACCCCGATGGTGAGACTTTCAAAACAAATTCTTTGTTCCCTCTCATCTTAGATCTTTAGCTGGTCCACAAAGGAGCCTTACCTGTGTTTGCACGCTTCAGGCAGGAGGACGCTGGCCGTGGTAACCAAACTGGACCTGATGGACGCCGGCACCGACGCCATGGACGTGCTGATGGGCCGAGTCATCCCAGTCAAGCTGGGCCTCATCGGGGTGGTCAACAGGTCTGGGAAACCACCTCTCATGCTGAGGGTGGAAGCCGTTGTTCAGAAGCCATCGATCAAACACAAGCGCGCTCCTTATCGCACTGTCATACATTATTAATAGCAGCCTCTCGACGGCTATTGTGAGTCCGTTACCATCGAGTTTAATCGTGACTATTGATTCCTCAGTCGAGTTGGTCTCACGTTTCATGTCAACGTTTGTTTTTTCTTCAAGGTCCCAAATTGTCCAAAATCCCAAACTGTGTGTTGTCTCTCTGTGTCGTCAGCAAACTCCCCAGAATTGAGGAAAAAAACTAGCTAGTCTTTATAGAAAGCCTCTGTGAAGCAGGCTGTTCTGGAAACTGTCCCTTTGTGGTGTCACAAAGGGGGGAGGGGTTGGACTGACCTCCACGACCCTGTGTTTGTTTCGCCCCCTCTGAAATCGCGTTGTCCCGAACTTGTCAAACGTCCGACCCGGCGTTGATTTCAGCAGGAAGCCCAAACATTTCTTGCCGAAGGCTGCAAACAGAGGGCTAACGCAGCCCACATCCACTGATCGAGTTGTACAGTTGTTGTTAAATGATCGCGACCGGAGATGACTTAATTTACTATGGATGCCAGAATTATGCAGGACTGAAAATCAGCCCTCTGTGAAGTCACAAAGAGCGCTTATGCCCCTCCCGGGCTGTACTCACCAGCCCGGTGTTGGAGCACCTCATTCTGCTGTGTATCTTCCCTCTTCAAAATAAAGTAACAGTCCAAAAAGGTCAGTTTTAGGAGAATGCTAAAAATAAGGCATTTCTGCGGAAGGCTGTAAACAGAGGGCTAAATATGCTGTTTTTTGGAGGTCTGTAGAGTTTTTTGATAAGTTTGTCTGCTCGCACTGGAATCCAAGATAGAAAAATATAAAAAGAATTGTGAGACCATTTATTTGTTTTGTTCATTTTTCTGGTGTGTGTGAATTTGCAGGAGCCAGCTGGACATCAACAACAAGAAGTCGGTGGCCGACGCCATTCGAGACGAGCACGCATTCCTACAGAAGAAATACCCGTCTCTGGCCAACAGGAACGGGACCAAGTACCTGGCCAGGACTCTGAACAGGTGACTGCTGACCCGCTGAGAAAGAGAGTGCAACATCTTTTCCCCACATTTTATTCTTTTGGTCTGTCCTAAGTAAGTAAGGTGATTGATACATTTATTATAGCGCCACAGCTTCCTGGAATTGACAGCATTGATAATTGCCAAACTACATGTAGAAGCTCTTTAATTGTATTTTTAATGCTAAAGTGTTGTTGGTAATGTTATCCATTCATTTTCACATCTACTGTTTCACAAAAACATACAAAAAGGTAGTATTTAGTATTAGTAGTATTTAAAATCTGTTTTGAGTTCTAGTTCTGTGATTTGGCTCAAAATTACAAATGGTGAATTTAAAAGACTGCTAAGTTGTTCCACTTCTATTTTTTTTGCAGAGGAAATAATAACATTAATTTTTAGCACAGGTTTTTGAAAAGCTTGTAAAATATATCTTGCGTCCCTCCGCCCCTACTCAGGCTGCTGATGCATCACATCCGGGACTGCCTCCCCGAGCTGAAGACCCGCATCAACGTGCTGGCGGCACAGTACCAGTCCCTGCTCAGCAGCTACGGCGAGCCCGTGGAGGACCAGAGCGCCACCTTGCTGCAGCTCATTACCAAGTTCGCCACGGAGTACTGCAACACCATCGAGGGCACCGCCAAGTACATTGAGACGGCAGAGCTGTGAGTGCCGCCCCTTCCTCGACTCCGCCACACGGGGGTGCTGTTGGTCCGACGGTGGCGGGTGACCAAAAGTGGCAAAATCAAATGAAGAAGTACATCGTAAAATGATGACTTAAAGCTCACCTATTATACTGATTTTCGGGCTTTTGTATTTGATATCTGGCCCCTTCAGAGCAGCAACGCACGATTTTCCGCGCTGAAAGCTTTTTAGATTTGCGTATCTCGCGGCTCGTTTACTCGTATTTACTGCGTCCTGCGAAAACGCTCTGTTTCACTTCACTCCACCCCCAGCCTTGCCGGTTTGTTTTTAATATTTTTTAATTTCCCTGACACCGAAAAAACACTTTCTTGAAGCAGCGCATTGCGACATCACTTCCGGGGCAGAGCGGGGGAGGGCGGAACCAGTCCGAGAGTGTGCCGGAGCTTGGCCATGACAGGAGATCCGGCACACAATGGCGTCATTCCGTGCTCAGTGTTGAAAAAATCTCTGTGAACAGAGCGTTTAGAACCATGCCCAACAATTTGCAGGGCTCACGTCCAAACGCATGAACGTCATTATTTAACAATATCGAGATCGTTTGACGATAGAGTTCAACATTGTAACAGTTTTTAAAGCTCAGAAAAGTGGAAAAGCATCATAGGTGCCCTTTAAATGTTCCGTTAATTAATAAATGTGTTTTTGAATGTTTCATAAATTAATTTAGATATCATATGGATGTAATGCGAAAACATATGTAAGTATTTCATGAGTAATTATATCATGGTCCTGTGCTGACTTCACATCATGACTTCATTTTATCTGTCAAACTCGCACATCAAAGTCACTACTGAGAAGAAGAAGAAGATTTTCTTTTCTTTTTTTACAACTACTCTTTATTTACAAAAACAAACCAAAAATGATGCACCTTTTACCGAAGAAGAGATTCGCCTACTAACTTTGACAGAGGGAATAAATTAATGAAGTGCTGCAAACTAATCATGAAAGTCATATATATGTTTTTAACATAAAATGAAGTGCTATTTTAATTAATTAATAACACATTTAATGAATTAATGATACATACATAATACATCATTTCACAATGTATTTACTTAATTTTGGCACTTCCAGTCCTCCATAGTAAAGGACTGCAGTCGCATCATTTAATTGGCTCCATCTTGTAAGTTGGGGGATTCACGCCTCTGCTGCTGTGTTTTTTGTGTGCAGGTGCGGCGGAGCCAGGATTTGTTACATCTTCCACGAGACGTTCGGCAGGACGCTGGAGTCTGTGGACCCGCTGGGGGGACTGAGCACCATCGACATCCTGACGGCCATCAGGAACGCAACGGTAAGGGAGGGGGAGGGATGTAGTGTAATTGAACTCATTAACATACAATAATTAATCTTCTACTTATCAAACCTAAGTATTTATTTAACTATGGCATTGTGGTGAAAATGCTACATGCTGCATCATCCTCTTGATTCACAGTCCATGACCTGTTTATCATGTCGCACTCCTGTCTGTGGTCACTTTCCTTCCGTCTTGAAAACCCACTGTGGTCAAAGGAGAATTGAACCAACAACCTCCTATGTGGTAGATTAGGATTTCATCCACTGCTTGAGATTTGGCCTGAGCAATGCATAACTTTTTTTTTGATTGCTAGCACGTGTCAGTGATGCTCATACCACTGAGTATGGCTGATTCGCACCCAAGTCGTCTTCCTTCCTGTAGATCCTCTCTGCAGACGGCTCCCAGCTGTCTTTGCGGCCTGCTTCACGTGGAACTGCAGTCCAATCTCAGAAGAAGCAGCCTAATGGATGATGGAATCTCTCTGAGGAAAGCGTCTTTATTTAGTGCATCTTAGCAAAGACGGACAGCAGGGTTTTCTAGCGGCAGCATCTTTTGTCTTTTGACGGCGCGGACAAGTTTCATTTCGTTTCACTCCAAAGACGCGCACACTCGACACTCGCATCCTGGGGTTTGACGGTTGCTCCGCCCCCCTCTGTTCCAGGGTCCGCGCCCGTCCCTGTTTGTGCCCGAGATCTCCTTCGAGCTGCTGGTGAAGAAGCAGGTGAAGCGCCTGGAGGAGCCCAGCCTGCGCTGCGTGGAGCTGGTGCACGAGGAGATGCAGAGGATCATCCAGCACTGCAGCAACTACAGCACGCAGGTGGCGGAGCCTCGGAACCTGCAAAGCTCGGTGCTCTCGCTCCTCCCTAAGACCCCTTCAGCGCTAATGACGCTCATCTCTTGTCCTTGGCCAGGAGCTGCAGAGGTTCCCCAAGCTGCACGAGGCCATCGTGGAGGTGGTGACCTCGCTGCTGAGGAAGAGGCTGCCCATCACCAACGAGATGGTACTCATCGCCGCAGCGCTGACCTCGTGGAATCGTCAGCGGCGCTTCTAGAGTTTTGGTCATTTTCTTTTTTTTCGCGCCTCAGGTGCACAACCTGGTGGCCATAGAGCTGGCCTACATCAACACCAAGCACCCCGACTTCGCAGACGCCTGCGGGGTCCTGAACAACAACATCGAGGTGAGGGCTTCGACGACGGCAGCGTGTTTATTTTTTTGTTGAGTCACATTACCGCTTCGTAGGTAACATTGATGTCATTAGGTCCAATTTTTTTTTTAACTAACGAAATCAAAATTTTAACACATCTGGACAACCACTTTTACCTGAGGAAGCACTGGATAGTTTTGCTCTGGTTGACGCAAGGACACTTGGTCGAGTTTTCTCCCAAGTGAAGCCCACAACCTGCCTTTTAGACCCAATTCCCACATCACTCTTAAAGTCATCTATGGGTTTTTCGAGGAGCAGATTTTATATATTGTCAATTGCTCTCTTCGGCCGGGCGTTTTCCCTGCTGCCTTTAGAACGGCGGTGGTGAGGCCCCATTTGAAGAGGAGCAACTTGGATCCAAACATTTTTAATAACTACCGACCAGTATCCAACTTACCGTTTTTAAGAAAGATTTTAGAAAAACTGTTTTTTAACCAAGTAAATGATTTTTTAAATCTAAACAATATCTTAGAGAAATATCAATCTGGTTTTAGAATGAACCACAGTACTGAGACGGCCCTTTTCAAGATCGTCAATGATTTCAGGTGTAACGCACACTCTCGGAAACTGACAGTCTTGGTGCTACTGGATCTGAGCGCTGCTTTTGATACAGCAGATCACCGCGTGTTTATTAAATAGACTCAGAAACCTGGTGGGCTTGTCCGGTACTGTTCTCAACTGGTTTTGTTCTTATCTCACAGATCGATGTTTCTTTGTAAGTATGGATACATGCTCCTCCAGAATGCGTGAATTTAGATGTGGGGTCCCCTAAGGGTCAATTTTAGGTCCGGTTTTGCGTTATAAAAAATAACGCAAAACACATTTGGGAGACGGTTTTGCACAGACTTTGATAAACTGGCTACAAAACGTTCTCACTGACTCTCGCCTAATGAGTTTGTTTTTCCTGATCAGCTCTCTTCTTGGTCAACAATCTCTAATTGTCTCTACCAATGACATAATCTCTCAGTGATTGCACAGTGATGCCATTGGTTCTTCAGCCAAACGTGGCTGCTTTGTAAAATTTCCTGATTTCTTTCGTGCTCTTTTAAAACTCCCAGATGGTCATTTTTGGCTTTATTTGATTTATAATCTTAGATGTTCATATATCTTTGTATATGTTTTGGCCCCTGACCTCACACAGTCTGATGATTTTCTTGTTTAGTTTTGTTATTACCAAACTGTTGCCTTCATTCGTCTTCCCGCTCAGGAGCAAAGGAGAAACCGGATGAGGGAGCTTCCTGCTGCGGTGCCCAGGGACAAGGTAAAGAAGCAAATATCTCTCGTCATTGTACCACCAGCCGACACTAGAACTGCACTTTCAATCCCAGTCTGGAGGCGGCCTGGTGCTCTTTGTTATTATTTGTTGTCACTGGTGGCGCAGCAGGATTCCAGGATTCCTCTGACAGTTGGTCAGTTTGTCGGGGGGGAACTTAACCCTGACTGGCCTCTCGTCTCTGACTTTTCCACTGCCAACCTTCTCTTCTCCCTTTCCACGCTCTCTCGCTCCCTCTCTCTCTCTCTGGTCTCTCCCTCCCTGCGCTCGCACTCCCGCTAGTCTCTTGGCAAAGGCCTCGGTGGTCCCACGACCGTCTCCTCCGCCGATCATCTCGCGTCTGGAGCAGACGTGGACGGTGCCAAGGTGGGCGCGGCACCTCGGCTGGCTCTGAGCAGGGCGCAGGGTGGATGATGGGTGGATGGACGGGTGGGAGATGATGGATGCGTGGATGATCAATGGATGGTGGATGGATGGATGATCAGGGGATGATGGGTGGATGAATGGATGATGGATGGATGGATGATTGATGGATGGATGGATGAATGAGAGATGGATAGTGATGGATGGATGGATGGTCGGTAATAGAGGGATGGATGCATAGTGATGGATGATGGATGGATGGTCGGTAATAGAGGGGTGGATGGATGGATGGATGGATGGATAGTGATGGATGGATGGATGGTCGGTAATAGAGGGGTGGATGGATAGTGATGGATGGATGATGAATGGATGGTCGGTAATACAGGGATGGATGGATAGTGATAGATGGATGGATGGTCGGGAATAGAGGGGTGGATGGATAGTGATGGATGGATGATGAATGGATGGTCGGTAATACAGGGATGGATGGATAGTGATAGATGGATGGATGGTCGGGAATAGAGGGGTGGATGGATAGTGATGGATGGATGGATGTCGGTAATGGAGGGATGGATGGATAGTGATGGATGGATGGATAGTGATGGATGGATGTATGGATGGATGGTCGGTAATGGAGGGATGGATGGATAGTGATGGATGGATGGATAGTGATAGATGGATGTATGGATGGATGGTCGGTAATGGATGGATGGATAGTGATGGATGGATGGATGGATGGTCGGTAATGGATGGATGGATGGAGGGAGGGATGGATGGATGAATGATGGATGGATGGATGGTCGGTAATAGAGGGGTCAATGGATGGATGATGGATGGATGGTGATGGATGGATGGTCGGTAATGGATGGATGGATGGATGGAGGGATGGATGGATGAATGATGGATGGATGGATGGATGGTCGGTAATAGAGGGGTCAATGGATGGATGATGGATGGATGGTGATGGATGGATGGATGGTCGGTAATAGAGGGGTGGATGGATAGTGATGGATGGATGGATGATGGATGGATGGTCGGTAATAGAGGGATGGATGGATGGATGGATGGTCGTATGTGCTGGGCATGTGCTGCTGGCATGCACTCTAATCTCTCAGTCTTTTTTCCCCTGCCAATGGCGTCTTCTTGTTTTGGCTCCTCCTCCTCCTGCGTGGCGTCGCACTAACAGCTGTGTGGGTTCTGCCCCTCTCCTCCCCCTGCCCTCGTGTCCTCCCACCTGCTTCCCAGCATTAGTGATGTTGCCATGGCTTGGTCCTCCGTGGACGTCACTCGGCAGGGCCTTGACGTCAGCACGTCTGCATGCACCGTGCAAAGCGTCGCGCATCCTTTACATCCTGCTGCCGTCTTCTTCCGCTTTCCTTTTCCCGGAGCGGAAGTTAACAGACCGAAGACGTCCTTTTTCATTTGTCCTCATCTTTTACTGCTTCAGAGCCCAGCTGACGTCTCTGTGGGAGCCGCAGCCACAGGCGAGGAGGCGGCCTCTCCAGTGATGACGATCAGAATAGAACAGAAGCCTTTATTAATCCCACATCGGGGAAATTTGCATCATTCCAGCAACAATAGTGCGCAGAAGAAGGAGAATGACATTCATGGAAAGGAAATGAATCTTCCTCTTCTCTCCCTTCGCCCCTCAGGCCCCCGCGGCCGGACCCCAAGGCGAGCAAGAGGGCACGGGGACCTGGCGGGGGATGCTGAAGAAGGGGGAGGGCGACGGGCTGGGATCCGGACCCGGGAGCCCCCTGAAAGGAGCCGTCAACCTGCTGGATGTGGTGGGCACATCAGACACACACACACACACACACACACACACACACAGAGTGCGACCATCAGTTTATTTTAGCCGCTGAAAAATAATATATATTATATTATTTTATATATATAATAGTAATCTTCTCCTTTTCTCCCGCCCTCCCTCCCTCCCTCCCTCCCCCCCTCCTCGCCCCCCCCAGCCTGTGCCGGTGGCCAGGAAGCTGTCGTCTCGTGAGCAGCGCGACTGCGAGGTCATCGAGCGGCTCATTAAGTCCTACTTCCTCATCGTCCGCAAGAACATCCAGGACAGGTGAGCGAACTTCTTTGAAAAGAAGATTCAGATTTACATTGAGGCTCCGTCAGTGCACTCCAGCGCAGCCGGTGTTGATGAATCAGCAGTGGAAGATGCTCCCTGACTGATAAAAGGACTGAAATTCTGTCCTGAGTTACTTTGTTTGCTTGTTTATTATTATTATTGTTATTATGGCCACAATCACTGTTGCCGCTGCCCTTATTGTGTGACCAGACCTCTTTGTCGAAATAAAGGACCTTTTGGAGCTCAGTTGGGATAAACAAAATCTCGGGTTTGCACTTTAAATGTCCAGTTTGTAAAATTGTTAAGGCCGCCGCCTAGTAAAGGAAGCCCACTTCCTTCAGTAGGCGGCCTGCTTAAGAAATGGCGGCGCAAGATGGCAGCTAACTGGGAGCAAGACCCTTGTTGCTCTATGTATATTCTAATATATATGAAGACTGTTCTAACTTTTAGTGTTCTGTGAGTATACACTTTTCTGAATGTGTATGTGGCCAGTATGTTAAGCTTTTACCAATATAAAAAGATCCTAAATCTATCATTTTACACGGTTCTTTCCCCCGCGTCCTCGACCTCAGCGTACCCAAGGCGGTGATGCACTTCCTGGTCAACCACGTCAAGGACAGCCTCCAGAGCGAGCTGGTCGGCCAGCTCTACAAGTCGGGCCTCCTCAACGACCTGCTGACCGAGTCGGAGGACATGGCCCAGCGCCGCAAGGAGGCGGCCGACATGCTGCAGGTAACGTTGCCCTCCTATCGGTGGCTGAGCACCAGACGCCGTTGTGCCGTGCAAAACCTCAACGTGTCCGGGAAAAAATGACACTTTTTCCCAAGGACAAAAAAATTCCACAAAATACTTCAATTAGTCTGAAATGCACCAAAACCATACTTCTACTATTATACTTTCGGACAAGACGGAGCCGTTCCATGCAAAATCTCAACAGAGAGGAACATAGTTTGCCAGACTGTTGTTTCGCAGACAAAAATAAATCAAAAATACTTTAATTGGTCCAAAACTCACAAACACCTGTCGTAGCTTGGCACGAGACGGAGCTGTTCCATGCAAAATCAGACAAAACACACTGTATGCTGCAGGTACCGGCGCCTCCTAGTGCCCGAAGGTAATCTGACACCCCTTCTCTCTGCAGGCACTGCAGAAAGCCAGCCAGGTGATCGCCGAGATCAGGGAGACGCACCTGTGGTGAACAACCAGGAAGAAGACGGAAGAGAAAAAGAAAAATCCAGTCCGAGGGGGGGGAAGCCGAACCTCCTCTGTCCATCCACCCATCATGCCCCAGGAGGGCTGACGCTCCCCCTGCACTGTCATCTCTTCATATCGAGTTCAACAAGAACGCACTTGTTTTTGGCGACCTCTGCTGGAAGGCGTTGCGCATAAGTGAAAATTAAAAAAAAAAAAAAAAAAGAATAATTAAAATAAAAAAAAATCCAACTCGGAAGGCTCACATTCTGATCAAAGTTGTTAGTTGAGGAAAAAATGGAGCACGCTGAAACGCTCCACGTGCACACAGTAGGTATGATATTTAGGACTTGTGACTCGGGTAGGCTGTCGATCAGAGAGGGTTGTCTTTTTTGATGCACTGTGGCGGGAGTGAAGGATTCAGCCGTAGCCGTGCAGGCAGCTACACAGTCAGTCGCAGCAGGGATCAGAGCGCTTGTAAAGGAAGAATACATTGTGGCTGAGATGTAACTCCTCCTACTACTGTGGAATTTTTTTTTTGCACTGTTGTCTGCACACTGTGGTTGATAGAAGCTCTGCCATCCTCGCACTGTATTACCATGAACCTCATTATTTATTTGAAGTGTCTTTCCACACGGGTGAACGACACCATCTGCGCAGTCGCGTGCGGCTGCAGTAGATCTTTTAATTTTTGTTTACATATGCTGCCTACGCCTGAATACATATTCAATGTACAATGCACTGTAGTTGTGTGTGTGTGTGGTTCCCCCAAATGCATAAACAAGATTTATTTTATTGCCACTCCAATGTGTCTTTTTGTCAGTTTGAGAAGCGTAGCTGTGAAGGGGCAAAAGGCCAACATGGAAAACTTAATTGCTCGTTAAAGTCTTAAAACTGAAGAGATGTTGGTTTGCTTACGGCACCTTAGATCGAGAACCAACAACTTATTGCAGCTTAGCACAACTTGGCTTAAGATCCGACTGACCAGACTTTCTGGCAACCTCTCTGCTTGTGGTTTCTTCCCCACACAACCAAAGAAAAAGGTTGGCCTTTAAAGTGTCAGGCAGTCACTCAGTCAGATCAGCACACAATTAGTTTTGAATGGATTTAAAACACAAACAGACAACCAAGTCATTTAAAATCTGTTGTCACTGCAAACAATTCATCAAGGCAGCATCGGGATATAATTATCCATTTTGATTCTTTACAGAACAGAACTTCATTAAAGCAGTGTTATCTAAAGGAGCATCAGACATTTTAAACAATAAAATAGGCACGTGATGGCTGATAGAAATGGCAATGTTGCTCTATTGCATGTAAGTCTGGAGCCTCTTTTGGTGTTCCGCAGACATTGGAAGCTTCCTGAGAGATACAAAACAAAATGAGATTATATTGTGGAACATGTCTTCAAAAAGAGGACATTTCAATAAGAGGCCTCACCTTAAATAGATTCTTAAACTGTAGCTCATCATTTTGATGGCATCCTGGAGTCTGCCCTGCAGGACAAAGGGAAATGTTTTGTAGGAGTCCTCCATGCTGCAGCTCCTTGGCCTGCTCGCACCAGACAGGCTGAGATGTTGGTCTACTGCCTGAAGAGAGAAAACGAACAGAATGAGACTGTAGAGGGCGCACTTCAATAACACTGACCGCCAGCATCTTAGACTAATTCTGTCATTTTCTAGTTCCTGCTTAGTATTGTCCTCTTGGCTGTATATAACATTTGTACCAGTTCCTTTTTCCTCCTCGTCTCCACTTGGAATAAACAACAAACGTAGACAAGGAACCCTTTCGGGTCAAAATCTGCTGAATTGCCGACTGCCAGAAATGTGCAAGTCTGGACCTCTTTAAAAAAAATCATTTCGGTCTGATTGGTGAACTGAAATTCACTGCCATTCAGTCCATTTCAAAAGCTGCTGCAAACATATTCACGTATATATGAAAGAGTAAGGTACCTCTTTCAAGTCAATCATGCAGCAGAAGATGTGGTGGAAGGAGCCCCTTGCAACGTTGTCCCGTCGCTCATCCACACAGACTTTGACAAAGTTAGCCAGCGCTACGGAGGGCAGTAAAGGACAGGTGTGAGTCAAACAGTGCACTGCAGTGCCAAGAGACCTGAAGTCAATCACTCTTCATCACTTTCTACCTTCTACAGCCCAGATGTGAGCTTGGCAGTCTGCAAACAGGGCCTGAGAAACACAAACACAGCAACAAGACTTCATCCTTGCCTTGACAGGGAAAGCAGCCAGGTTCAACACACGTTTAATACAGATGAGCAACCGTACCAATTCCGGTCCTTGGCCGGCGCTCCCATCTTTCTTAAGGAATGCCTCCTGTTGATGTCGCCGTACATTTTGGTAGAAATGAAAAGTTTGAGTCTTTAATTTAGGACTGAGGAAAAGAAAAGAAACGGTTGTTCTGGAAAGTGACGGAGAAGCGCCAGATGAAATACCTGCTCTCTGTGCCTTTGGAGGGACTGGACCAGGGTAGGAGTGTTGATGGATGCTGGGACCTGTGCACCTGCACCTGGATACAAGCCACATTACAAAGAGGCCCGGGCGTAGGAACCAGTGGTTTAAAGAAGAACTTTAAACTTAATAAATTAACATTAATGGTGAATAGATGGTGGTGGAAGAAACACTCAGATCCTTTGCTGAAGTCAACAGTGCCACTAACAAATTAAAAGTCCTGCATTTAAAAATCCTAACTTTTTGAAATGAGCAACTGTTAAGTTCTGATACCCATTTTCACTGCAAATACAGTTCTTTTCCTTCAGACCCAGAAAGCAAACAGTTTGGGGACCCTTGGTTCAGTGTTGAACAGTGAAGAGTGGGCTGAACGGTTAGTGAAGTAACAGAGAATAATTATTTGACTTTTCTGTTTAACTCCTTCCTCCACCCATACGCCAAAGTTTATACAATTATGGGTCCGCTGGCGACACCTACTGGCCATGATGGGATCATGCAATGATGTGGAAACAACTCTTCGTGTGCACAGCACAAAAATAAAGCAGAAGTTGAAAAAAGTAAGCGGTAAAAAAGGACCACTGGACAGTTACCAGTGTCTGGGGTCGTTGCAAACAGTTTGAAAAAATAAAACTCTTGTCCTTATTTTTGCTGGAGCTTGGCGCAGTCAAGTTCATTTACATGTACTTGAGATATATGGTGCACTTCCTCAGTCCAATTACAATCAAATTATTAAAAGCTTACTCTGAGCAGAGACAGTTGAAACTGGAGTTTTCATCACAAGTCAAAGAGTGGTGGATTAGGACACTGTGATTACCACTGCCACTCCGATTACTTTTTCAATCTGCGTGTGTGTTTTGCACTTGTTGCGGATGAGCTCCCTCCTCTTCGACCAGGAGGAAGAGTGAGACGATGAGCCAAGTCGGCGAGAAAACTCGCTCGTATCAAATCAGAGTGAGATGTTAGTGCAAAATTGAAAACACCATCTGTAATTGGTGTAACTATCTAGTCTAATTACCTAGAGAGAGAGAGTGTGTGTGTGTGTGTGTGTGTACGCTCACCTCCATGCCTGGTTGCAACTGAGTTGTAATTGTTGAGTCTCTTGGTTAGAGCTGTGAGTCGTGACAGACATTCATGGCTAACGGCTAGCCAGGTGTGAGCTGCACGCTTCGCTTTACCACCTAAGAAAAACAGAAAGAAGTCAATAAAGCCAACTTTTTACAATGTAATTGAAGGCCTTCGCTACAACGCACCGCGGCGATGAATCCTGAGCACCTCCTTGCACCGTGGGGAATAGTCCTGAGACAGCAGGGCCAGGTCCTGCAAAGCTAAATACTGATGTGCGGATAACAATGGAAAAGTTACACTGGTAAAATTTATTAAAGAGGAAACTTTTCTTTTTGCCGACTCCATTACCTTGACAAGAGTCGGATGCTTGCCAGCGAGAACTCGAGCAATATTCTTCAAGTTATGATACTGCAGAGGAAAAGTGTACACCTGCAAGTAGAAAAAAGCAAATACATTTTAGCTTTGGAACTTTTCTTTCGCGAGCATAGATTAAAAAAACAAATCAATGACAACACCGCCGCCTGGTGTTTCTACAGTGAACAGGCCAACGGACAAAGTCTTGGCAACGTAAAAACCATTTAGCTGCGTTACTGACCACTGTTGGCCCACTGCAGTGTTGAAGTCAGAGAAATTCAACAAAAGACAAAAACTAAAAAGGCGTCACTGTGGGATTGAGTCTTTGTGTACAACACACCTGAGTGACAAAAATTCTAAAGAGCATTAGAGTGACGTCCCAGGTGAAGAGCAGGAAGGTGGTGCTGAGCCACAGGTGGTAAAGCAGGGGGGGGTCCAGCAGTCTCGCTACGAGGTGGAGCGGGTGGACAGAGGAGCTGCAGATGGAGGATGGAACATCCAAGAAGAATTGAAGGAAAGGAAGCAGAAACACTCAGACCACACCAACAGCATTCAAACCAACCTGTCAAGGTGCAGACCCAGCGCCTTACAAACACATTCTTTGGGAATGTAACCTGTTAATGGAGAAAAAGCAAAAAGGAAAGACTTTTACAATGCATTACATCTGTAATAAAGAGTTGTGAAGTTATAAGAGACAATGTTGTGGAAGGAAAGTGTTGAAACTCTTCAACTTTGTACAAAGGTACAGGTGAAAGAGCAGAGAGATCATGTACCTATACAGGAATAGAAAACCATGAAGACCACCACATTGTAACATGCATGAGTGGCGCTACGTTTCAAAACCCTGGGCAGGCGGCGACAAACGCTGAAGAGTTTGGATTCCTGTGGAAGACCGACAATCAGTGGAGATGCAAGGGAGATAAAAGCCTCTCTTCCATGTAAAGCATCACCTGACTGGCGACGGCAACTGCACATACAGCACGACAAAACATCAGATGAACAGAATTGCAGTTGTGATTTGAAAATGACGGCCAGAAGTAAATCCCCAGTGCACCTGAGTGGTGTCAAAATAAACGTAGTTCCTGTTGTGGACGACTCCCAGCAGGCTGTAGGAGAAGCCGACAAAGCCTCCAGCCAGCAGGGAGACCAGACCATTCTCGTTCAGACACCGAGCGCCCAGGTCACTGTGGAAACTGGAACACCAATTTGAAGGTCAACGCGACTTTTGCGTGCAATGCAAATGCAAGTCTTCATTTGTCTGCTTGCTGCTTACCCAGAATTCTGCGGACACGGGATGACCAAGGCCCTTTGGTTGGAGAGAATGTCACAACCCCACGATAGCACCGTTCCCATCACGCAGTGGTACAAGCAGCTGAGGACACGATGGGGGCGCAGCTGACGACACAACAGGACGGCTTTTGAGTGTGCAACTGCGGGCATCACTGCGGAAGAGAGGGCCTTTCCATTGGAAAAGAATGAGCGGAGAATCTATGCATTCCTCTAAAGCTCCGGGTTCAACTCTGCTACACGGAGAAGGAAAACGCTGGGATTCAAGTATTTTTACTGAATTTTCAATGGCATAGGTTAGGAATTACAAAATGACTGACACCAGAATTACAATTACATACATATTCTACAACACGTCAACTAAACAATAAAACAAAACAAGGCAAAACAGAACAACAAAGCTGTGTTTAAACATCGGGGTTGTCTGACTGCATTTGTTGGTCAACCAATGGCTCATTTGATGGCCCACTTAGCCACGGAGTGGAACCTGGTTTGAGGATGTGGAGAGAAGGAAAGACATTCAATGACAACCACGTTAGGATCAACCTCTGGCCTCCCACCTGTATAAGATCTGAAGTTGAGGAGTCCGAACGCGACGGTCATTTCACAGATCATGAGTAGACCGAGGACTTCACGCACGCTTGTGAAGACGGGCAGACATTCTACAAGGGCAGCGACAGCGAGCCGTGTTCATGCCACATCTTACAACAGCAGTGAATCAAAGCAAGCGACCTCAACAGATGTGGCTGACCTGAAACGGGTCGGACGAGGTGGCGGAGACGGAACCTGCTGAGAAGGACAAACGCCGCTGCGAGGAGAGGCGTCAGCAGGAGAGCCCAGGTAACACTGGACACAAGTCTCCAGAGAATCACCTCAACACAACATGAAGGACATCAGTGATGACAAACATAATGATGGACACATACTGATCAAAGAAGCAAGTCTGGATTTCAGAGCTGACTATTAAAATGATTTTTGCATTGACAGTCTGTGTTTAAAAAATAACACAAATGACAAAACATTAGAAAAAAATACACTTGCTTGATGAGACCAGTCCATCCTGCCTGTTTTAACCAAGAGCACTTATGAACAGGCTCATGTATGTGGCACACGGAACGTTTTCATTAATTATATTTCTATTGCCATCATCGGTTGGACGCTGGATCTTAGTTTGTTTCGTGGGTTTAACGGGATGCCTCATTATAATTCATCCTTGTCGTTCCTAATAGGAGTTAACTGCGCCTGTGAACCGTGATGGAGAGCTTTTACTAAGTCATGAGGCCTTGTCTCGCAATTATCAGAAGTAGCGTCATAGCAGCAGTCGACTAAATTAGAATACACGAAACTTTCGTTTCTGATGCAGTCATCTTCATTAACATCAGGCGGAAGATGAAAGCGAAAAATTCGTTCAACTAAGCAAACATTGACAAGCGCGCTATTAGCATGGAAAGCTGTCATACTTAATGAGGTTTTGTTTATATAGAACCAGAACTTTTCTAAACAGCCCAGTAATGAATAAAAATGAAAAGTAAATATTTACTAAAACATGCTAGCATTGACACACGCGCCATTACCGCGCCATTACCACGTCAGCAGGTTTTTCAGTCACAAATGGAGATTAAAAAAACAAACAGAATTTACCTTGCGGTAAAACAACACCTCTGGATTATCAAACATGTTATGCTAATAAATGTGCGAAGGTTGAAAAACGGCGAGCATTAGCTCGTGTGGCAGGGCACTTGCTCTACAATCTGCCGTAAACTATAAAGTCGTTTAAATGCTAGCTCGCGCCACACTATGATTAAAGCAGCGGCGACTGGCCAATAGAGGGCGACAGAGCGCCGTCCCGCCTAGCGTTTTGTTTTTCATTTTTGAAACTAATAATTATTTTCAGCAAATTATGCGTGTAAATTAGACACGCGCGCGCACATACCTTCGATGAAACAGCTCATTGCTTGTTACTGCTGAGCGGCAACCTCAGCAGTGTAGCACTGAAATCATTCAAAAGCAAAGGATTCGCACATAGCAACAGATCATTCAAGAAATATTCAATCAACGCCCTCGAACCTGTTCCCTCAATGACGACGAAGATATTATGGAAGATATCGCATCAAGCAGAGCGTGCTGTTGCAGGAGCAGGCCAGGCTAAACTGGGCTAGGCTAGGCTAGGCTAGGCTGTGTATGGTGACGTTGGCAGTGATGGACACAATTCAGGCGAACACATCTACGGCATTTCATCAGCATTCGCCGAATTGTAATACCCAGTATCTGTTCTAGAAGAGAATATTAATACACAGTAAAACTTCTAATTAAACATACCAACCCGAAATAAACTTAAGTTAGCAAGAAAGAGCAAGGTTAACTGGCTTCTTCTGTAATTGGTACATACACGAAGACTTGGCTTGCTGGATTGAATCCAGTGGATTCAAAGGTCTGGGACGGATAACACGGTCAAACTAACTATGCAAGGCAGAGCCAACACTGCATGGAGGACAGGCTTTTTCTTGATATGCTCAAACGTAATAATTTCAACAGGTGGCACCAATGCCCACTCAGCCCCGGGTGGTACGCAATTGGAGGAGGCCAGGCAACGGACTCTGCCTGTTTTCCATATCCATGGCACTGGTATCAAGCTAGTTCAGTTGTTTTGGGATGGTTATTAAAACGGTCACTAAACACAGTCTCACCTGGAATACTTTTCCAACAGCCGCCACTGGACAATTATAAAATATAAGCATAAACGCATTATCACATGTAAATGTCCCATTCCCACACGTACATACATATATGCTGTTGCAAAAATAATGTAATTACTTTATCTATAAATAAATATAATTCATAATCTATTGTTTGTGTCTTATGTAATACAACAGGTCTGTTTATGTGGTTTGTGCAGAAACGTTTTCCTACTGTTAGCTTAGCTTGGCAAACATGCGTCGTGTAGTAAACAATCCTTTATTGCAATGACTTAAATCAGTCTAATGGACTAAAACTACCTAAATTACAATTTAGCTCTAAATTCAATAGAAGTACTTTAAATACACGTGCTTTCAATCGTAAAACGTTTACGGAGTATGCCTATGCATTAAAGAAGAGCATCAACAGGATGTGACGTCATGCATTAGTGCCTTCCCCTTGGGGAAAAAAAAAATAAAATAAAAAAAAAAAAAAATATATATATATATATATATATATATATATACATATATATATATATATATATATATATATATATATATATATATATATATATAACACAACATTCTCTCCATGCGTGTCATTTGAATGTGGTTTTTATTCCCAAAACGAATGAAAACAAATAAATTAATCCAAAATTCTGTTTCATTCAGATGAAAAGCCGTTCTTAATTAGCGAGACCTTAAATAAAGTGGTGTTAATATGCTGCAAACACTCCTGTGACCCTCTGCACACTCCAGTTTTCAGGATTTGCGCAATGTTTTATAATTTTATTGTCTTCACTCCAGCAATCTGATGTGCTCCAGCGCTATCCATCTATCTATCTATCTATCCATCCATCTATCCATCCATCCATCTCTTACAAAAACAAGTGGATTCCACTTAATATGGAAAGACATTTAAAACCTACACATTCTACGCAGACAAGATGCAGGAACAAAACACAAACACATCATTTGCTCGTGTGACACCAAATACCATTTATTAGGGCTTTACAAAGACTACAAAATCCTCCAGATGAGTTAAATCACTGTCTCTGTCTATTTACATGATATGTTACATAGAAATGTACAAAATATAAAACATTAAAAGACAAATGTTTTACCCAAAGAAGAAGAAGAAAGAAAACTCTCCAAAAACCAGAGTTAAATGCTATGGTTTTCAACTGAGATGTAACTGTCGGTGTTACGTGATGGGGGGAAAACGACCGGCTGATCATAACGGTAAAGATTGTAGGTGGAACACTGTTGATGCTGTCGTCACATCCGGCAGGACCTGACCGGCCTACAGGGTGAGTGAGGACAAAGCTGAGAGAGAGGGGACTGTGGGAGGATTTCCATTCAAAGGTAAGGCCCCCCCCACCCCGGACAACCACCCCCGTAGTCGAACCGCCCAAGGCTTGGCTGCGGAGGTCACCAGTGAAGCTGAGACACAGGTAGGATTGTAAGAGGGTTAGGATTGTCCTGAGGTTGTGACAACGCGATTATCTTGGTCTCTGATGAGCTTCGACTTGACCGGTAGCACCTGTTGGGTTTGTTGGTAAACGTATACAGCACGGTGTCAAAGGTCAGCTTCGGTGCCTCGGGCAGCTCGCAAGCCTTAACTGGGCGGTAAAACTCGAGGGGTTCGAAACATTTCCAGAAAGAAGGAAAGAAAAACAGGCGTTCCCAAAGAGACGGAGAGGGGAGGAGGGGAGGAGGGGGTGATACGAGGAAACTGCCTGTTTTTTTTCCTCTCTTTTTTTTGTTCTCAGTCTGTGATTTGAGTGAGTCGACGGCTCCTTACTGTACACCGCGCGTCACCACAAAGACGCACGCCTGCTTCTGACAGCGCGTTGAGGTTTTTGCATTTCTTTTTATTTATTTTTTTTCCTCTACGTATTGAAGGTACAATAATTTACTCAGCGGGTTAAGCATACTGGAACACTGACAGGGCTGAACGCATCCTTGATTCACACTGTGCAAGACTTAAGTATTTACAAACCCACTCCCACCTCAAAGTGTGCAAAAAACCAACCCATTTGTTTAAACAAAGAGAGGGGGAAAAAATTAAATGGCTTCCGTCCGGTACACACGTACATAAGGATAAATGTCTCTTCTCAAAGCATCCCCTTTAAAAAGCTTCAAAACATGCGCATCAGGCTAGAAAAGCCAAAACAAGAAAACAGTTTGGTTGTGCTCCTGTCAGTTCAAGTGAGCCCAGCTCAACTGGGCAAAATGCAACTTAAAAAACAAATTAACAAACAAAGAAAAAACCCACCCCAACCAAGATTTTCTTTTTTTTTTTTTTACAACCTTGATCAGTCTGAAAGTTGGAACACAGCATTTTCTACTAATGCTGGACTGCCACAAACAATTGCAGATGGTTTAGAGGGATGGTGAAAATAAAAAGAGAGGTGGTTCTCAGCAGCTTCTGTTAGCGCAAAGCTTCCTTCTCATTCACCACCACCGTCTCCTCATTGCACTACAGCTAATGGGAGTGCCTGACGACTCCAAACCTTTTACAAATTTAAGGCAGTGAGAAAGCACCAGGATCATTGTTCCCTTGTTCAGCTATCTGGCTGATCAGGTCACCTTGCATTTTATATATATATGTATATATATATATATATACATATATATATATACTTTGGATCATTATTATCATCTTAATTTTTTGGCGGACGATCAAATGTCGGTTTACATTACATTAGTACGATATTACAGATATTTCTGCGGTTGGTGTATGAGTAGCAGAGGGGTGTAGATTGTGGTTCTGTAGTCTGTCAGAATCAAAAGTGTAAAATGTGACAGTCAACTCCCCTCTTCTTATTTAAAAAAAAAGCCACTCTGGTTAACGCACTCGACTCAGAACTTCAGCCGTGTGACTTACAGAAGGCGCTCCGACGCCTGTCAAGCTTTCATTCCAACAGCGGGGAAAAAAGCACCAGGTGAAAATCTCATCACTTCATTCATTTCCCTTCTCTCTGGTTCATGATAGCACTCAAAATCTGTGTTGCAATGGGAAAGTTTGGTATAATTTCTAAGATCTGACCGACAGAACTGTCACTACTGCATGTGCGCATGTACGTAACTGTTAAAGGCCCAGTGTGTAAAAGGTAGCGCCATCTAATGGTGAGAAGGCACATTGCAAGTGCCATTAATGTTAAGACCTGTTTTCTGCTGTACCACTTTCTTTATTACATATTTCTTAGACCACTTGTAATTTCAAAGTAAAATCACAAATTCATAAGTAGCTTCATGAGGATATGCAAAGGTGCAATAAAGTTGCAACCTTACAAATGGACTCACCCTTTGAGGAAATTTGAATAGTTCATTTGTTTGCGTTTTCCGCTAAAAATGTACTTTCTATTTGGTTTCAAGCCAACACATCTCTTGATGTCACACACTGGGCCTCCCAGTACGGACACACCATTGCTTTTGCAATACTGTTTGACAAACTGGCATGGGATCTTTTGAATGAGAAAACATTGATTGCATTTTTACCCTTCTATATAATCACGTCAATATTTAAATCATATAGACGACCTAACTTGATGCGTTAATAATTTCACTCTTTTGGTTTCGCCTTTTGGAACCGCTCGAGCTGGAAGTGCTCCTGAATGAGACCGTGTGGGAGAAATCCAAGGCTGGAGTGCACGCAAAATTCCGTAGGATTTCATGTGATTGGAGCGTCGACTGAAGTCACATCAAACGGATGAAGTTCTGAGATGTTCGGCTACTCATTTTGTTGTGTATTCCCCAAAAAAAGTAGCAACAACACTCTGTCTTGCACTCTTAACGCTTAGAACCAAGGTCAGCTGTGCGTTCTGCATAAAGTCAGTATTTGGTTGTGTGTTTGGCAGTAAATGGAGGGAAACGGCTGGCACTTGTCCATTCTCTTCACAGCAGCGGCTGGACGACACAGAGACAACATGCTTTTCGTTTGTGCTTGTTCTTGGCATGCAGGGCAGCGGGGACCCAGCGGAGGCTCAGGACAGAAGACTGACCACTGAGCCGACCGCTGGCTCTTCGGCTTCACGCGTTGTGCGTGTTTGCCGAAATCCATTTTTCGGTGATTGTGTTTTGTCACAAACCGAGAAAACTAAACTCAAGGAGCGTGTTTAAGGTAAAGCGCTGAAGGAGGAGACTGTGGAGAGGCAGATATAGTCGCTAGATTAAATCGCTCAGCGGACCTCCTGGAAATAAGACAAGTCCATCATAAAAGGTGCTTGAATCAATCAGTTCTGCAAACCAGCCCTTTGTGATGTCACAGGGGGCTGAGACATCTCCTTGGCCTGTAACTTCCCCCTCAGCCAGCTCATTATTATTCCCAAACATGTGGACGTACAAAAAAGTGACAAAGTGTGTAAACGAGGGGCTAAATTTAAGTTTTTCCTTTGCTGGGAATAACAATAATATCAGCTGCTCTGCTGGAGTGTGGGATGACATTTTAAATTGGTTACAATATGGGATCTTTATCCATTTCTTTTTTTAAACTTACATTCACTACCACCACCAGAGGGTGCCAAATCACATTTAAAAAGTTAAAAATTCTCCTCGCTTGCCTTTTTAAGCACGCTGTAAGATCAGGGGATTCTAAGGCAGACGATGCCTTGCTAAAGGACACGTTGACAGTCCAGATTATCGCTCATCCCCAGCGCCCTACCCACTGAATGTGTTCTCCCACTGCCTCGTGTGTTCAAGTGAGTGCGTGTGTGTGCGCGCCCGTGGGTCTGTGTGAGAAGCACCTCTGTAAACAAGGAAAGACATAAACCATAGCGCCTTAACTGCCCACTGTAAACATCGCAAGATATATTTTGGATTAATAATGATAATAAAAAAAAAAGAATAATCCAGTTTCATCTCATCAAACTGCCGACTTTCTCTTTTTCTTTGTGAGACGTTAACGTCGGAAGGTCAAATAAAGGAGTGATTTGGAGGAGCGCTGGCCTCACATCTCCCGGCCTGCACGTCTATGAAAAGTCATACTCCAAAATGTGATACATCCATTCAAGGTGGTTAAGTATGCCACTGCTCCAATCTGTTCTTAAGTGTGATTGATCCAAATCGAGCACTGAGGACCACGCTAGCTAGCTACTGCTGTTTAGAACATACAATACTCTGAATTCATATTGCACATTTGTCATGTCAAAAAAAATAAATAAAATGAACGTGTTCAAATGGTGCGTATTCCATTTTGGATGATAAAACTTTTCATATATGAGACATATCTGTGCACTACGAGAAGGCGCGGGGCCCCCTGCTGGCCCGGAGGTTGAAAGGCTCCCGTGCGTTGGATGGGCGTCCCGGCAGTCTCCGGCCTCATAGCGCTGACTCCAGCGAGGAGTCCAGCTGCTCGTCATGGTGACTGGTGCTGTCGCTGTCACAGCTCTGCGTGCTGGAGTAGTTTGCCGCCTCCTGCAGCCGCAGCAGCATGTTCATCTGCAAAACACGGAGGCATGAAATGGTGAGAATGCCCAAATGTGTCGTTACCGCGACCTGCGATAATGTGATATTAAGGTTCGAGACGCCTTGTCTTGTTCGAAAATTCACTTTGACAATATTACGCGTCTCTACCGTTGGCAATGAACATCCTAGAAATTAAGAAAATAATGACTTTTAAATTTTTTGGCAATTACATTTGTCAGTAAAACCCGTTTTTTTTTTTTTTTTTAGCTAACAGTAAATACAACCACATTAAAAAAGTGGTTGTATTGTATAGTGTATCTTTTTTGCAAAAATTGTGCATTTGTCACAGGGATTTCTGTGGTAGAGGAGACTTGAGTGAAATGTATACTATATCTTACACGTTTCAGAATAATAAAATGTAAAAGGCATAATATATAATAATGAAAAAAAGTCATGAGTGGAGAGTGTTGTGCTGCGCTGAGCTCCGAAACCACCACGCGATGTCATGTCGCGTCATAATCTGTAGAATTATGACGCGACATGAAGCCCCCACCACACTCTAAACAAAGTGCGGCTCCTAAGTGGCACAATTGCTAATGGACGCTTAGCGACGCTAATCACCGCACCAGCAGTTGCAGCCGCAGCAGCAGCACAGCTAATGGCCTAAATAATGCAGGAAAGTGCCGCTGTGTCCGAGGCGTCGCGATCGGACCACCTGATCTTCAGCACCTGTCCCACTTGGACCACACACGAGCGCACATCTAACACACACCTACTGTGTGTTCCTCCAGTTCACTTGAAAGAATGCTTAAAAGTTCAGCCCAATTATGGGCTGAGGAACGATACAATGTCAGTTCCATTGGCCCATTGTTAAGCACCATGGTAAGATAAGAGATATTCCACGGACTGTTTTCTTCCTGCTTGTTACCTGACGAGGTTGAAGTCACCCTGTTTCTCCATTCTATGCTCTTGCTGAAGGTGTTTTAAACTGTATCACTTAAATGTTTTGTTTTTTGAAAATTTATGTCCTTATAATTAAGAATGTTTACCTCTTAATAATCTGGTTTAGCCTAAAAATGAAACTTTTTTTCCCCCTTACTTTCAAAGTCACTAAAGGAAAAACCATCTTCTTATACTTGCCAGTGGGTCTCCTTCCGTGTCACTCTGAGACACCTGCTTGGAGGAGGCGCCCTCCTTGGACGAGGTGTAGCCGTCGTAGCCCACGTCCTCGGGCCGAAGCTGCAGCAGCGACTGGCCCTCCTGCTGCAGCGAGGCGGCGCTCCACGGATACGTGTCGTTCACCCACTTGGATGGGTCCTCCCACGCCGCTCTCTTCCCGTACAGCTGCCGAGACAGAGGTGAGACGCTGGGTGTGCATGATGTGTGCGGAAACCACCTATACATGTATCCTCCGTGCATGTGCTCCACGCAGAGAACCATCACCTTAAAATGATGTTGAAATATTGCATATTTTCTCTGTGGGACCGCTCGTCTTGACATTACATGAGCTCTTAAAGGTTAAGTGTGCAATATTTGGAGATCTTTTGATAAAACAGCGACATCAAGTGGTTACATTTTAGACTGAGCTAGATTAGCTGGATTGTCCACACCAGGCTTCCTTAGAAATTTGGCGGCGCAAGATGGCAGCTACCTTGGAGCAAGACCCTTGATCTCTGTATATTCAAAATAAATAAGAACTCTTCTTAGGGTAACAAAACCAAATGACTTTTTTTGTACCGAGTATTCACTTTTATCAATGTATTTATGGGCAGTACCAATTTGAAAATCATATATCAGGCCAAGTTTTACACAGTTGAACTTGGTTGCACAAGTTTTGGAATGTTTCATGGTACAAAGAATGTGAGTAAGGAACTGTGTAGAAGGAAGAACTGTGGGGTTGGGTCAAAATCTGTTCAGCCTCATCATTTGATTTCCATACAATTATAACTCTCACATCACAGATTTTACAATTGAAATTGTTTGTACTGCTTTAGCAGCGATGCTAGGAGTAGCTACACTGCTAGTGCAACAGAGTATTTCATTTGAATTCTGCCCGTTTCTACAGTGTACAGAGGAAATATCAGTTCGTAACAGTAAGGAATCACTGCAAATAAAGCGTCTTTACAACTGGTCCTTGCAACATAATTACTTTTTTTTCCCAAGAGACTTGAATAATCTAAAGTCAAGGCTGGTGAGAACACATACGAGGAGACACAGATGCTCTTTGATATGGTCTGCAAGCACAGCGTAACTTCAAAACAGAGGCAGAAGGCCTCAGAGTCGTGCAAAAATAAAAGTCTTTCACCGGCTTCGGCCTTCTTGCTTTGTTTTATCTCAACCTGCCGCCTGCCCACAGTGCAGCCGTCGCACCTTTCGAGTGCTTTGTTTTCAACAAGTTTGTCTGATCCCGCTCGAGGTTTTTCCGCCTTTGAAAAAGAAAGTTCTTCCCTGCCGCAAATAAATACCGCTTCACGGACACCACGTACAACCGGGCTGCTGGCTGTGAGAAATTATTATTATTTTTTTTTTGCTGCAACCTACCTGAAGGCCTTCCCGGACCGCCTCCAGCAGGTAGGGCACCAGGGAGTAGTTCCACAGGTCGGTGAACCACACCCGAGAACCTTCCACGTCCATGGGGCACGACAGGAAGAGACGTGGACCTGCCGAAACAAGCAGAAGAGGACGGGAGTTTGAGGGGCGAATGTCCCATTATATGCAGCCTCATGAAGCTATCTACTGGGATGCTAGAAGGACATTAGCAGTGCAGGAAATTAGTCAGGATGTGCTGAACACATTATGGGATGGCTTTGGCAGTTGTTGCCATGAATGTCTGATTGAATGTGATTTTAGAGAATGAATATCAGGTGTGCAATACGCTGCCGTCATTCCAGAAGTTGAATGCTTCAAAATAAACATATAGTACATAATTGTCCCTTATAATATTAAAACATGCGCCAAACATGTTTTTTTTCTTTATTGCTTTGTATGTCCATTCATTAATGTCGACTGTTACTGTCACATTGTTTTGTTTGTTGTATCACCAATTAAAAAACAAACAAACAAACAAAAACAACCAGATGGTCGCTGTGTTTGTGTTGGTCACACACACACACACACACACACACACACACACACACACACACACACACACACACACACACACACACACACACACACAGTGGCAGGGGGTCAAACAGGGCTTTATAGCCGCCGGCTGGGACACCACAGACGGGATCGAAGGCGACACCAACCGATGGTTACGTCGGAGGAGCTGTGGGCCTCCAGGAAGCCGTTGAGGTGCTGCCAGGTCTTGGGCATCCAGTCGATGATCTTCATCAGGTCGTTGCTGCGCGTGCTCCTATTGATCTCCGTCTCGATCAGCTTCCGCCGCAGGAAGCGGCCGAGGAAACCCTTGACCGGCTCCGTGTGGTTGGTGCACAGCACCCACCTGCAGTGAGGGGACAGACGATGGATGAGAACAAAGCTCCCAAATGGGCTCTGACGCTAAATGTGAATCTGTCATCGCAATTAAAAGAAGGGGCGAGCGCCGCGTTTTTCAGGCTTGCTTCACGTTACCATCACAGATCTGTATTATTAATGGGAGATGCACCAATACCACTTTTTTACAGATCAAGTGCAGTTCGAGTGCTTGCTTTTCAGTACTCACAGGTACGGTTAACTTAAGACACATTATAGAATTACAATACAATGAACAACATTCCTCAGCTGGAGTTTCACTGCAGTACAAACACAAATTTAACAATGATGTCATATACATACAGATACAACTGGTATCTGTGTCGTGGTATCAGCACATATTTTACGACTAGAGTACTCAACCCTAGTACCAGTATCAGTATCAGTGCATCCATAATTATTACTATTATTATCTGTATTTAATAAATGTCTGGTTGATGATGAGCTCTCCTGTTCACACAACAGTGATGTCGAAACACGGCGCTTTACGCCTCATCAAAGACAAAGACGCTACAATGCAAAGTCCCCAAAATACCATGTTCTCCTTGATTCACTGTGCACTGATGTCCACCCAAATTAAATGGAACTAAATTGACTAAACTAAATTGAATGGGCTCTTTATTAGGTGCCAGATCGATATCCAATCAACAGAGTGGTGAACCATCAACGCAAAAACTGCATCTCAGATCGTGACTGTGTGTGTGTTGTGTGGCCTCAGACCTGAAGTTGTGGTGCAGCTCGAGGTTCGGAGAGGAGGAGACCCCCTGGTTCATCGTGCCGATGACATAAGGGCTGTGCAGAAAAACAAGACCAGGAAATGAGAGAGCTTACAGTTGCTAAACGGCTTTGAGTTGAGTGCGCAATACCTTGCCTTCATTCAAATATACATATATCTATATACTGTATCAATATATATATATAGCTGTATACACAGAATACAATACAATCAATATATGTATATCTATATATATACATATAGATACAGTATATAGATATATGTATATCTATATATATCTATATCTATCCATCTATATATCTATATCCATATCTATATATATACATATATATACTTTAAGAATCCCCGCCTCACCATTTGTGGTATTTGCAGTTGAGGAAGCCGTTGAATATGTCACTGAGGGAGCCGATGTGGTGGAGGTTGTCCAGGATGACCACAGTGGGGAGCTCTGTGTCCGTCTCCTCGGAGCTGCACTGCTCTGCCAGGCTGGACAGGTATTGCCGCAGGTCCTGGAAGGGGGGAAAAAAATGATAGAAAAATAAATAAAAATGATTTTGCCACAACAAATACAACATTGTAGAGGTTTGCTCTTCCAGTGGTATAATTGGCCCCGATAATAACTCTCTTTAAAACAAATTCTACCTGGATGCACGCTAAGAGGTGGAAGACTGCTCCCAAGGTCCTGTTTCATTTTATACTAACATCTGAGGATCGAAATTTCTGAACAAAACTGCACATCTACCTCTCACATTGTAGGGAAATCAGGTGTTGAGAACGCATAATATCAAATCAAACCTCAATCAAATTTTGTTGTAGCCCTGCTTCATAGTGAGAATTTGCCTCATAACCTTAAACTCACAATCAGGGGGAGAAAAAATGTAAAAAACCTTCATAGGCACAGAGAGAACTGAAAAATAGGGCTCCTTCTCTCTAGCACGGGTAGGCGTGCAGTAGGTGTCATACAGAATGAGGCTAATGCTAATAAAAGCTGGACTGGTGCAGGACTGCAGGTGTGGTTTCATTAAAGGATGAACAACTTGAAATATGTGGAATGCCATCTTTTTTCCCGAGACCGTCCGGTCACCTTGCTGGAATTCTGGTCCACGTTGAAGCTGGCCACGTTGTGCTCCGTCACCTCCTGCCCCATCTGGGAAATGATGTACTCGGCCAACTTGGCAGCCAGGAAGGACTTGCCCGTCCCGCTGGGCCCTGACAGGATGATGCGACGATGCTCCATCAGCAGGTTGAGGTACCGCTGGATGATGGGCTTCGGAATCAACGTGTCGAACACCAGGCTGTCGATACTGCTCTCTTTTACACCTGCGCAGAGAGAGAGAGAGAGAGAGAGAGAGAGAGAGAGAATGAGGGAGAGGGGGCTAAATATAATCCTCCAGCCAACCTGGTTTTCCGACCCTGAAATGAATATTTCACATCCACCCCCCCCCTGGCGGGCGGCCGCACCTTTGAGGTTGATCTTGATGACGTTGCTATCGCCCACCAGGTAGCCGCAGGGCAGCAGCTCAGGCACTTCAGAGGAGTGGGAGCGGACTACCTCGCCCATCCTGTAGCACGTGATGCTGTCGGAGCTGAGGCCCAGGCTGGTCAGAGGGTCCACTCGGAACACGTACTCCTGCAGGGATGCAGAGGCTCGTCAAGCGTGAAGACTTGGACTATTGATTAGGCTTGAAATAACGGCAGTACTTAACTATTTTCTATTCCCCCTTGGCAATTTAAACACAATACATTCACCTCTACAGTGTGTGGAGAGTACACAAATACACACACACACATACACACACACACATCTGTCTGCATGACAGATGAAAAACAATCTGCAGTATCTCTGAGTGTGATTGTATAACTTGCTGTGGAACTCTTTTTCTATATATAGAAATATAACAGTAATCTTTTGCATCTCAATAAATTCACTCCTGTTGATGCTCTTACACAGAAAAGGAACAATGTACTGCTATATGTGTGTACTTTTGATGCTTAAAGACACCTATAACAGAGGGGCCGCTTTACTTAAATCTATATATACATATGTACATACATACATATATATATATATATGTACATACATACATACATATATATATATATCTCGATATAGATATATTTCTACATTTGGTACTTCAATTACAATCATTGTTACTTCATATTCTTAATATTTTAGATATAGAGACTCAATTTACAGTAAAACATTGTTTTTAATTTAATCAAAAAGATCAAAAGGAACATTGACAACATGACAAAAAGCAACATGACAAGTCGGTGTGACCCGAGTGAAGAAACACAGACAGTTTGAGTCACGCTCCCTCTTTACCTTAAAGAGCCGTCGGATGACTCCGTCCAGGACGTCCCACTTGGTTTTCCCACTCACGCCTATGGACCCAATCAGGTACTCGTGGCACTGCGTGGCCTGAGTGGTTGATGAGATCATTGCAACATTTACACCGACACCAGATGAGATTCATTCAGCACAGAATGCAGGAGGGCAGAAGTTCTCGCTCACCTTGGTGGTTTTGGGTCCGCGGCTGATGTTGACCACTATTCTGACGCTGCGGCCCTCTTTGCGCAGGTTCCCTTCATAGCTGTCATCCAGCAGAATATCTGAGGAAAAAAAAAAACGACAGCACACAAAAAAACCCTCTTTGTTATTTCATTTCAGCCCCAATCAAATCATTCTGTTGTAGCTCTGATTCCGTGTAAACAAGCTCTGCCCGCTGGCAGCTGGAAACGGACCAAACGGCTCTGCAATGAGGGACAGCTAATGGGTTTCTTTCAAGTCATAATGACTTTCAGATTTAATCAATATTTTCATGCCGAGATTCTTCTCTCTTTTTTTTTTGGTGAGATGGAGATTTGGAAATGAAATTAAATGGGATAAAGCCAAACAAATTCAACGACAGGTAAATATGGAAACGATTTGATGGGAAGCAAGTCAGCGGCAAGCAACAACTGACTCACTGAAACAAGGTCAAGTTAATTATCTTTATTGGCCAGTTCATTAAAAATAAAGATAGACCCACAATGTCTGGGATTGGTTTTTTAACCCATGTCTGAAAACAGCATGCACTAAAAATGTAGCCTGTATTTTCACTAGCGTGTCACAAGCTGTTTGCCAGCAGATGAACTTTAGTGCTCGAGCACAGGAAGTCTCAACCCCCACCAAAACAATTGAGCGCTACAAATCACAAGTCAAGCTAACTGCAGACGTAGAGAGATTAGCCAGACTGAATGCCTGCAAAAATCACTTTGATGAACAACAAACATCCATATGGGAAGGAGCACGTATAATGCATTTGTAAAAGGTAGGCCACTTGGATGAACACTGTGTCTATCACATTGCATGAGTTTTTTTTTAACTGTCGAAGCTTCCTGGTTTTCTTCTATGGTTTTTTTTCAGTGTAGCTTTGAGAAGCTGCTTCTCACTTTGATACCTCCCAGCGTTTGGTCCAGAGAGGAACATGATTGTTCATCATAACTGACTGAAAACGCCTTCTTCTCGAGTTTGGCCTAGTGGATGAACTACACCTTGGAGGTGAAATCTGACCAATCCAGCATCAGGCAGTCAAAGACTGTGGCCGTCTCTCAGCCTCGCGTGCAGCCAGAAGTTTCCTTCCAACTGTAACCTTTGACAAGTAGCACATGACTCACAACTTCGCACTGCGTGTTGGAAATGGGAGGAGGGTTATTTTGTATTCGGCTGTGTCCCCCTCGCTGAGGGCTCTGTGTCGGGGCGATAAGGGCGCGCTGGCCCACTCGTCTTCCCACGCGCCGCTGCACTCGGCTCATCCTTCCATCAATTAGCCAGGGCCCGAGCCTTCCGCGAGAGTTGCGCCTTCTGCGTTAATTACGGGACGAGCGGGAGGGACAAAAACTTTTTGGCTTCTCGAACAGAGCAGGCAGGCGGAGAGGAGAGATTTTTTATTTTTTTTTCCCTGGCATGTTGTTGCCGCACAGCCCCTGTGCAGCAGAGTGAGCTGCTGTTTCATCATTTCGTCTGGGCGCTTCTGGATCATTCCGCCGCGCCATCGCAGTTCTACTGTGTTTACTGAGGCAAGTTCCGAGGCAGCTAATCCAGCTGGACGCCGAGGGAGAGACGCTACTGCTGCAGCAGCTGCTGCTGCAGCCCATGAGTTGCATCCCGCAGCTTAACTGGATGGAAGAACGTGGCGCTTTTTAAGCGAGGGTTGGAAGGTTTTTATTTAACTGCACCTGCAGGTTTTAACAGGTTCTAAAGTAAAACAAAAAACAAAAAAAAACAAAGGTAAACAGCAACACTCTAGAGCAGGGGTCTCCAAAATTTTTTTGCAATGGGCCCACATGACGGAACTGCATCATGTCGGCGGGCCACGGTTTGTTGACTGCGGGGGGGGGGGAATAGCGCTAACGTCCCGGCATTTTTTTCGTTGATAATCTAATTATTGTTTAATCATTATTTTTTAAATATTATTTATAATATTATATCATATGACTGCCTGCCAGTCAAAAACATTGTTCATGGGGTTGTGTGTGTGACGTTTGCACCGTTTTTCAAGGTGATTTGCATCTCAAGCTGCCCAAGGTTCTATCAAAAGGATAACAGCTTTGTCACAAAGAGACCAAAGGAACAGACCAACCACCCAGCTGTGCTGAAAAACCCCCCAAGAATTGGCCGGATGAAGTAAAAAAATATGAGGCAGCATACATTAAGTAGAAAGAAAAATTGTTCATTGAAAGTATTCTATAGAAATGCAAAGGTAGGAGAAGAAGAAAACATACTAAAAATGGATGTTTCTTTCCATATTTTGTAACATTGTTGGTTAGCAAAGGGGGGTTGGTCTGATGCTGTTTGGGGGGGCCATGAAGTTGAACAGTTGAGGAACCCCTGAACTAGACCACAGTCAATCAGAAAAACAGTTCTCTTACTTGTTCTTATTGTTAAAATTGCAAAAATCTTTCACTGGTTCTGACCAAAGCGGTGCGACTACACTGGCAGCTATGACTGGCAGCGACTTCCTGCGTTTCTTTTCAGCGTGCGGCAGCTGCTTCCTGGGCCTGTCACGCCTGAAAGTATGCCGGCCGGTTACATAACTCCAGGAGTGAGTCAAAGCGCTTTTGTTTGGAACTTGGAAAGTTGGACGAATGCGATTTAACAGTTGTAATCTCGGCGACATGGCGATCTTGCGAGGTCTTGGTAACAGAGAAGATGAGGCGGGAGCGGGAGAGCTGCTTTCATTTCAAGTCTGTTTCAATCACTTCAACCTCGCCAACGCTTCCTGCTCACACCTCGCTCACCAGAAGAAAGAAAAAGGCAAGAAAAAAAAGAAAAGAAAAACGTCCCGCTGCTGATGCTGATCGAGTCAAACACTTGACAGCGGAGGTGACGGTGAACTGACCTGACATGATGGTGTCCGTGATGTTGAGGTTGTTCAGGGACAGGCCCAGGGACTGACGCGAGGAGGACGAGGACGTGCTGGAGGTCTCGGAGGGCGGCCGGGCCGTTTTGATGGGCGTGGCGGTCGGCGTGGCGTTGCCACTGGACTTGAGCCGATCGTTCTCGGCCTTGAGCGTCTCGATCTCGTTCTGTTGGTCGACAAGAGATTTAAAAAGAAAAAAAAAGAAGATGTTTGAGAGAAAGAGTAAGTCGGCCTCGGCAGCAGGGAGCGATTCCACTGCCTGGGCTGGACTCTGTTGTTATTCCGAATCAGTATTATTGGAATTAAAGGCTATGAGTGCTTTTTTTGATCTTCAAGGCCCTCTTTGTAGTGAAGGCTGAGGCTCAGATAAGGAGCCTTATACATGATCCCCAGATCTGAGGGGAGACTATAGGCTTCCGCAGACAAGGCAACCCAACGTCTGCGGAAATCCACTTAACCGAAGGCGTTTACGGGAACGTTCTTTGACTGCGCGCTGCTTCGTCGAGCGCGAAAAAAAAAAAAAAACGCTGAACAATCCACTTTGAACTGAGACGGGCGGTGCGCTGTAGCCGTGTGCCGGTGAGAGACATGTAAATAAGGCAGGAACGGATTAATGGAGGGATAGTCGCTGTGCTTTCAACTTCCTGGAGCTGCCTGCGAGGCCTGTTTCCACCTTCACAGTGTGTTCACCTTGAGTTAGAAAAAAGGAGAAGCAGACCAAAAGTTTGCTAACAGATGAGTAACCGATGGTGCTCCTCAACTGGGAAAAAATTCTTAGCCTTAAGTGACAGCGCAGGATTATGGGAAATCAGTTGAAGGTCCCATGTTATTTGTAATCCGCTTTACCGATGTTTTAATGGAGAATGTGCGTCATGAGCCTGTCAATAAACTCCAAAATAAAAGTCTACCATAAAAATAAATTTACCCCCCCTGCTCTGTTCTACTGTTGTGATAAATCACAATAATCTGGGGAAAAAAAAGGATCTCTTTGTGATGTCACAAAGGGCACCAATACCTTATTCATTGACAGCAGCCCCTCTCAGGCTTTCATTCTGCCCGCTTGACTGTACTGTAAACTGTAATCTGGTGTCGCAGTCTGCTGCTACGGTACCAAAGTCCCACAAAACTAGATATGTCTCATTTCCAACTGTCTCAATACCAAAGACCCCCCAAAAAAAGTCCAGTTACAATACAATACAAGGAGACCTACTAAAGCAGGGGTGTCAAACTAATTTTAGTTCACGGGCCAACAGAGGAAAATATATTACTAAGTGGGCCGAACCGGTAAAATCATGGTATAATGATAACTAAAAATAACAACAACCTGACATTGTTTTCTTTGTTTTACTTTGGTCGTGTTCTTGGAACACTCTGCACTCTGCACGCAATGAGAGTGGAAATTAGGAGACGCAACAGGGAAGGTAGGAAGACAGCGTCGCTTCAGAGTGGCTGTACTTGGTCCCACTTGCTCAGTCCCGGTATTAACAGTTTGTTTGCATAGCAAAAAGCGCTATTGCAATATTCACTGGGCCTGATCCGGCCCCCGGGCCGCATGTTTGACACCCCTGTTAAAGCATCTGTCTGTGCTTTTGTCCAGAGTTGGCAAAAGTATTCACATTCCGTACTAAAGTAAAAGTACAGATACTTGTGGAAAAAAAACTCTGATAAAAGTAGTGATTCACCTCTTTTACTGGAGTGAAAGTAAGTAAGAAAATGCACTTGAGTAAGAGGGAAAAATACACAACAGCAGAGTTCAAACAGCTCCACTTTAAGTAGCAACAACTATAATAAATCATCAGTCAATTACTTTAGACACAATTTGTATCTTTGAAACACTTTTAAACACAAAAGTAATTAGCATGTGTTCAAATGTAGGAAGTAGAAAGTACAGATACTTGTGCACAAATATCGGAGAAAAAGTAAAAAGTCGCCAGAAAAAGTAATACTCAAGTAAAGTATGGGTACCTGAAAAAGTACAGTAACAAAATATTTGTACTTCATTACTTCCCACCTCTGAATTTGTCACTGTTGGCTAAAAGAAGTGCTGAACTTTAGCCAAAAAGTCTGGGATGTGCGTCTGAAACCTGATCTGCTGGTTGATAGTTAGGAATCCACAGCCTTGTTACAGCTACAATAAGCGTTGTAGACAAAGCTGCCGCCCTGCGTTGCTCCACTCACCTGCATGCGATTCATGGCCTCTCGGATCTGGTCCAGGTGGTGGGCCGAGCTGAGCGCCTCCAGGCGGATGTCGGTCAACTTGAGCTCCTTCTCCCGCAGCTCGTTCTTCAGCTGGAGGACGATCTCGGCCTCGGCCTCGGTGCACTCGCACAGCCTACCGTCGGGGATTACACACAGGGAGGTGGGAGGTCGGGGGGCGGTCGGGGTGAGAGGGAGGGAGGGGGAGGAGGGTCACCTCGACGGTTATGGCAGCACGGAGGTCAGCAGAGGCGAGAGCGCCGAGTTCGGGACAGCGAATCCTCCACTTCCACCGAACGTTTCCTCAGGGTGCACCGATACCACGTTCTCACAGAGCGAGTAGAGCCCTGGCATTTCAGTACTCACCGATACCGAGTACTTCATAAGGTCATTACAAAGTGTAGAATCACCTTGATTTTTTTTGGTTCGTTCAACATTCCTCAGCATGTTTTTCTAGAACACAATTTCAAACACAAATTTGACAGAATTGTCATATACATACGTATACACAACTGGTATCGGTGTTATGGTATCGGCACGTGTCTTAGTATTAGTAGAGTACTCAACTCCGGTATCGGTACCAATAACCGATACTGGTATTGGTATCGGTACATCCCTACCATTTCAAGTCAGGAAATACCACCCACATCGTGATGTTTGCCGTTGGAGGAGACGACATGCAAAATAATGTGTGACACGCAGCAGCCGGCCGCCACCACACAAGGCACAGTGTTGGTTCACCGACTGGCCAGATGCAATGCAACACTAGGCTACTCGTTGGAAAAACAAACAATCACAATCAGATTTTTGGCAAAGAGGCCTCAGTTTTGGGAAGGTTGACCGTGCAGTGCCTCTCAAGGACAAGAACGTTTAAAAAAAATAACCAGAGGCCCCATCATGCTTGTTTCTGATTGGCTAAAAGAGACAAGACACGATGATTTCCGATATTTTCGAAACAGCTTTCACAGAAACTGTTCACAAACAGGTCACTGCGAGGTCGTTTTTCGCTTTGATCACCTCCCACTGGCGGAGGTGTGTCTCTTTTTTTAATGCCTCTATGATGCAGCAGAAAACACAGCAACACCCCCACTGCACACACACACACACACACACACACACACACACACACACACACACACACACACACACACACACACACACACACACACACACACACACACTCCTCTGGGGAGCACGCCACACGGTGCCTGTTACCGGGATCGGTGCTTGTAGACCACGTGGCCGTTTTGCTTTTTCGTCGCCGTCCAAACGGGGGAGGATTTGCTAGCGCAAGAGCACTTGCTACGAAGGCGGGGTGGGGTTAGGTGAGGGGGAAGGTCGCAGGAGGAGGAGGGGGAGGAGGTGAAAGTTGAAGTGGCGGAGGAGGGGATTTTGCAGACGTTTGTGAAAAGGTAACGGTACAAAAAAAAGGAAGAAAAGAATTCAGAAGAGGAACAAAGGAGGAAGAAAACAACAACAACAACAACAGGATGTGTCGGCTTTTACGATATGCGCGACGACAAAACATGCAGGCCACCAGGGGAGGACAGAGAGCAAGAGAGAGTCTCCCGGAGGCATTGGTGCCCGTGACGGCGCCCGTGTGGGAAACTCACTCGGTGGTGGAGGGAGACGAGTGCAGCGTGACCACGCTGCCCTGCCGGTTGTCGTGCTGCAGTTTGGGCGAGGACGGCAGCGAGTCGCTCATCTCCTCCATCTCGTCGTGCGCCGACTGCGACTTGGTCTTCTTCTTGCTGAACGCCTGCTTGAAGGAGCTGCGCAGCTGCAAGACACAAAGGAACAAAAAACAAAGTGTCAACGCAGTGTCCGACACCGGCGTAATGCTTTTCTTGAGAATAAAAAAAAGGGGACTCTGGTGGCTCTACGCCCTCCCGATCAGGAAGTCACGCCGAACTGCTTCCAAGCAGTGGCCACTTTTTTTTTGTTTGGGGGCGGGGGGAGGGAGGCGAAAAGCAGGGCTGTAAGTTGAGATGGAGAAAGGGAGGGACGCCAGGTTGGGTCAATACATGTCAAAAACTGGGGATGAACAGGCAGACAACATGAACAATGGAGGAGGAGGAGGGGGAGGAGAGGGATGAGGAGGAAGAGGAAGATGGGGAGGAGGAAGAATTAGGGGAAGGGACTGGAAAAGTTTCTCTGCGTCCATGCCGACGTTCCAGAAGGAGGGAAAGAAGTTGTTTTGAGAGACAGATGGGGAGGGGGGAGGGGCACACCACGGCACATACACGCTAGCTCACACACACAAACACAGAAGACACTGGTGGAAGCCACTGACCTGAGCTGGGATGGAATCAGCCACCTGAAGATGCAGAACACACCCGCCATTAAGTCACGCAGCCACACACACACACACACACGCTGACTTCAAGAGCGCCCCGAGGCTCCCATGCAAAACTCTAATACCTCGAAGGATAATACGTGCCTCCAGCCTGTCCACGAACTCCACAAATATAACATCCATGACCCCTGGTTTTCTCTTTGTTTTTCTCAGAGCGAACAGGCACCTCAAGAAGTCAGTAGGAACCCTGACCTTTCCTCTCAATTGACTGTCTCATGTGTGTCCTTTACATCTAATCTAATCTACTAACTGACTTTAATTTTATTTACCTAATTTAACTTAAAAGTATTTTTGTTTCAACAACTTTGACCCAGAACGTCGGTTCTCTCAAACGTCAGTTGATTTCGCCCCATCATGTGACCAGGATGAGCATTTGGACGTGTGTCACGGGGGAGAATCTGGTCATTTTTCCTGAAAAAAAACCCTCTTCTTTACTGATACTAAAAAGAATTGAAACAAAGATAATCTTGGTTTCTTGTTTTGAAGGAAATACACCATTTCCTTTAGATCTGGACTCGCAAATAATTCAGCGACACCTCTGATTAAGTATCTGGCTTTACAATAAGTGGGGTGGAGTTTCACTGTGAAAGCCAAAGGACCTTCCACAGAGAGCAGCCGAGATGACTGCCAGTGTGATCAGCAACGCTGACATCAGCAACACTTTCATGTGACCCACCACTGGGATGGGCTGCACTCGTGCATTCTCCCCTGCTTAACCTCCTCGGCTCTAACAGCCACCACACACGTCCGGCAGCACACAATTAATGCAAATGAATAATTAAGTGCTGCTTAATTGAGGGATTGATTTGCATTCGAGAGCCTTGACTTGAAACTCGGGGTGTCAGCGTGCATTTTATTTCAAGGGCAGTCGGTTTTAGATTGCAGTAGGTGCTGACAACTGGCTCTGCACTCTGGCTAAGGCCCCGTCCGCCCCACTCAGGGGGGCTGCAGCGAGATTGGTCTACTGCTGAAATAAAAGCAAGGCCGGGACGGTGAGCTTATTGAGATCGAGGATGACACATGGGATGAAGAAATATTAACCAATATTAAGTCTCGCTCAATTAACACTAGACTCATGGATTGCATTACTCTATAACTAGATTAAACACATTTTTTTCCTAGATCGTATTTAGCTACCAAGTTTGGGACTCGGTTGAGGGAGCTTCAAAGTGTTGTGCGTGTGGACGGACCGAGGTCTGAACTTTCTGGGAACCCTCTGAAGTTCTCCAGGATCTGGCTTCCAGTGCTTGTGCATATAAACAACCAATAAACAACCTTTGCTTTATGGGGTTTTCTTCTTGATCCTTGCCTCTTTACTCAATGTAATTTAATTCATTCCAAATGGGATTTTTGACTATCCAAAAAATGAGCCAAAAATAATAATGTAAGTTTTGAACTTGCACCTTTGTTTAAAAAGGGGACAAACGCCAGGCGGCCATGAGGCAACTTAAACACCTTGGTGGTCACGGAGCTGGGTAGCATCAGCGTCCCTTGTGACATCACCAAGAGCGGGACACAGTAAAGAAGCAAAACATGGACTAGTCTCATGTCTGCATGTTGTTCTACATCAGCATCAACGAAATTTGCACAACGTTTCCGTTAAAAACTTGCTTTGCGTAGAGCCAGAAGCAGAGAGGCAGTCGTGCCTCTTCAGAGCCTCTTAATTCCAGGAGAGCTCAGAGGGACAGGAGGCTCTCCGCTGAAGCACTCACACTGACCCAGCAGCCTCTTCTCCTCTACACACACACATTCAAGCAGCACTCAACCCACCTGACTCGCAAGCTTACACGTTCCAGCCTTTGCTTCTTTTCAAACTAATCTGCGTGCTGTTGCATATGCACGCCTAATTAAAACATAAATGGATACATTAGGAAATAACAGCAACATCCCCGACTTGGCCTCTTGACCTTTACTGTCGGTCGTCTCCGCTCGATGGTCACCTTGGAAATACTTAGCCAGCCACCATCTTCTCACTGTCACCCAGCAACCAGGGCACGTTGTGAGGCCGAGGTGCTGTTACTTATTAAAAATCCAAATAGGATTCTGCCGAATGTCGTCATGATAGGGACACTTTTAAAATGAAAAACCGATCAGTGAATCGCTGAAGTCACTGACTTTCAAACGACACCTGCTAACAACTGCCATGATGTTATTTGCAGTTAACGATTGGGGGAAACATACTGAAATAGCTGTTATTATTATATAAAATGACGCAGGAAAAGGTCAAAGTTAGAGGCTGTTTGCAGAGACACTGCTTCTGTTTTATGTTTTGAATAAAGAAGAGATGCTGCAGCAGCCAAACTCAGAGCTCCTGAGCTTACAGTTAAAGGCTGAGCAGATGTATGAGGGCTATATTTTTTATTAGGGTTTATATTGTATCCTTTTTAGTGCATTAAACTATATTTTGTTTGAACAAAAAAAAATCCTTCCTCTAGGATACAAAGAGCCCATCTCAAAAGCTGGCACAAAGTGCATACTGACTGCACCCGAATATTTAGATTTGTATTTTTTTTTAATGGGGCTATCTAACAAATGCATGAAAGATGAGAGTAAATATGAAACTTCCTGTGTCTCTGGCAGCCAGCCAGAGATCAGCTGAATCGCCAGCGTGAAAACATGCAAGGCCAAACAGCAGCGGGTCATCCAAGGGGACTTATTTGTTGCATTTGTTTGGGGCTTTTCAATTTCATTCCACTTTTCCACTCAGTCATTTTTCTTTCCTTGTGTCCCTGGACTTACCCAGCTCTTCTTCTTCTTCTTCTTGTCTTCGGCATCTTTGCCCAGGCTGCCCATGCTGGAGTGGCTGGCTGCACTGTTGATGCTGGACATGCTCTCCGATGAATGCTGCCGTCTTATCCGCAGGTCTGGAAAGGATAGCAGAGAAGTCACTTTGCTCACGGTTGAGCAGAACTGATTGAAGACGTGGCTCCAAGCGACTCAAGTGTCTCGAGTATGTTTATCTTATTTAGAGCAACAAGAAATAACGCCGTCCTTAGATTTGGTGTCATGCAACATGTTTCACAGGTGGCTGTTCCACGCAATATTTTTACAAGACCTGACTGAATAGAATATTGCAATTTTTGCATTTCTGCCATTTAAATAACTTGAATGGTACAAGCAGGTTTAAACAATGTTTAGGCAGCACATCATGTTTTATATATATATTTCACAGACAGGCAGGTACATAAATAGACAAATAGACAGGCAGACAGATATATGGCTAGCTAGATAGATAGTTCGGTTGGTAGATAGACAATAGATAGATAGACTCAAACACTTATCAAGGCCTCCCAAAGCAACAACATATCTTTCCCTCCTGGACCAATCAAGCTAAAGATCCAACACTCTCAGGTATTTATGGCCTCCTTCAGAACATCAGATGATTTGACAACGGCCCAATATCCCTGCTGATCCCCCCCGTACCTTTGTGAAGGTGGTCCGGGCCATTGAGCGCCACCTGGATGGCCGTCTGTGCGTCTGTGTTCTGAGTCTTCAGCGTCTCTATCGTCTCCCTCAGCTCGACCAGCTCGGATTCCTGGGAGAGAGATAGAGAGACTTAAAACAAAAAAAAACAAAAAACGGACGATGGCACACCGAAGAACGTTCTGTATCGGTGCCAAATTGAGACAAAAAAACTGCGTCACAGAGAACAGAACTCCAGTCCCTGACGCCAGTGGACGGCAATCAGAGACAAGAATCAAGGCGAAAGATATGAGCCTCCCCTGGTGGAATTAGCAACGACCCCAGCACCACCTGCTACCATTCTAAAAAAAACAACCCTGTTCTGTTGAACCAAGCAGATCAGATAAGAGGAGTTTCTTATTTTGCTTTGGCAGGAAAGCCGACAAGGGTTGCAGATAGGGTTTCCACTTTAATTAAAAGTTGGGACAGCCTTGTTTTAGAAAGACATCCCACCAGATCCCAGCCTGCTTTAATTTACAGAGGATTAAAAAATGCTGCCAGGGCTCATCAGCGCTGTTCAAATGCACACGCATGGGCGCGCACGTGCGAATGTGCGCCTGTGTGAACAGCGGGAGGGGATTCACTTTGTGGTAGGGGGGAGGCGTCTTGAGACATTAAGCTGCGGCGTGATCAGGGTCACCCGAGCTCGTTTGAAAATCTTTTGCTTCACGGCATCGGGAGATATTTTGGAAAATGGCCCTGGAAGCAGATCATCTCTGGAGAACCTCTGAAGATTACATTAATGGCTTCTGAAAAAAGGAACATTTCTCTTAAGATGCTTTGACCAGCGGGTCACATCCAGCCTCAGCCTGCAGGTGAACTGGTCTTAACCTGCAAGGATGATGTTTTTATATATTTATGTATATATACATATATAGAGTATGCATTTTTCTTTGGGTGGGCGGGTGTGCATGAGATCTTGGGGTGGGGTGGTTAGTTTTTAAAAAGGAATACATTTTTATTTATTTACTTTAAAATAGATCTTTTGTGCAAATATAACATCTGTTCTATTAGAACTGTGACCATATGTCATTATATTCTCATTATACACATTATATACCAGCTTGCAAGCTAGCAACAGGCTCATAATGTTGCATCTTCTCACGTGGCTGCAACTGAAGCTTGGCTAAAAGATAATTCTGTAACATGTCATAGGGAGTTTCAGCAATATATCTAAATAGATTTTGAAACTATCTTTTAAAATAGGCTTTAATTGAGCTCTGGCAGGCTCTTTACTGGCTCAGAGAGAAATTGTCTCACTGATTCAAGAAGGGCCAGAGTCGCCTCCACCTGCTGAGGAGACTGAGGTCCTTCGGGGCCAGCAGGGCCCTTCTCCGGACTTTTTCTGACACTGTGGTGGCCTCTGCAGTGTGCTACGCCATCGTGTGCTGGGGAAGTGGAGTCACAGACAGGGACCGGAGGAAACTGGATGGCCAGCTCCGTCCTGGACTGTCCGCTGAACTCCATCCAGGAGGTGGCGGACAGAAGGATGTTGGCCAAGCTGACATCCATGGTGGACAACACCTCCCAACCCCTGCACCACACTGTGGAGAGCCTGAGCAGCTCCTTCAGCCAAAGACTGCTGCACCCTCAGTGCAAGAAGGAGCAGCGACCACAGGTCATTCCTGACTGCAGCCATCCGGCTGTACAACTGCACTCAGTAATGCAGCCTCTTAACCACTTTACATTATTTCTCAAGGTGCAATAAAGACTTACTTATATTTCGGTATATAGATGTAAATATGTTGTTCTTTCTGTTTTCTGTTTATACCCTACAAACATTTTTTTTTTTGTTGCCTTATTTCTTTTAATTAATATTTTTCTACATCTTTTGGCACTATACGGTTGCTGCTGTAATTTCGCAAATTTCCCCACCGTGGGATTAATAAAGGCCTTCTTCTTCTTTTTCTTCTTCTTGGTTGGGGGACTATGCTAGACCCCAGGATATGCCCTGCCAAACCAGACACAGTCAACACAGCAGTGGCAGTGCGACGCCTCAGTTGAGGCTTGAAGTAAAATGAGAAAAATGTTCGGGGCAAATTCAACAGAAATCCTTCAAACCGCAGGTCAGGAAGTGAAACTTGGAGATAAAAGTACCTATTAATTCCCCTTCCTCCCCATTGTTACTTTCTACATTTCCAGTGTGGAACCGCGTTTAATCATTTCTCCCCCCTGTAATCCCTTTGCCATGTAATTCCCATGCAGTTCACATCCGAGTTCAGGGCTGAGCTCTTGTACCTTTTGTTCGGCGGTCATGGTGAGGCTCTGCAGGCGGCAGGTCATGTTGCTCAGGCTCTTCTCAAAAGCGGCGACCAGGTGAGCCTGTGAAGCACACAGCAGAAATCCACATTTCTGAGCCTCAGTCACACAAAATCAAGCGCGTTTGAAAATTTGGAGCATGTGAAGACATGTGTGTGTGGAAAATCAAAAACCAGGCCGCACGTTTGTGGCTGCGCTTCTGTCAAGTTTGTCCATGTACTTGTGTGCCCATCAGCACCTCCTCAGCCAGGGACTCTGTGTCGCCCCTTAAGGCCTGTGGTGCCACAGGAAGGTCAATCACGCCCAAACACAATAGAAAACCTGTGTTTCGTGCAAAGTCCAATGAGTGTTTGCACAAAATAAAATCCAACTTTGCCTCAACTTTTATTTACCCGACATACACATACAAAAAGAATGCCTCCCTGCAATTGGACAGCTCTCTAACCTTTGGGAACTTCAGGCTGTCAAAGATCTGGAAACACGCGCACTCACTGACATCCTGGCCGAATCAGCGACGGTCCTGACCTTTGGAAATGCCAACTGTTCCATCTCATCTCTCCAGCTCCACCTGCGAGCTCCGACTTAACGCCCCCCCCCTCCCACAGCGGCCACCTGTCTGCCTGGTGGGAGCTGCCTATCGGACCCTATCGCGTGCCCCACCGCCGACCCATCTGTGCTGCACCGTGCGACCACGTTGCCGTGCCACGGATTGTCGTTTTTGTTGTGGGGTTAAAAGTTGTTGGTGGGCCAAACATAACGAGTGGAACGGGGTGGGGTTGAGGGAAAAATACACCTCGTGGATGCATCATTGTGTGCCAGTTTCACTGCTGGGTTTTTCTTCTCTAAACACCCTGGAAAGCACAGGGGGAGAAACAGGGCTGAACAAAGAAGGTCAGAGGGACAGAGAACGATGAGGGAGAGAAGGAAGGAGGGATTAGAAGGAGGGGCTGAGTGAACTTTTAAACCCGCCATGTTGCTTCTGCTACACGAAACAAACCGTCCGTATTCCTTTTTTTTTATTATTTTTTTTTAACCAAAATTCACACTTCAGATTAAACTAAATAAAAACACCAAACATACACACGAGAATTGCGAGCTGGTAACATTTTGTGTGTGCAGAGAAACTTACACGGACCACAAAACCATTTTCATAAGATTTTGGAAAAAAATTGCACACCTAAGATGACTGTAATAAACCCCATTTGCAAACCGGTGCTGAGTCATGTGTGAGAGACAGAACATGTGTCAGTCAGTTTGCTTCCAAACTGCCTGTGCTCACATAATCACGTTTGGGTGCCTGCACAAATTATTTTTCTTATTTCTTTCTTCATCTGAAAACTGTCAGATTTTTTTGGACGTGATCATACAGTCACACCGCCTACAGGAAAAGATGAGCAACACCCTCCGAGTTGCCATGGAGACCTCCTCATGGTTGACACACCCACTCCTCCAAGGCGCCTGCCGAGAGGAGGAGCAAGTCACTGCGTTTGGCTTCATCGTGGAAGCATTCTGTGATTGCAGTGATCCTGCAAAGTCTCTAGTCTGACGTGACCTTGGACTCTCAGTGAGAGAGAGGGTACAAGCATAAAACTTTTGTAAAACAACAACAAAACATTTTGACTATTCAGCTCTTGTGTTGTAAATATTTATCTCCTGCAACGAAGGGAATGGGGGCATTTGAAAGAAGAAAGACCTTTAAAAAAAAAAATGACAATAGCCTGCCTGATGAACCAGGTAGATACACAACACAAGGCTGCGACTGGTGCAAAAAAGGTGATGTTAGCCGTATGTTGCAAGCATAAAGCCGCAAACACACAATTTCTGTACAAACTCTTGACACAGCGGAGGAGAAAAAGTTTGTCCACTATGGAAAAGCTCTCAATTTTGAAATGATAAAAGAACTGCAGCCAAAGTAGCTAGTCTTCAGAATTAGCAAGGCTTGTCGTTACCTCCTGGATTTCTACATCATTTTCCGGCACTTTTAAGGGCTGCTAGCAGCATTAGCTCCTCCGTTTTGCCCCCCCCATCGATAAGTGACTTGATTTCCTGTGGAATGCTACGATGGCCTGAAACTGTTTTCGAGTGCAGCCAGGCAAGGCGGACATGCAAGATTTGAGATGGAAGCGAGTGACACGGCAAAGATTGAACAATAATCAGTTAGCACGTGTGGCAATCGTTGTTTGGTCTTCAACTTTTGACTTGTATGTCCATAGCGCACTTCAGAATGTGTTGTCTTGGCAGTCGCCAAACTCAAACTCAAGTCCTGGATCTTTAATCGCCTTCGCAAAACTCCGCACCTGCAAGCTCTGCCCGACACCAGCACAACAAAAGCTTCCGCGACTGTTGCTGCAAAAATACCCATCAAGTTCTCGACTGCAGTTTATCCCTCTGCTCCGACTCGGCGAAACTTTGTGATCAAAGCAGCTGGACCGCAACGGAGACCCTCCTACCCGGCCCCCCCGTCTGGCTCCACGCTTGATCAGGCACTTGGCATTGAGGGCGGGAAGTGGAGGCAGAGGAGGCGAAGTGTGTGTGTGTGTGTGTGTGTGTGTGTGTGTGTGTGTGTGAGAAATGTGTGTCCGTTGGGAGGTAGGGGGGGGTTTGAGTCTGAGGGTCTCCGAGTCTCAGTCTGTCTCGCCCACGCGTGACGCTCGCCAGCCTTGGTTCACTCATCCTCATTTCCCCGCTTCCTCGCCGCACACACACGTCTCCCTCTGTTTCATTCTCTCTGCTCGGGTGTGTTTATGAGAGGCTCCCGTTCTCGCCGAGACAAAAGCGCAGCACGCTCGCACCGTCGGCCTCAGAGGGGTGTTTTTTTTTTTTTTTACGTTCCTCGCAGAGGTTGGACGCTTTCCCACAGAAAGCTGCCTGTCTCAATGGCAGGCTGCAGCAGGCTGTCGTGCAGACAAGGTTGCCCGTTTTCGGCCGGACACACTTACGTTGGCGGACAGCTGGGATGTCAAGGTCGCGACCTTCTCCTGAGAGGCGTCCAGCTCGCGACGCAGCTTTCTGATTTGCTGGTTGGGATGAAGGAAGAAAGACAAAGAGAGAGAGAGAGAGAGAAGGAAAAAAAATTCAGAGGTGAGCGTGGGGCTACGACTCGGCAGGCAGCAAACAGAATGAGATGAAGGTAAATGTAGGGAGGCGTTAATGCAACTCCTGTGGCAAAGAAAATAAGTCAAAAATAATGAATATGATGTACTGTTTTTTTGTGTTTTTTTTTTTGTTTTGATGAAAAGACAGTGGGGTGACGTGTGAACACAAAGTGTAGGGGATTACCGTGGAATTTTGGACTGTTTGGCCCTTGATTGAAAAGAGAAGAGTGAAAATTAACACTACGTTGCCTCCATCAAACAGCATGTACTGATGTGGCTGGAGGGACAGGGGTTAGAACAAGCCACAGCTTCTCACGGGTTCAGACTGCACCGAGCAAAGCGGGAGGCGTGAGGTCAGTGCGCGCAAGCCGGGGTCAACGAGCATTTGCAAATACCTGGTAATGTCAAGTGGCAGCGGTTACGGCCCCACCAGCAGGAACACTTTCCATTTGTTTCTGAGATTTGCTTTTTCCATGATAGGTTTGAATTTTACTAGGTTGAAATTACAGTTGATTTCAATCCATGACTAATTTTTCACTAAGCTTCCACCAGTACATTTGACCTGATCTTAAAAGGTGGATAACAAATAATTTAATCCATATATAATATACATATTTAGGAGGCTAAAAAGACCTAAAATTATTTACCTCAACCGTCTGGCTAAGTTGAAAAAAAAAAAGACAGAAAAAAAAACACACCACAAAGTATTTGCCATTACTGTCAAAACCAAACTTGAGTTAAAATTCATGAACGGTGGAGACGGGAAAGAGAATGAGAGTAGGATGACTCGGTAAATGAAAGAAAGAAAAATGGAAAATTGCAGAAGAGTCAGAAGAGTCAGTGGTGAATCGAGCAGTATAGTTTGGGTGGGGGTGAGGGAGGGGCATGCATTTGCACATGTGCAGTGAAGGTCTTCCTGATGGAATGATCCATGGAGCAGAGCAAGGTCATGGAGTTCATTGAAATCAAAGAGGAATAAATAGAAAGGTTGTTCGAAATGATCAAAAGCAATGCAACATGGTGCTAAAATGTGGTGTGTAAAATTTGCTCGTCATCGATCCACCTTCAGTTCCATTTCACAGCCATGATCATCAATGATGGTGGCAAATTAATATGAGAATTTTCTGATTTAATCGACGGAGAGAGGTCAGTAAAACACACGTGACATTCACACACGGGTTCCACAACCTTGTCGTCCGCTCTTTGCACTACTCGTGAGCGAAGCACGTAAACCCCCTGACTGGTGCGAGTGTGCAGGAGCGAAGGCGGCAATGCAAGACCGACATGCAGACAGCAGCAGAGGGGGAGTGACTCATCCTTACCTCCGAGTGCGCTTTCTCCTCCGTCTGAAAGAAGGAAAAACACACACACACACACACACACACACACACACACACACACACACACACACACACACACACACACACACACACACACACACACACACACACACACACGGTATGAGGAGCGAAGGACAGCGATTGATGCTAGTTCCACATTTCTATCTATCTATCTATCTATCTATCTATCTAGTATTCTCATGACAACGCACAATGTGGCACACAAAGAGATTCATTAGATTCAAAAGACTTGGATTATTATTTCAGTCAACGAGGATAAAAAGCAGGTTACAACAAAACGGCAAAAGGCTGTAGTGACGCTGACTGGAATGATAAATTTTGCTGCTTTTAAACGCAACTGCGAATTAATTTAGAGTCATTCTACCGCAAGCGGTGAATGTAGTCCCGAGTTGTAATCGATATTTTCCTCTAAAGCTAATCTGCTGTTTGGCCAAAGCGACGGCCGTCTGTGCTCTGAGAAGAAAGACACATGGCCGCAGCCAAAGCCATGTTAGAAGTGCTCGATAAAGGCGTTCCTTTTTAAGCTTTGCAGATATTTTGGAAGGGTGCGTGTGGCCTACTGGCTGTGCATCAATGGAAGGAAAAAAAACAAAACATCACTGCCTGTTTAGATAAGACACAATTTCTCCAAATGTCAGTTGGAGACACAGCCAGTGAGAAAACTTGTCGCTTGCCTTAGTTTAAAAACTCATTTCTGACTTTTGGGTTGTTAATACGGTGGGTTACAAAATAATCAGTGAAGCTCGAAAGCTGCTTTATTCTTTTGCCCATTGAGGGAGAAAAATGAAACAGCAGCCATTTGTCATATCAGTATTTTCTGGCCACGTGGTGGAAAAAAAAAAATCCAATAATTACTTTTCACTCTTCGGGGGAATGTCAAGCTTTGAAATGCCCCTGTGTTTCAGATAAATTGTGTTATTTTTTTCATTGGAAAACACTAAGATAAGATTGTGGAGACATTACTAAATGGGCAGCTTTTGTAAAAAGTTGCAAACACTACAATTTTTTATTATTATTTTTTTTTTTAACTTGATTTCCATTAAAAATGCAAACTTATGGCTGAGGCTGAAGAGGCATCTTACCGCAGAGTAGAGCGAAGAGGTGCTGGAGACCAGAGACAGCGATGATCCGTGGACTGGGAACACATAGAACAGTGAAGAGTCAGGTGTATACCAGAGCATAAAGCTGTTATGATGCAAAGGGGCTGACGAGTTGTGACTGTGACACGATGAAAAATAAATCACTCTCACAATGTTTTCTGTCAGTGAACTCCCCGGGAAAGAGAGAAACCCAGAGCCTTTTCAGTGAATGCACTGATAGAAGTGGGTACTCTGTCAGTGTCGGCGCCCTTTGTGATGTCACAAAAGGCAATGGCACGCACGGGGGTGTTGGCTGCAATGGTTTCTTGGCCAGTCTTAAAAAGTACTTGTAAACTTTGGTCAACCAGGAGCCTTGTTAGCGCTTGGCAACTACGCTAAAATATTATTATAATGTGAGCTACCAGCTAAAGGTCCAGTGTGTAAAATTTGGCTTGATTTATGATTTTCAAATTGGTAAAAGCTTAACATACTGCCCTTAAATACCTTCATAAAAGTGCATACTCACAGTACAATAAAAGTAATTTGGGTTTTCCTACCTTTACAACGGTTCTCCTATATATAAGAATATCCATAGATCAAGGGTCTTGCTCCCAGTTAGCTGCCATCTTGCACCACCATATTTCTAATGAAGCCTGGCGAACAATCCAGCCCACCTGACATTGCATTTCGTATTTAGAATGAACGCTCGCATCGTCAAATAAACCAACGAAGAAGAAGGCTGACGAGGTATTCAGGTTTGTGCCCGCTGGACACCGTAGTTCACTGGCAGGCTCAGGAGAGGGAGGGTACAGAGTCCCTGAGGGGACTTAAGTGAAAGAGTGTTGCAATCTAAAATGTAACCCCTTGATGTTGCTGTTTCTTTTCAAAAAAATCTCCAAATAATACACGCTTGACCTTTAAAAAGTACTTGGTCAACTAGCAGCCTTGTTAGCGCATGACAACTAAACCATGAAGGCAATCGGCACTTTTAACAATTTGCTTGTGAAAAATCTGACCTCTGTGAGGATAGACCACAGCGTCTTTGACTGCCCACCCAGAGATCGGAACAGAGTGAATTAACTCGCTAACAGCGCGAGCCCATTAAAAGTGTGACCGAAACGACCCGACGACGACCTGTAAACAGCGTCTTGGTTGTCTGCTGATGGCTTTTTCTTCTCACCTTCGTCCGTGCTGTCTCTAAACGAGCCCGAGCGGCTGATGGCCCGCGGCCGCTCCTCCAGCGAGTTGGCGCTGCCCCCCAGCGGGTGACCCTCCCCGTACAGGTCGAAGGAGTCCTGAGCAGGGATGCTGTTGGAGCGGCTCATCCCGCTGCCGCTGCCACCACCGCCACCTGCTGGCAAGTTGTACTGGCTGATGTTGGTCGGGCTCACTGCACAAGAGAACAAACAAACAAACAGCGTACAGGACAGGGAGATGAATGACCAGCGACAAATATGGAAATAATTGAGGCATCACCCAATAAAGCGCAAACTCTCTGCGGCGGCGAACTACAAAACGTGCAAAAAACATGCGCAAACTGGAGCACCTCGATCTGGCTCAGTAGCAATTTACACTATTTATTTACAAATCTTTCCCTGATGGGCAAGAAACTGTTTATAATGATTTATTTGACTCTGATTCAGCCTAAAACATTCTAAAAAGACACTTAAAAAAAAGTATCTTCTCATATCTCCCCTGCTGAGACTCCAGGAAGTGTTTGAAGGAGTTCACTCTAAAGGGTAACCTGAACATTTATGCAAGATGATGAAATCCGAAACATATTAGAGCCGAGCATTCACTTGATGTCAGCCAAGTCATTCCGATATGCTCGTCCTGTGGACCTACACAGGTTGGAGTAGTGGTATTTCCCAGCGGTGGTGCACGAAGCCCCCGGAGGAGAAAGCGGGGACTGGCTGCCCGTGTCCTGGAGCCCTCCTGTGGAGTGGGACCTCAGCCACTCCTTCCCTTCCTCGTGGGACGTCTGCCGTGAGGACGGAGGATACCTGCAACCGGTCCAAACAAAAAAAACAAAAACTTGTGAAGCCAGTGAAAAGTGCGAGGAGCGTCATTCTGTAGTGACGGAACAAATGCAAAGCCACAAATGTTGAAATAAAAAAAACATGCAAGCGACGCTCTCCACGAATGACGCCATGCATCTCAACAAAAGACACATGACATGCAGTGCTTTTCCAAAGACACTGACAGTGTTGCTCGTCTCTTCTTCTTCCCCAGCACCAAAGAGGCTCAGCAGCAGCAGCAGCAGCAGCAGCAGCAGCAGCAGCAGCAGCAGCAGCAGCAGCAGCAGCAACAGCAGCAAACCCCCTTATCGCCCACATGACAATTGGCCACATTTAATCCCCAGAAGATAATAATTGAGTTTGCGCTCTGTCCCCTTTTCATCGCCGCCTTCCATCCAACAACCCCATTAGTATGCTCATCACATGTGACCCGGCTCCGCCCCCCTGGAGCAGTGGACTGGCTGAGTTTTGGGAAGGCGTGATGCAGCAGCTTTGGAGAGGTTGCCAGACGCAGAGTGACCCCCCCACCCCCGCCATCGAAACGCCCATAAGCTGGACCAATGAGCTCATTTGTGTGGGTTGAAGTGAAGATCTGATCCAACAGGCAGAGGGTGCAGTTTTATACCAGATGTGCCTCAGCCCCCCACAAAGCATGGGGTCAATCAACGCTGCAATAAAACTCGGCCCCACCCTGGCCCTGCAGCAGCAGAGCTTGTATAATTGGCCGGAGAGTTTGAGCCCCTGCAGGGTTTGTGCCGCTGTGATGAATGGGGCTTGTGGTATTTCGATCTCGTTTCCTTTAGTCGCGGCCAAAAGTGCCCATTCTGCTTCTTCCCTCGCGGCCAAAGAGACCAAAAAAATGTCATCAAGAGGCTTAAGTCCACTCTGGAGAGAGGAGGGGGCGAGAGTGGTGGTAGTGGAGGAGGGAAGGGGGGGGTGTGAGTGCACGTTTCTGCCATTGTAGTGCACGTGATCAAAAATCTGGTGAGGACACAAAAAGGGGCAACAGGCGTGCAAACAGGCGGAAGAAGGACCCTCCGTGGAAGTCGTCTTCTGGGCACCTGCACCCTCCCCATCCCCCTGAATGATGATTAGTTGCCTCCCACCCACATTGTTTTTGCACTGTACCATCATCAAGTGTTGACGATTTCGATCATGGGGTTTTATTTTGACTGTTGAGACTGGGCTGATATTGTGCGACTGACAGCTACTTGTGATCGTAATTGGACTCAATGCCGGGTTTCCATCATCTCAGCGTCACGGGGACGACTCGCGCAGACAGTTTGGCATCATTCGCAAGCGGACTAACTGTCCATCGTCATATACAGTGAGAGAAAAGTGCATCATTGAAAGTCCATGCATTATTGATCAATCACAAAGTCTTAAAGTGCAACTTCCCTTTAGTCCAGGCACCCACAATCCATGCATTCCCTTCTCCACGTGCACACTCAATCCAGCAGCCATTCCATATGTTTATTTGGATATGGTCAGTTGTGTTTTTTTCCTTACTCATGGGTCATATATGATCTAAACATAACACATTGTCTATAACCTTCATAATTAAAATATAAATCTCTTAAATCTTATTTTATTTTTCAGCTACTTGGTTTTTTTGAGAGATTTAATCTCAGAAAATATAGACTGAGGCATTTATGCCATAATGTGGTTAATGAAGTAACAAGCATCACATTTGTATTTCCACTTCTCGCTACGTAGTTAGCTAAACTATGTTTTCTATGGTTTCTCTAAAAGGAACAGCTATTTATGTAATAATCCTCTGTATTTATTATACCTTTATTTATTATTATTTTTTAACATCAAATTAGCTACTTTATCCTCACTGATGTCATTAGGTCAAGTTACATCAAAGTGTGTGCAAAAAACATGCCATGCATGCAAACACATGGAAACTTTGTATCTTACTGATTATGGCCATGCAAGTATAAATAAAATCTGCATGGATAAATACAATAAAGAACAGGATCTGCATCTGCATGTGTTCTGTACCTCAGTCCCTTTTTGGGGAGCGTGTTTCTGTCAAGAGGCATGCTGTTAAAATACAAAAGGATGAGCAAATCAGATGAAAAGTCACTTAAAAAAATACATGAGAAAAACTTGGTTTTGTATCAATGGTTTGACACATACACACATAGAGACATGGCGACATACGCAATGGAGAAAATGAAAAGACAACAACAACACAGGAAAAGCGTCACAGTACAACTACAAACACTCAACAAACCAACGACACCAATTGTTTCATTTCTGAGACACACACATCTAATCTGTGGAGAGGAACGTGTAACATTTGGCCTGTTTATTATCATGTTATTACCATGTCTTGTATTGCATGCTGCACGGTGTGTTTGTGTGTGTGTGTGGGGGGAGGGGGTGACCGGAAACAGTCTTTAAAAAAATCTGACCTTCCTGGTACTTTCATAAAAGCAAATCTGTGGTGATGTGATGAACCCTGGTTTTAGTCTTGACCTATGTCTTGTGTTGATTCCATCACTTCTAAGGCTCAAAATAAGAGTGTGTGGTTAGTGGTAAACGGGTCAATCAGTTATTTATCTCGATGATGCAAGATTACAAAGTAAAAAAAAACAACTTTAGATTTAGTGATAAAACTACGTAAAAACTGTGTAAATCAATACATAAGCTCCAGAAGAGGGTTTCATTTCTTTTCCTCCTGCCTGCTACTGCTCTTTTCTTCTTCTGGCTTCACTCGCTTGACTTGTGGATAGGAGGGAGAGGTGGGGGCACGCTCGCTATCTGTCTCCATTCTCAAATGAAACAATGAATACGATTCAGCACCCATCGTATTCCCCTTACTCACCCCTCGGACAGGGTGGACTTGACGCTGCCGGTGCGCGTGACCTTGGGCCCGTGGTGGCCCAGCGGCAGATCAATGGACTCAGAGCTGGTGTGCAGACTGGTCATGCTCTGGCAGCTCAGCGTGTCCTTGCTGCCGGCCGACGAGCTACAGGCCGGCCAGGGCCGGGCGTTGGAGGGCAGCGAGAGGCCCGAGGCCGGGCTGGAGGCCGGCGAGTCGGCGCACAGGTCGGGGGCTTTGCCGTACAGCGGGCTGCTGCCGCCACTGGTGCCACCGCAGCTGCCCAGGCTCCCCGTGCCCGAGGAGGGCGAGTCCAGGCTGGCCTGCCTCGCCAGCGTGCCGTGGGGGCTGCCCAGTATTGACGGGCACTTGCCAGAGTCGGGCGTGCCCGGGGAGCTGGCCTTGCTGCTGGCTTTGGTGCCAAACAATCTGGGAGAGGGAGGGAAGGTGGGGAGGTAGAGAGGTGGGTGCAGTCATTCAGTAACAGTCGAGCGGCGTCGGAGCGGGAGCCTCGAGAGAAAAGGTGCCGACAGAGAGCCGATTAGATATAGATCCAAGTTCGCCAAAACAACTCAATTCAAAAACAGCTTTTTGCCCCTCGTTGCCATCAGGTCTGTGAACTCTGTGAACTCCATTCACCTCTGAAGCTTTGACCGCTGCTCCCTCTTCACAAGTCACACTTGTACTGTCTGTGTATACCCTATGCCCACATTACGCTGAATTTGTATCTTGAATTTGTATTTGTATGTGTTGTACCGTCGGTGTATGTGATGTCATAGTAGCCACATGCTTACTGTAAAACAACGTGTGCCAAGAGCAAATACTGCCCATGTTTGTTGCGCAGTCCTCAATAAATGAATTGGATTGTGTTTCGATTGTGGGAAAACGTTGAGTTCGCTGTCAGGAAACTTGGGCAGTGTTATTGCAAAGTCGAGGGAACTGTTGCAGGAACATCCTCGCTCTGACTCTACACCACAGATAGAAACTGATCACACTTCCAAAACACATTTACCCTCCGCCGCCCTTGCAGCAAACGGTGTCACGTCTAAGCCGCAAAAGTCACGGTAACTTACATTGACACGTGCACGCTCTCGCAGCTTTGGCTGTCTCAAAGCCCGTCCCCCTCCCCTCAGACTTTGAAATAACCTAATCGTTTGCCTCCCACATGTGCTCAGACAGTCTGAGACTCCTATTGCGCCCGTCCCATCCCGTCACGGCCATCAAACAAAAAAAAAACACACAGGCGTCTGGAAGAGAGACAAGAAACTTGCAGACATGCAGATGAAACGGGTCGTCTTGACAGATCGGACAGGACGGATGTTTGGACGCGGCTGTCAGACGCTTGCTCTTAATGAGTTGGTGGCAGCCGCGGAGTGGAACTGCTGTTTCCTGTCCGTCCCGATCAAGACCGGCGAGGCAGATTTCCGAGGGTGCGGAAGTGCGATTTACGCAGAGTCTCTTACTGGTTCTGTGCAACCCAAGTGCGCCGAAAATTGATGGAGGTGATGGAGTGAGGCGCCTCAGCACCACTGCAGTTGATTTAGTCAATGCCCGTTAGCTGTCACATGGTTCTGGAGAGCAGGGAGCTCCAGGAAAACATTTAGTGAAAACATCCCAAGAAATATTTGTCAGCAGTGTTGGGAAGATTACTCTGCAATTGGTTACAATTACAAGTTACCTTATTAAAATTATTTAAAAAAATAATAGTGCAACTATTGCAATTACGGTACTTAATCAAAGTAATGCAACTAATTACATTTGATTACACTTTGATTGCTTTCCTAAATTTTGAATTAATATTCTCAACTGTTTAAACTTTTTTGAAGGTTGACAACATCTTGATGGGAAGCAAACATTCTTTGCATTAAACAATTATATTTGCGGCCTTTATTAGATATCTGTGAAACTTTTTATCAGCACTGGCCGCATTGTTCCTGCAGAATTGAAAGCGCTCCAGAGAGAGACAATTCAACTGGCAGGCGAGTGGTAGGCCGCTGCAATTCTGAACTAGACTGGAGAACCTACCAGAACGTTCATATGGGAAACAGAAAAGGACGATGCTCGTGCCAAGCCAGTGCACAAGAAAAATACGCAAAGCAACAAGAATAAACTTCAAACATCAAACATAAAGTCCAGCCTTGTTTTGTAAAATGCTTCAGATGTAATTTAAAGTGTAATCATAAATAACTCCACAAGTAACTGTAATTTAATCACGTTTTTCCCAGTAATGTAACTGATTACAATTACCTGTAATTTGTAATTAAATAACATAACAACGGAACATTTAACTCGTTACTCCCCGACACTGAGTGTTAGTGATGTTCTCCGAGGTGCTAAATCCCAAAACGAGGCATAAGCAGCGGGGTTGCTACCCAGCTGAGCCAACTGTTTCTCCCCCAACGATTGAAAAGACCAAGCCTCTACCAAAGTGTGCGGTGAAGTCACAGAGAAAGACACATGGTGGAAGGACAAGGACGCACATGAGCGGCGGTGGCGGTCGGGCGTGTTTGGAGTGTTTTTGCGGGACTGACCTGCGGAACGTCGGGGAGGCGATGTCGGGGTACTTGGATCCCGGCTGCCGGAGGCCCGACTGGCTCGACGAGCAGGAGGTGGGGCTGGACTTGGGGGAGGTGGAGAGCGCTGCGGTGGCGCCGTCCGGGTCCGACACGGCCACCTTCTCCTTGTCCGTCTGGTTGACGGTGACGGTGACGGGGCTGGAGCGGTCCGAGCTTATCTTGCCGTCTCGCCGTTTGACGCTGGCCTGCGCGGCGGCGGCGGCTCCGGCCGACTTGCCGCTGACGTTGGAGTCGATGCTGCTGGAGCTGGAACGGTGGCTGCTGCCGCGCCCTGCCGCCGCCACACTGGAGGTTTTGGAGGGGCGGGGCAGCGAGCGGTACTGGAGGGTGACTTTGGAGCTGCTGCAGCTGAGCAGAACGCCGTCGTCCTGCGGCTGCGAGCCGTCCAGGCTGGTCTTGCGGGCGCCTCCGACGGCCGCGCCCTTGCCCAGTGCGGCCGAGGACTTGGGGGCCTTGCCGAGGGTGGCCGAGCCGCTGGTCAGCGTGGCGCCGCTGGAGGTGATCAGGGTGCCCGTGGCGCCCGGGAGCTTCTTGTATCCGAAGGAGCAGGCGGCGGGTGGGCGGCCGATCCCGGAGGGGGGCTTCTTGCCTTCGTCCCCGCTGCTCTTCCCGGCGTCCGAGGGCGAGCGCTGGATGCTGGGCGAACTCTTGGACGGTGCCTTGCCCTTCTCCGAGGCCTTGGCGTCGTCAGTTTTGCCTGTCGATTTGCATTGAAGTGTGTAACATTTGTGTGAACTCATGATTTTTCTATTGGTAAAACATTAACATACAGCCCATAAATACAGCAGTAAAAGTGTATACTCGCAGCACATTAAAAGTAATGTGGTTTTCCTACCCATATAATGTTTCTAATATATACAAGAATATACATGGAGCAATAAGGGTCCTGCTCCTTAGCTGCCATCTTGCACCGCTTCTTAAAAAACTTTACACACACACACACTCGACCTTAAATTGTGTAAATTCAAAGAAATAAAATTGTTTATTTTACTTTGGAAAAAAAAATAAAAAAATAAACCTTCAGCATACTCTTTGCCAAGCTCTTGTTTTTGAAAACCTGAGCTACAAGACTGGCTGAAAGAGGAGCATACACACTGGGCTGGCAGCCAGCTGCACGGACAAAGCCAATACTTTATGTACAATGCAGGTGCTGAACGGGCTGAGTGGGAATGTGTGTGTCGAAGCAGTGCGGGGAATCTCCAGCTTCCTGGAGGTGCCAGGGGAAGAATGTTCGAGGTAAGAAATTATTGCAGAATTGGAAATAACCATTACAAAATCGCTCCACCCCATTTTTTTTTTGCTAAAGATACTGTGACACATCTCTACTAATAATGTTAAAAAAAATGGGACTTTGCTGAATGTATATTTTGTTTTCCATCTTGCAGTAAAACACATTTTCTCTGAAAATTTGCTTCACCTGGCGTCTTGAGGCCGGCTGAGGCGCCTTTGGACCTCGGTGGCGTGATGCCGACTTGGGCCGTCATGCCCCTCCTCCACGAGCCCGTCTGAGACATCTGGGCCAGCGCCGCAGCCTTCTGACTGCCGTCCTCGTACTGACCCTGCGCCTGAGAAGATGAGGAGGGAGCGGAGGACTTCCAGCGAGGTGAGCCGCCGGCGGGGTCCATGCTTGCGTCCAGCTCTTCCTCCACCTTTTTCAGGTCTTCCGCACCGGCCCAGCTGCTGCTCACCTCCTGCTCTGCATGCTTGGACCTGCTTCCTTTCTGTGACTGCATGGCGGTGGCGAGGGCAGATGTGCACGTCAAAGAAAGATATTAGGTGAGAGAAATCTTACCTCGCATATGGCCTGTAAGAAATATGACTCAGACATGCACAGCTCCAGACTACACAGGTGGCTGAGCAAACAGAGCAGCGGAAGCATGTGTTAGGACGGAGCAGTCTTTGGAGACACCCATGTCCACACCGTCTCTTATGGGACGCGTACACACACCCACACACACTCTGCGGTAATAAACTAGCTACCTTGACAGATGGCCAGTCTCCCTAGTAACACCAGCGTCTCTGAAGGGACCCAGTCTCTTGAGTATTTCAGGAGAGGGCCAAAGAAACTTGGCAGACAACAGCATCGGCCAGGGTGGAGAGCTGAACACTGTCCCTCAGTGGGCAGTTTCATTTCCTTATTTGTGGTTTGTTAACTCACTGAGCAGCCTCGGAATTATTCTAAATTAATATTAACGACCTAAAAAAAAAAATCAATGTCTTTTTCTAAAGATCAATAAAATCCAGACTTTTTTAAAGCAGCTTCTGTCAGGGTGTGATACAAAGTGTGTTACAGACCAGCTGAATTGTTTCTATTTTAATATTGTCAGGTTTCTAAATATACATACATATCAGCAGTTTTTTCTTTAAAATTGTTCAAGCATTGTACCTTAGTGTGCTATTAGAAGGTCTACAAAAAGCTCTGTTAGAAACTTAATGTAGACTTTCCACGTCGGTATACTAGCAAATAGCACCTTGCTAGATTTGAACCCTGTCACCCCGACAACTGCTAGCCAGCAAGAATGAGAACGTAAAGCTGAGGTGAGCAAGTGAAATTGTTGTGTGGCATTTAAGTGCCACACAACAATGTGACAAGATCAGCTCCATATCTGTGGACAGCATTAATGCAAAAAGGTAGTGAGTAACCTCCGCTGCCGACATGGAGCTATGAAGCTAAGAAGCTAAAATAGCTACAAAATAATAAACTCCTAAGTACTAAGAGCTTATTCTTTGTGTTACCTGTGCTCCTTTGCTTTTCCGTGATGAGCTGCCGGCAGAGTAGGCAGGCGTGTTCAGATCATCAGTGCTGATGTTGTCCAATGTGTCGCTCAGGCCGCTGCTCACCGAGCTGCTGTCGTCCCAGCTAAAAGGAGAGAAACAGAAGAGAGAAGAGCGAAAGGTCAGCGATAGCTTGCTGGAATCTCTCCGCAACGACCCTCATTTTTTAATAACTGAGGTTGCTCAACATTTAACTGCAGGACTGATGAGAAAAGATATGAAGATTAATCACAAATTTGGATGTCTATTAACAGCCTGGCAAGCAGGCTTTAGGAAAATGTGCAACTTCTTTAAGGATCACTTCTGTTCCTGTCTTTGAAAGACCCCGCTGACTTGTGGGTGTTTGAGTTGCTTTTTTATTCTTCTCAAGAGTAAAAGAGGCTGCGGCTCATTAGCTGCTGAGCTGCCCCTCATTAGCCACGGCTGAGGGATGATCTCTGTTAGCACCTCGTTACTCAGCTGCTGCGGAACTGGCTGATGGACGGGCCACAACGGCGCCCCCTCCCCAGCGATCATGCTACGAACACAAGCTGTTCAAACTACAAAGGAATAATAGGTTGGTAAACATCCGCAGTATGTTCCTGTAATGCCCACCTGGTTTCCATGCCAACCAGCACCGGCGCTAGCGTGCCTGATGACTCTGACCAAACATCCCAATGAGCTTCATTTGAAATGTGGACGGGGGAAATGATTGGAGCAGACAGGCAGGCGGAAGCGGAGGGAGAGACGATCAATAACAACAAAATGACTCAGCGATGCTGCGATCGGCGTCACCCTGCTTGACAACAGAGTGCAAAACAAACGGCTGACCCTTTCTCTCAGCGTATGTCCTCAATAGTTATATTTTCGGGGGCCGGACGGCGTTTAAAATGGTTCTATGGATCTAAAAACCTTTAAAAACTTTCTCTCCTAGCTAATTACGCTTTGGTTGGGCGGGCCAGTTCGAGCTCCCCATCTATAATTCATGGCAGACGAGGAGGAAACCCAAAAGACAGGCTGGAAATTAGAGAATAATGAGTCATATATATAAATATATATATATTCTTTCATTAAAGCCTACAAAAGAGGAGGGCGGGGAAGTCCAGACTTGAATGGGGGACTGTCTGCTTGAGATAATAGCGTTATAGATTTTCTAAACTTTGCGCAGAGAAGAAAAAGAAAATCAATGACTGTGAGGGTCTGCTATGCTGAAATCAACCTTGCCATTCATTAGCAACGCTCTGTCTTCAGACTGAGCAATGTTTAAACTAAAGCTGCTTGAACAGAACTTGCTCCCGCCTCCAGCAACAAGCAGCAGAGTTGCAGTTACAGCAAAAGGCTGCAGGAGATTATTGCCAATAAACGTTTACAGCAGAATTAAAGCCGATGCTCTGCATTTGTCCCACGCTGGTGGAAGGCTTGTGGTGTGTTTAGGCACAGCGCAGACGCCCAACAACCCAGATGTCCAGCGGTGCAGCGCAAATTCATTTTCTTTTGGCAGGTTCAAAATGAGAAACATTTATCGCAGCCACTGACCAGCTCTGTGACCCAGAGTGCCGTCTTGGCTGTAATGATTTGAGGTTTTTTTTTTTCAGTCTGGGAAAATAAAACACCCATTCTCCACCAGTCAGTAGTCTTTTGGGTAATTTTTCTTTTTTTTGTAAGGAAGAGAGAGGCCGGCGCCATGTGAAAAGGAAGAAAAGTGCCAAATAATGGCCCCCGCAAGGTATTGAACATCAAAAGTAATCCCTCCTTAATCTGTCATTTTGAGATTTCATTTTCCTTCATTTCCAGGCCATTATTGGCAAGGTGCCTCGTGGATGGATTCTTGAAGAAAGAGTGTGGCTTGTCATTTGAGAAAATAAATGGCATCCTTGCCGTCAATCTTTGGCATCATTAATCTCAAGGCCGCGCTCGGTCATTTAACAAGAAGAGAGGCTGCTGCTCTGACACAACTTTGCAGCGGCCACAAAGGAAAACAGATGGTTTTGACGAGGCACTTCAATGGATTTGGATCCACCTGAAACCTAAGACGCAGAGCTCAAGAGGAAGACCTTCAACTTCTTCTTAGAGGAGCACCATGACCACTTGTGAGCTGAATTCATGATGTTGGTGGGACAGAATGCTGCCTCATTTGACAGGACAGTGCTCTCCCTTTTAATCTGATCTACAGTACTTTGCCATATGTTGTCTACAGGATTGTTATTTAATGTCCACACCTCATTTGCTTAGCTGTGTGATGCAGACAATGCAGACGAAAGGCAGACAAAAAGCTGACAGCCACTGTTCGTGTTGTTGCCGATGTCATCGTGGGAGTCGGCTGCGACGCCTGCACTGCGGAACCATTGTCAACTGACTGGTTGATGCATTTGCTTGCAGTGCAACGTGACGCAAAAAGCAGTGAAATTTTCACATAACGTGTGAAAGGAACTGGTGACTAATCAGCAGGAACACATCCTGTGTTTAAAGACCATCTGATCACAAGATTTCCCTCCTGCCAGGCTTCAACTGCACAGAGCTGCAGTGCACTTGTGCAGCTTGGAGACCCGCCTTGAGTGCATGACAGGCAACAAGGGCAGATGGAACCAAAAGATGGAACAACAACACATAAACTGACCCTGAGTGGCTTGGTTGCGCTCCAGATGACAGGTTTGGACTTTATGATGCAAACACCTTTCTTTCTGGACAATATTGTGTGTTTGTGAGGGGATTTCAGCAACTGAGCGATGAAAACACAGACGACCTTAATGAGGTGGGTCCCTCCCGATCCCTGATCTCAAAATTTAGTAAAAAGGAAGAGTTGAAGAATTCGGCAAAATCACTTATTACCAGAGATGCGAGCTGCTCAGTGAACAAAAATGAGTTGAACAGTCTGAGTCTAGTTGCTGTACTGTCTACCTCAAAACAACAGACTCTGATAATTAAAGAGAATCATGTGACTAGGAATAATGGCAATAGGGGACTTTGCTGAAAAGTTGAAGTATTCCTTCAAAAGGAGAAAAGTTTCTCTTTTCCCACTTTGGTGTTGTAGTCAACTGCACTTGACCACATACACTTCTGTACCTTGCTCTGGTACCAAAAATGGGTCATGAGACAGCAGCAAGAGGACGCATGGTCAAGAAGTGTATTGTCACTGCACGAGAACGCCGGAGCAGATAGCTGTGAGGAAGCTCTCCGGCTTCCACTTCTTATCAAAACGGCAGGCTGATTGTGAACGCAACACATGGCTCTCTCCTCCCAGGGTGGTCGAGCTACTGCGATGTTGGAAAATCTCCCTTCTGGAGAATTAGTTTCAACTGCGGGTAATGTGCTTAAGTATTTCTTGGGCTAATTTAACCGGTGAGTCACAGTCGTCATAATCGGCCTTTGAATTAGCTGCTGTGAATTAAAGCAAATCCCATTAATGAACAAATGGATTTGGGTGGAACAAGAAACAGAAACTAAAGGATTGGGCTGAGAGGAAACAAACAGACAAACAACAGAGACACCCTCACTGAATCATACGTGCACTGCCTTGTGAATTCCCCACGCGTTAATAACGCCTGCCTCACTGTTGACTCTCGCTATGGCTGTTTCATAGCTGTCAGTTACTGCTGAGAGCTGCTGACCTTCTACCAATTCATAAAGAGGAAGCAACCAGCCAGGGCGGCGGTTTTCTGAATGTGCATCTCAAAATGGGCTTTCTCGGGAGCTCTTGTGCAGAGAATTATAAGTAAAGTTTACCGTTCATATCATGACAACAGATCAGAGTTGCTCAGGATTAAAAAAAAAAAGAAAAAAAAGAAAAAAGAAAAGATGAAAGAGTGGATTTGCTAGAAAATAAGTGCTGTTGTGAGAATTATTGGGACTGGGGAAACTAAATCTACTGCAACTGGACGTTTTGAACAATCCAACAAGTAGTACAAATAGTTTCAATATAAAAATAATGGACAATTTTGAGAAGTTTAATTTGCTCGCAATACAGAAAGGGAGCAGCGGTGTCTTTATTCTCTCACACGTCCTTTGAAACCTTGAAACCTGAGTTTACAGTGAAAATGTGTTCAAAACACCATCGCTGTTGCAGAACAGTCGTGGTGCCAAAATCTGGCCGCAGGCTTGTGAAACCCTGCTCATCAACAATGTAAAACCCTAAATTATTCCTACCATCGTACCAAGCGGCACAGTGAAACAACGATAGGTGACTGTGTTTTGTCTGCATGAGTGAGAAAAGCGGGGACTGTGGTAAGACGAGCGCTCCACGGGGTCTTCTTGGGATAACGGGTCGGTTAAAGCAGACGGAACAGAAAAAAAATCAAAACAACAGGCAGCGCACGGCACCGCCGCGAGGCTGCCTTCCATATTTCATCCGTCCGAATCGGGCCCACCAGTCCAACTGAGGCCCCTCCCCCCTCAGACCTGCAAATGTGCACGCCGTCCCTGCCTCTCCTGCAGGGGAGGGAGGGGATGGGTTGGCGGATGTGAGGTGAATCCTTTTAAAAATGGCACAGGCAAACTCGATAACCCTCCAGCCTGGGAGACTTTTGTGACATAACTTCATAAATTAACAACGAAGCAAGCGCGTAGCGAGCGGAGGGGGCGGGGCGGCCGTGGAGAACGCTGGTCTCTCTCATGCCATAAGGGAAACAGGGCGCCGCTGACGCAAAGTGAGCCAGGCCTCAAGAGACATCAGCGTCACCGGAAAAACATCTATTCACTGATTTGCTGTACCCACCAAAGGAAGGCACTTTTAAATGTTGTTGTACTAACTGTATATAATGACAATAAATGAATCCAAATCAATTCAATTCAATTCAATCTGCATGATGCCATAACGCAGCGCAGACTTTATGGATTAAAAGCAGCAATTGGAAAAAGTATTTTTAGATGCTGCCGAGGTGCTTTCAGCAAGGCAGCAAACAACAGATGCAGCTGCGTGTTCGTCGTCTGTGCATCAGATGAGAAACGACGACAGCCACGGAGCACCAGCGGCCCTCTCCGTCGACGCACGGCCGGCTCCGCTCAAGCGAGCGCACATTTTCCTCATGCAGTATTCAACGCGCTGGTTTCCATACGGCACAGAGGGGAGAAAAAACGCCAGCAGTGGCGAAAACAAAAGGCGAAAATGGACGGCAGCATCTCACTGTTTTATGGAGACGAATGATTTTGCAAATAGCGACGCAGAAAAAAAACATTATTGTGGAATTGTGTTTGAATGAGTACAGGTGGGGACCCCACATCGGGGCATTCAGTCGGCGGAACTCTTACGTAAGAACACTGAGGGAGGAAGAAAAAATGTGTACGTGTGTACGTGTAAGAGTCATTTTAAAAAACTGAACCGTGGCTGAAACAATAAGAGCACAAGTAAAAGCGATGCATTCTCTGTGACAGCATAGAAATAGAACTCTGACCTGAGAACTTGCAGTGTTTACATTTTCTCAACTTTCAATAGGTACGAGACTTCTAACAAACACGCTGCGCAGAAATGGGATAAAACTTTAAAGTTCAAAGACGTATTGAGATTATTGATAACATTAAACATCGCTGTATCCATCGATTCCTTCAATTTGTCCTGGCTTGAACATTCTGTCAGATCTCCTGGATTGATCTCGTGAATATTTCATGACCTGCTTGTTTTCGTCAGTGAGGTAGGAACTAAAGTCAGCTGGAATGTTTCTAAAATTACACAAACAACAATGTCATTACCATCATGACATTGCAAAAAAAAGAAAAAAGAAAAAGTTGATTTTTTTTTTGAACACAAACGCATAATTAAAGCTTTTTGTCAAGTAGTTTAATTGATATGAGGAAGGCCTTAGTCAATTATCTGTGTGGCCAAATCATTATAGTGTCATATTGTCAATCAACCAATCAACTTTGATTGACAGAGCACTAGACAAAACTCAAAGGCATCTTGAAGCGCTTTGCACAGTCAAACAGAAAACCAACCGACAGGTGATGTCGTTTATGTACGATTTTTATAGACAATAATGAAGAACTATAAGTGCAGAAGAACGAATAAATATGGCATCCTCATTTGCCCACTACGATAATCCTGGCGAACGCCACCGAGCTCTGACAGTGTTGACTTGAAAAAGACGTCTCCACTGACGACCCTCCTCTCCTCCCTTCCTCTGTACACTGAAGAGCTTTGCTTTCCTCTGCCACCACGATGGAGCGCACAAAAAGCCGACCTATCGGAGCGGACCGGGCCGGGCTGGACCCCGACCACAAGTCCAGCGTGCAGTGACCAGACCCACTCCCAACATCCCCAAATCCCTCAACGTCGGTCAGCCAAAACGAGTTGAATTTTCGGAAAAAAAACAACAAAAAAACACAAGTTTGCAGTCGACTTACCTGCTATGCAAGGTGGTGGGCGGGCGGTTGGGGTCCCGTTACCAGGTGGGTTGGGGTTGTGGGGGTGTTATGATAAGCAAAAAAAGCAAGATTCAGACTGAGTCTTGCGAGAGCTGACCAGGATGAGCCCGGAGAGCAAAAGACAACTGAGAGACAAAGGAGGACGGGACGACCTCACTACTTCCACGTTCACTCCCCCCTCACCCCCCGCCTCCGCTCTCTCTCTCTCTCTGCCGTCCCTCCCACCTCTCCACGGGACCGGCCTGTTCGCCTTTCTCCAAGAGACCGTCGGACGTCGGGCCGCCGAGGGGTTAATTAAAGGGGGATGACGAGGCAGCGCCGAGCCCGGAGCCGGAGGAGGGAGGTTGGACCAGAGCCGAGAGCGCCTCTGTCCGACGGCTCCGACTGGAAGCCATCTCATGCATTATGTGCGATATGCTCGGCACAGTATGTCGCCTCCTGGTTCTTGGCGGCGAGGGGGAGGGTTGGGGGTTGGGAGGGCATTACGCATGCCTTGTTGACGCTGAGAGATGGTGGCCAGCGGAGCAAGAAGGAAGGCCGATGAGCTGTGAGAGGGCCCAGGCGCTCTTGTTTGCTTAGGAGGACAAACGCAAGTTTAATATGTTGGTTTAATCAGTGCCATTCCAGCCCCCCCACACACACTATTAGGAAACACTGAACTGTAAGTTCTTATCGATAATTACGGCCAACAGTGGCCATAATCATTAACATTATTTATCTCCCAGAGATAAATAACGTTTTTTATTCCTTTTTCGATTCTCACTCTGAAGAAGATGGGACGACATTTTGCCAAAGCACGTACAGTTAAAAGACGCCTAAACTAGTCCGCTAGAAACCTAAGAAAAAGATTTTTACTGAGGAAGTGCGAACATGGGGAATGTCTTCAGACAATATAATCAAAGCTTTATGTTGGAAAACTCTAACGCACCCAACGGCCCGTCAAACAAACTCAAATGGCCGCTTCAGAATGAGACAGGCTGATTAAAGAGGAGCAAAGACAACTTTTAAATTTCACTAAAATAAAAGAGAATTCTAATGATGTCTTCGGCCGCGGAAGGAGAAAACCTATTTGAGTTCCGTCCAAAAAGGAGCAATTCAAGTTATCAAATTGTGCCTATCCCAACTCAATTAGAGAGAGAAGAAGGAGCAGAGTGACCTTGGAGGGACGGGCTGCTCAGTGCGCCCGTTGTCGGGCAGTGACGGGCGGCAGGATGTCAGCAGTCTGGCTGCTGAAGCGGCCTCATGCTGCAATGCAGCTGTAGAGAACAACCATGTCCTCAGCTGACCAGGCAGCGAGGGCATGTCTGCCACATCCAAACTGGTGGCAAATGGACAAACGGAGCAGAAGCAACCGCTGATCCATCATCTCCTCCTCCAGCCTGAGAGGAGACTGTGTCCCCTTGGGATGAGTGCATGGTCTTATTTCACTGGTTTTGCTGCTTTGAAGGTCAGAATGACGCATCACTTTCCAGAGCAGACTCAGGATGCGTGTCAATGAACTCCTTCAAAATAAAGGAACTTCTTTTGCTTGCTTTTGCTGCTTTTTTTTTTTTTTTTTTCCTATAAAGCGTTTGCTTAGACAAACACTTTGGGAAATCAGCCCTTTGTGATGCCATCTTTATTGATGAAAATGTTTACAAAGCCTCATGGCCCCATCCTTTATTTCAATGATCTCTCTCTCTCGTCGTAGAGTCACATCCCAAGCTGAGTTGTTGCAAAGACTTGCAGGACCCCTGAGCTCTTTGATTAAATCTGTTTGCCGTGATGTTTGGCTCACTCCATCTATTGTCATCATCGGACACGCACCCCCACAATGCACATCGGCGCAGCTTCATAAAATGTTTGACTGCCTTAATTAGGGCGCAGCGCCCGCCATTTAACAAGATTACGCTCTCATAATCCACAACAGAGTTGGGCTCCATGGCAATAAAGTGAATTAGTGGTGACGGGAGCTTTGTTGATTTTTATCTTCACAAGCTCATTTGGCCTGTCAGAAGATGAATGAGATGAATGGGATGAATAGGACGCGCTCCCCACCCCCAACTCCCGATCGTGTAGCTTGATATAGCCGAGCTTGTCCCCCTAATTCTGTTGCTGCCCCCCGAAAATAATTATTTTGTAATGTGTTTGCATAGATGTGTTTGATATGCCATTTGCAACCACACCCCACACACGACTAGGGGTCGTTCAATGTACCCACTGCACTCAGACCCCAGTGCATCAGCATTACAATGGAAATGTGCAGTATGTAAAAGGAACAATGAGGAATCAATTTTGAAATACAGTTTAAGTGAGGTTGAAAGACTTTGCTCGTTTCTGGGTAGCTCGCTGACGGGTTAGCGGCTTCCGAGAACTTTTTAAAAATGGTTTTCTAATACCGTCTATGACAATGTCAAACAATCCATTTGTTTGTTTTTCTGAGTTATTAATTCAATGAGAAGCACCACAAATCTTAAACCTAACACTTCCCTGCTCGCTCCTCCTCTTTTATCTCACTTGTTGTCGTCAAGCACGAGACAACAGCGACGCTTTGACTCTCTACGCACGCAGACAATTTAATCTTTCAAACGAACATCATAACAAGCTTCGGCTCTCCAACGGTTGTAAACACTCAGCCTTTGAAACGCGCTAACGTATTCCATTAAAAGTTTAGAATCATCTCAAGACAATAATGGAACCATATGGAGCAATGAAGAGAATCAGTCTCTCACTCTTTAAAAAAAAATAACAAAAAAGCAATTTGTCAACCTAACTCCAGTGGATCACCTTGCTGTCCTATTGTAATACATCACATTATGATAAAGACATATGGTACGGCAATAAAAAGGTTTTGAAGTCAAACAAACACTTTATTTTATTGCCAGCGCTAGAGTCTTACCACCAAAAATGACTTTTTTGCAATGTGAAATAGTTTTCATAATGTTGCTATAATGTCTTCCAGCCAGAATAAACACAAGTTGCTAGCTTGGCAAACAGTCACTCAGATGGACTGTCGATGTGTGACCTCATCCACAAGTCACCGATGTGACTTCACCACTACCCATAAATCTCAGTGGGATCAGGCACCTCTTCCTCTACCCTACCGGATTGCACTTGCTTGCAGTACTAATGAGAGGACGCAAACATGAAGTGCAAAGGCCGACGCGCCCATGTGAGCTGATCTACGACTTGACCGTACGGAAGTTAACGGAAGGCAGGTCTGACCTCACCCGGCATTACCGTGTCAACCTCGTCGTCTCTGGTCAACCTTAGTCCAGATGTGAAGAGCAACATATCTTTCCTGGGACATCTAGTGCACCTGTGAGTGTGCATGCACTGTCTTTACCTTGCAATCTTTAAGACAGGCAGGGGCAAACTACAGCCCGAGGGCCATATGTGGCCCCTCAAGCTAGCTGTTAGCTGTATGTCATCCATTTTTTCACTGTTTCAAGAGTCATTTCAATAAAAAGACATATTATGTTGTAACGCTTTTGTTAATTTTCAAAAGACATTCAGGCTCATGTTTTTTACCTATCCCGTGCAAAATGTTTTTCTCCTATGAGGTGGGTCAACAAAACACTCCATCCATCTGCTCCTGCAGGAGTGACGCAGGAGTCAAAAAGTGCCCACCCCTGCTTTCAGAACACATTGTAAACCTGTAAACACTCATAACCAATGGATAGAAATTGTTTCCTGGAAAGCTATTTTCACCCCTGCAAGGAGGGAGATACAGACCATTGGCGAATGTCCCAGATCATAGCAGAGTTCTCCAAAGATGACATCATCTCTAAAGGCACGGAATGCTGCGTGAAGTGCAGCGCTTGGTGTCAAAAGTTCCTATCAGTCCGCTGGGCCAACAAGCTTAGTGAACAGGTGTAGGAAAAAATAATAACAAAACTAAATTGCTGTACTTAGCCCTTGATGTGCGGCAAGAAGCATTACCTGGCTGGAACATCCAGTTTAGACCTGAACGGAACCTTGCACGTGCACGTGCAAAAGGGAGCGTGTGCAAAACCATGAGTTTTTTTTTTTGCTAGAGGCTGTAAACAGAGGGCTTCACAGAAGATCTGTTGAGATATTTTTTCCCTGATAATTAATCCCGGGGAGGCTGCTCCCCTGGAAAAAAACTGGCGATTTAAAATGGGTACGATACAGGACCTTAAAATGACAGTGTTGCCGCTAAACTGCAAAAAGTTCTTTCGCAAGTGAAACAGCGTGTTTGGACACTCGCCGCTCACAGCCTCAGAGAGGCTCAGAGAGTCAGAGCGCAGACATCTTTATCCGTCTTAGAGGCTGTGTTGGATTCTAAACTCTGAAAGTAGGCCAGGGTGTCTGTTTATTTCATCACTGTGCACTTTTTTCATGACTTCACTTATTAATTCAGTGAGTACAGTAGATAATTGTGGTGTGCAGCACGCTCTGGATGTAATTTAGGGGAGATATTCAAATGGATGGTAAACAGTGGGAGTATATGTGTGTATATCTATCTCTGTAAATGGCAAATATTTAAATTAAATTAAAAAAAAATTAAAATTAAGTTTTGCTTTAATAAATGATAAATTGTTTTAAAATAAAGGGAAAAGAGAACCTCAGTGTCTAGAAAATTAGACTTCCCCTTGTGCTCCACTGAATGGATGGGTGACTAATTATGGTTCGTGGGTGTGAAATCCAATGAGCCACACAATTTGTGTGGCGGCACCTGCACGAGCCAGTGAGAATATGCGCATTTGCAATGAATGTGGCCGCGAAGCTGAGCGAGACCTCTCCCAATTACCGCCGCACTTTTTCCAGGTCTGTCCCAGGCGGCTGCGCCTGCCGCCTATTGAAGCGAGAAGACTGGGAGACGGAGGCGAAGGAAGAAACGTTTGCGAGGCAGAGGGGAAGACTGGCAGGTGAGAGAGCGACTTCAGAAAGCTGGAAAGCGGGAAGAGCTGACGCTTTCAGGTGCAATCTGAGCCAGGATATTTTCTTCCTAAGCGGCGCCCCCTGGCAGAGATGAACTACACAGAACCTTATATAACCACCGGCTTTGCCACTGATGGCAAAAAAAAAGTAAAAAAAAAAAAAAAAACCCTTCTCCTCCAAATCTCCTCGCTGCTTACAGCAGCACTGACGCACCATGACTGTCACTGCTTAGCAGAGTGACAGCCGGGATCCTGCAAACACACACGCACGCACGCACGCACGCACGCACCACACACACACACACGCAAATGTAGTTGGTGAAAGTCTTTGTTTTCAAATGGACAAAAAACTAATTCTCGACACATACGCACATACGCACACACACACATACATACGCACACACACACATACACACATGCACACACACACACGCACGCACACACACACACGCACACACACACACACACGCTTGTCCACAATCCCCAAAAGTTTTAACAAACCGCCGAGCCAGCTGTCTTTCTCGCGCCCTGACATGAGGTTGAGCAAGGGAGATGTGCACGCGCACGTGCACACACGCACGCACTATTCTAAAAGCGAGGCCCTCTTACTTATTCATGTGGGCGCTGAGAATGGGGGAGCCTGTCAGTGTCAAAACGCTCTCTTTAGGCGTTTCTTCTCTCGCTCTTTCCTGACAGTACAGCAGCGAGCGCACGCTCATCTATGTTGCATGACAGGAGGGTATTTTTAGACAGCCGCCTTTGGCCGGCGCCAAATGACGCTGCTTGTTGTTCAAAATGAACTAATCACAAGTTGGATCGGAGCTTTTCGGTTGTTTGCCTATGTCGGGGGTGCAGATCTGAGATCTGTTTGCATACAGCACAAGAGGCAGTTGGATTGAAAGGAGAACTCAGAGATCCAACGCGATGTCAACGTAGCATTAAAAACATTGATTAAATGTACTTTGTATCTTATGGTAATATTGTCATTATTTTTTGTGTGTTTCGAAAGGTTGCATCAGAGGAACACAAACAAATGAAAATTATTGTGTTGTTGTTTACTGTCAATAAGGCAAAACAAGCAAAGCTAAATTCTTGCAGTCCTTCCCTGGATGACGTTACTTTGCCGAAACATCCAGTCCTGAGCTGGACGGATCAGTGCACGTGCAGCATGTGAGTACATGTTGGTGACTGCACTGGGTTAAACTGCGCTTGCAGACTTGAAACGGATTCTTAGCGCAACACAGTAGATCACAAATGCACAAGGTGTCCAAAAAACTTTTTTCCATCATTGTACTTCGTAAACCCTAGACAAAGTAAAAAACCTGGTAGGTCATCATCAGTTTGTGAAATATATACATAGTCTGTGTTATTCTGTAATATCTTATCTCTGTAGTGTGACGACGGCGACGTACAAACAAATTTGCACACTGTTGTTTGTCGCTACGGAGACATGTCACGCTGCTTCCTGTCCTGTCAACCTAGACAGCCAATCGAATGCCAGCCAGACATTTTTCAGCACGTGTCTCCTGCAGCGGACTTGAAGCCTGCGCTCACCTCCTCCCAGATGGTCTCGCTCAACATGCTGACCGCAGGACGTGACGAGTCGTCCGAGTGAATGTCCCCAGGTGAGGCGGACCCTCAGTGGGAAACATGGAGGGATGTCTTGATGATGGGGGAGGGGGAGGGGGTGAGTGGGGGGCATAATGAGCCACATGGGAGGGTCTTTTTTTTTTATACACACAGATCGCCCACTGTGTTTTGCCACCCGGGAGCTCTGTTTAGCGCTGCCAGGTTGGTGGGAGATCAGTGGAGGAGGTGGGGTGGGGGGAGTTGGGGAGGTGTGGGGTGGGGGGGAGGGGGGGTAGCTAGTGCGGTCTGAGGTTTTCAGAATGCGCCAGGTTGCATCTGTGCACGATTGATGAAATCACAAAGATTGGATTCTCTATTCAATCTTAATCTATGTCCACAACACATTCCATCAAAAACATGAAGAAGAACAATTTCCGTCAATTTTTCGACCAATAAAGAATGTTTGCCGGGGGGGCGGGGCCAGAGGTCGTGTTTTTTTGTTTGAACACGTTCCTTTTGAGTGTCACGTTGCTGTTGCAATGTGTGGAGTGCAACAGTTGCAAGGGCTGCAACTGATTTCATCCAAACAAAAGGAGAAAAAAACCATCGTTCCTCGCTCTCTCCTTTATGCAATTGCTCACGACTGAAGGGGCCATGAGGCGCTTATTACTATCGGCTCCAAGAGTCAGTAAAGCAACAACGGTGACGCCGTCTCAACAACAACACTCTGTGGCTGCAGAGCGACGAGCAGGGCGTAAAGCGTGGTTGGTGCTTTTTACTTTTTAATAAGCTGAGAAATGACCCTGGAGGCCGACTCTGAAGCAGACACAATCTTTATGCTAGCATTAAGCGCCTCTTGCCAGACGCGATGACAGAGGTGGCCACAAAAGTGGTCAATGACAACGAGGCAAAATGCACTTCCAAGGGGATCTATACAAAACAAATTCACAGCAGTGATGGACTTTTCATCAACTGCTGACTAATACTTTAAAGGCTGCATGTTTCACACTATTTCAAATCTTTACTTTTGTCCCATACTAGATAGCTGATGCCCACCCCCCCCAAAAAAATCTGAATTAGCACATCAAGTTATCATGTGACAGAAATCGTAGCTTCTTTTTTCTTTGCTTTGGAAGGAATTATCAACTACATATTAAAAAAAACAACGACAACTAAACTTTAAATTGGCAAATTAAAAATAAACGCTAAATGTGCCAAAGTTTTACTGCACTAGATATTTTTTTATTTTTGCATTATGTTCTACATATTAATGCCAAATTGAAGCAAACATGCAGAAGAAAGATTACAGGTGCTAATGGGGGTAAAATGTGTTTAAAGTGTCAGTTTGCAGTTGAAGTCGGCTCACATAAGTGACATTAGAGCAACTATAGATTCAATGTATGTGCTCTGTGAATCTAACAGCGTCAATGTAAAAAAAAGGGCATTGTTTGTCATTCCTAGAGCCCCAGACAGGTGTGTCGGTGAAGTTAGGAAAGTCCCTGAAAGACAGCGAACACACCGTTTAAACTCGTCTTAGCGCTATTCATTTCACAAGAAGCCAGGGGGCAGCGTGGGGAAAGAAGTCGAGACGCTTTTGGGGATGAAAGAAGAACCAATCATGGGAGGCAGATCCTGTCCCGCGGTGGGAACTAAAGCCGGCACTATAAGGTGTGAGGCCCGGAGAGTGATTGCTTCCGAAATGAATTTCACCGCATGTGCTTTGTCGTGTGTCAGCGGGATGTGACAGCACGTCAGCGGCAGGTAGGAGAAGCTGGTGTGTGCTGGTGTGTGCTGGTGTGCGCGTGTGTGCGCGTGTGTGCGTGTGTGCGTCGACATTCACGTACTGTTGCTCTACCAGGAAAAATAAGGGCAGCAAAAGAAAACAAGGTTCCAGAGTTTAGATTCTGATCCAGCAGGGATTTCTTGCCAGCGGGCATCTGAAGGGGAAGCTGGCATCAATATTTCCTCATTGCCCCAGAGGCCCAGACTTTAGCTGAGAAAAGCTGATTTTTTGGGGGGGGTTAGGGGGGGCTTGGCGGGGGTGGGGGATTCATATCAAGGCAAGGTGAGAGACACTTTAGGCGAAATATTCAAATTTGGGAGATGCAGTGCATGCAATGTGAGGTGCAGGGAAGTGAAAATGGGGCAGACAGTTAACAGAGTTTATATTTATTCCTATCTGATCCATCTCCTTGCCTCACCGTCAAAGCCTGTCAGGCGGATCTGCCTCAGACTGACAGGGGGGAGGGCATCCTGAGCGCCCATTGCGAACCTGCGGTCAGGATTTGCCGGTGGTTCTGATGCTCAGCCGGTCACGTGTACAGTCGGTATGGCCCGCGGAGCCACTGTCGTGAGGAGCACCAAACTCGGACAGATCACGTGGCCTCAGTTGGAAGGCGATTGGATTATGTACGGACGGGAAGCGTTTAAAAAAAAAAAAAAGAAGATCTGATTTGACAGGAAGCGAAAACGGAAGCGGCAAAGGCAGCGCTCAAGCGAAGCTCACTGAACCTGGAGCGGCAAAATGAAAAAAAATGAAAGGTTTCCTTCAACCTTCAGGAGGTTTAGTGTCATGGATTCACCCCCGTAAAGAGAGTGAGGAATAGCCTTAAGAGGTGCTTGGTGAACTATGTCATCAAGACTCTTGGGTGGACCAATCAGATTTGTTACTATGCAACATTAATATGAAGAAAAATAATGTGATTGCTTAATCAATAAAGTCTTGGCCCAAGCTGAAAGCGCGATGGTGGGAGATGCCACCGTGACAGTCAATTTTCCCAGCAGCCCTTGTGAGAGCCTGTCATCGCAGTCTGAGGTTGACGGCTTTAAATCGATGCCGGGCGTCTTCACCTCCCAGCCCCCGCGGGAGGGAGACGTCCTGGTAGTCGCTCCAGAAGGACATTGGCTGATTCACAACTTTTCTTGGTAAAGGATGACTTCTTTATATCTTTTTTTTTTCAGGATTCTTTTCTTTCAAATGAGTAATTTGGGTCACGAAAACAAAGACTTGTGATTTTACTTTGGGGTTTAAGACTTAAATTTTAGCAGCTGTTGCGTTTAAGGTCGCAACTTTAACAGCAAACACATGACAAAAACATTTCACACAAACCCGTTTCAAACACACATCGGCAAAAGCATGTAGCTCTGTGATTGACTGTCTTTACCTGTCGATGTCGCCCTGCACCTCTTTGCTCCCACGCTGAGATACTTCTCGAGAAGAAGTCACATCTGAGGCTCGGCCTGTGTTCCGCGTGTACAGATGAAGGCCACCGTCTGTAAGGTATCTGTGGAGGAGGGAGGACCATCGATTACAGACAGTTGATATACATTAATATATTTCTTACAATACACGCGGCAGATTAATTAATTAAAGTCAACCAGGAATACACACTGGTGCAATCTGATTAATGAGCCCCATTTGGGCGACATGTTAAAACTTAAAAAAAGGATCAGGGTTTTTTCCGGGTTTATTCAGCATTGCAGGATACAAGATGTGAGGCTGCAGCCAGAGAACTTCCCGACACGGCTCACAGCACACGGAGATCATTAGTGAAAAGTTAATTAAGGCAGTGATTTAGCTAATGGCCGCTCGCTTCCGACAAGTCTTCGCATTTTGCGCTTGACGCGTCTTAAATCCTCGGTGCGCTCGTCGCCGCTCTCTCAGCTCGCCGCCGAAATCTCAGCTCTGCAGGTGCAAAGCGGGATTGTGAGGGCACCGGGTTGCCAGTACGTGTGGTATTTTATTTATTTATTTTTTTTACACAAAATCAATCAGGCTATCTGTCAGTGAATGGATGAAGGTCGAGATGAGTGTCATTATTCATTCGTGCGGGGTGTCATGTAATGTCGAGTCATGCAGCGCAGAAGAGGCGGGTTCCTCAAGGTTCATGCAAATGCTGCACCCAAGTCTTTTCATCCCAGACATGAAAAAGTTCCGACAGCCTTGGAGAGCGTTAGCGGGTTAGTTGTATTAATGTTCCGGGGCAGATGAGTGAAGCCTCGGCAGCTAGAGGAAGACAAGGCTTTGCTAGGATTTCTGACACAGTCTGGACTGGGGTAAGAAGAGGATGATGTGTATATGATACCGCAAAAAGTGATATCAAAGCACTCTCTATAATGTTTCAAATGAGACTTTTCAAAGGGTACAAAACTCATTTCAAATTTTCATTGTAAGTCCTCACTTGCTTACAACAAGGGATCAGTTACACATCAGATAATTTAGAACATTACTATGTAAATCATTTTACACATAATCTAAATTTGACAACATGCAATACCTGCTACTGTCATGCCAGATGTTTCTGACAGCCTTCAGACTGGGGATCAGTGGTATCGTTTAGAAATCAATGGAGTGTTTCCAAATTTTTAAAAGTTCTGAAAATAATAAATAGGAGGAATCACACCCCAAAGCGTTTGTTTGTAATTAATGATAGAAAAATTGAGTTTGGTGAGCTAATTAAGATCATTACATAACTTGTTTGTTTACTTAAAACTTAAACAGGAACCCTTGAAGCAGACTAAAACTTTCAGGGCATTAGCAGATCAACGAAAGTAAAATAATTGAATAAAAAACAAAACAACAACAGCGCTGAAGGCTAATTTGAACTTATCAATGGAATCAAGAAGATTTATTTATAATTGATGAATAAATGATCAAGAGAGGAATTTTCATCAGAACATCATCAACATGTGAAACCCTGGCCATCCTACCCGCTGGTGATCTCATCCATCTGGCTGCTCCTCCCTAGGACGTCCCCATCACTCATGTACCCTGCCACCTCCATCTGCTTCCCTCCACCTCCTCCTCCTCCTCCTCCTCCCCTCTCTCTTTGCTCCGCCCCCTTTGCCCCTGCAGCCGCCGCCACTGCCGCCCGCCTCAGGGGGGCGCTGTACACAAACCTGGAGGCGTCGGAGTGGCTGCTGTAGCGCCCCGAGGTGGCGCTGGAGCTGGCAGCGCCCGACCGGGGCGCAGTGTAGCCGCCGGGCAGTGAGGGGGCGTCGCCCGCCTGGAGACGCGGAGTTTGCGTCTGACCCAGGCGCCAGGCCATTGGGGAGGAGCGCGAGGTCAGGGCTGGTAGGCTCCGCCCGTTGACCTCAGTGGTCACCGTGGTGTCGAAGGTCGTCTCGAGCGTGCTGCAGAGGAGAGAAGGAGGGAGGTCAGGAGTCGGTCTGGTGGCAGCCGCAGTGATTGGTCACAGATTTCCGACAGCATCCGGTATAGACTCAGTATAGATAGAGAGATAGAGAGACAGACAGACAGAAAGACACACAGATACTTAATTGATCTCCAGGAGAAATTTGCATTTCTAGCAGCTTGACAAGGGAACTAGTTTAATAAAAGGTATGCAAAGAACGAAACCATAGTATAAAGAGAGATACAAGTACGATCAAAATAAAACATAAATAAAAAGTAACATTAAAATAAAATTAAATCTGACGCCTGAATATAGCTATACGTATATATATATATGTGTATATATATATATATATATATATATATATGTGTATATATATATATATATATATATATATATATATATATATATATATATATATATATATATATATATATATATATATATATATATATATATATATAAATATATACACACACTCACACACGCATGCACGCACACACACAAAACACACAAAACAAGGTTTGAAAGCTGGCTGACACCAATTAGCACTCCAACATTTTCTCCCTCTGGTTTGAATGCATCTTGTGTCCAACGTCAAACACAAGAGCTGCAAGCGAGTCAATTGTCCAGATGTGAACAAGGTTTCACAGCCACAAAACCCTGTGACCCGGTTCACCCCGAGCACGTGGAGCAGAGCCTGGTGGCAGTGGCACCTCGCGTGAGCTCTCTCTGCTGGGAGAAGCAGTGCACTGCAGTCACATAGTGAGTGACAGCACAAGAGATTAGAGGGGAGGGACCTAGGTTTTCTTGAAACATCACCTTCAAGTTTACCGCTCTACGCAGTCAGAAAAGACGGACTATATAGATTTTAATATACAAAAGAAGTAATTTGCAAAATATTGAGTACTTGTAATATGAGTGCATGAATCAGCTAATTGAGATATAGAGTACCAACATAGTAGATTCCATACTTGCAATGTGCTATTTTGAAGCATTCTTCTGTTACCCCTACTGATTAGTCCTGAGCAACTAACATTCAACCATTTACAAGATATTTGTTGGGAAAAACAGACTGAAGAGCAGGATAATGCCAGCTGCTGCTTTGGTCGTGACAAAACCTGTGACCTCCTCACACATGTCTGGCACACAGCCAAGAAAAAGGTGTCAGATCGCCTATGTGTGTGTGTGTGGGTTTCAGGGTCACTCATGCCCAGCGATATTCACAACACATATCCATCAACACCTCCCGCAACAAAAACGCGGACACACACACACACACACACACACACACACACACACACACACACACACACACACACACACACACACACACACACAGCGCCATGTATAACAATAACAGAATAAAGCAGTTCAAATAACAGCTCAAACGAAACTGCAACAGTTATCTGACAAGTGATCGTGGTTGAAAAGGGGAGAGAAAAACAAACAAACAAACAAAAACAAAACAAAATCTATTTGCCACGGCATGAAATTCAAATAATTTAGGCTCTGGTACACAATGCCGCTTTCTAAATCAGCTTATATTTTATCTCAGTGCAGCAGGAAGGGCAGGGGAGGGGCAGATAAACTGGGACTGTGTCTGTGTTTGTGTTTGTGTGTGTGTGTGTGTGTGTGTGTGTGTAGGTGGGATAAATGAGCATGCAAAAAAAAAAAAGCTTCTCAGATACCGCACACACCCATCCAGCCCTAAACGGACTGCATTTATGATATATTCTGATTTTTCACGTGGTTTAAGTCGTTTGTCACAGCATAATGCAGCATCATTGCCGTCAAATTTCCTGAGATTAGAAGCACCGCGTTGCTATGTTTGAAGACCCGGCGTGCATCTCGGCAGGGAGAGATGACAGTTGTGGGAGAAGAATCTGAGTGGTCATTAGGGAGTCATGGTAAACATCAGGAAGCACCTTTCACTGCTGTTAACGAGGCCTCCCAATGTCATATGTGCTGAACTTGAGTAAGAGGGAATACTGCAGAGATACATACAGTATGTCTCTGTAACTACACACACGCAAAAATGGGTCCTTCAATAAAAAGGTTCTAACTGTAACTGAATTTCCCACCGGTTCCGTCATGTTGCTTCCAACTTTGGCCCCAGCTGAGCTGCACAGGTTACTGAAAGCGTCACTCAGGCCACAAACGTGCAGCTGTTGCAAATCATTTTAAAGGCCACTTGTTAGACAAATTATGGGATTATTTGTCGATGTAAAAATTAGCCTTCTGGTTGCAACCTCCTGCAAAAATACTTGTTTTTATTTTTTATTTTTTTAAGCTTTCTGCCCAAAAAGATGCACATAAGTACAAGTGTTGTTGTTAGCGCCAATGAGGTTCAAGGACAGTATTAGTTCTCTTTGTGACATCACAGAGGGATGGTTTCCAGAACTGTATGTGCTTGCACGCACTTTAGCACGCTTGAACAAAAACTGACAAAAAAAGGCTTCTTTTTGTCTTTAATGTAATTTCTGGGTCACAAATTTTTACTTGTTTTGGTTAATATCATGTTATTTAAGTCTATAGAGTCACAGTTAAACATTAGGAAGGTGAGGCATGCCACTTCACTGCGGGAGTTCCTCCGCCCCTTCTGCCAACACACCTGCCGTACGCACACTGGTGGGTAACCACGCAAGAACGGCCGAGTCACTTTCCATCTCCCTGTCAGACTGCAAGGAGTCGCCTCTGCCAGGTTAGCTTCAGCCAGGGACTGAAGCAAGTCTCCAGCATTGACCCACCATTATTCTTAAGAACACGCCACTTTGGTAATCCAGGCCTTCTTTTTTTTTTTTTTTTTTTACCTTTCTCTCCATCTGTGCGTTGTACTGGAACGCTAGCTTGAGCGCCAGTAATAATAAATAAACAAAATAAAGTCCAAGTCCAAGCTTCCGTACCAACCCAGCAGCTATCTTCCCAATTTACTGAAAGCCATGAATAATTTTCGCCTTCCCCCTCTTCTCTCTGTGGCCCAAACAGCAAATAAACAAACACGTTGGGGTGACGCTATTATGTTCAAAATGTCAGCTGGCGGGTTGCATGAATCCCAGTGGGATGCGACGGGGATCCCTCAGGTATTACCAGGAAAACAACATTGCGGAGAAGATTTCCCTTTTGCACTTGCTGAGAGCAGGTTTGTCCTTGAAGTGTTTCACCCTGACACTGACACTTTCAATTTGACCTGATTTTTTATTTTTATATTGGTAAACGCTTAACATACTGCCCATAAATACATTTTGCCCTGCCATATTTCTAAGGAAGCCCGGTGTGGACAATCCAGTCCACCTGACAGAGTGTTTTGTATTTAGGGTGCACTCACGTCCACAAATAACCAACGAAGAAGAAGGTGGACGAAGTATCCAGGTTTGAGTGTGCAGGCCACCGTAGCTAACTGGAAAGTTCGGGAGAGGGAGCGTGAGCGAAAGAGTGCTGCAATCTAATATGTAGCCACTTGATGTCAGTGTTTTGTTTCAAAATCTTCAAATATTACATACTATTATATTACACCTTTAATTCCACACTTTACATCAAAATCTCAATCGCATGCCAGATTGGTGACGAGCGCTTGAGCGAGTGAGCACTCGAGATCTTATGTGCGCATCAGAGGGTAGGAGTAACTTTGAACGAGCAGCTCTACCCTCTCTCAGATTGTTTGTACACAGCTGCTCACAGCAACATGTAAACATAAGGCAGATGCTTTGTGTTGCACACAATACAACGCCTCCTACCGCATGCATGAATCACCTTGGTTGCTTCCATTTAAATTTGCAGCCTGGTGCTATTTGCTCAAAAGTCAACCCGCAAGTAAAACATTTCTATTTGGAAAGTGTTTTAACGGCAAGTAAAGGGAGAGAGGCAAGCAAAGGCAATAAGCAAGGTGACAATTTACTCATGCTCTGTTGCTAAGCCATTGTGACGTGTAAGACTTCTGCAAATTGAAGCGTAAAGGGCAAAACCAGAGACGGACAACAACACGCTGCATCTTCGTGCTTCTGCCGCCTACATCGGCTGTTGTGATGCACCCACAAACTTCCTAATTAATAATAGACTGCACGACAATTGGCCGACTGCTGCAAAGCACGCAAGACATATGTATTTATATGCTAATGCTGGTCCAGCATCCACCTACTCGATGCTATTCGATGTGGAACCACATCTTTTTAATGTTGGCTGGAGCTACAAAACAATTCAAAAGGGAGCTCATGAAAATGGAGATTGCCACCAAATCCTTAACTTCTATCACAAGTGCTGTGGAAAAAGCCAAACGTTCATCTTGGCAGGACAGCTCCGACTTTAAACTTCTGAGGCCTTTGAACATTAAGTCTGCATAATTTGTTTCTCTTCCCCTCGCACTTACAGAGAGCGACGCAGGATCGCGAAAAGGCGCACTGATGAACATGATGGTCATGTCTGCTCGAGCATGACAGCGATTAATTACTAAAGGTTCTTCAAAGCCTCATGGTGATTATAGGCATTTCTTATCCGGGAAGGAGATTAGGATGGTCTGGCCGGGCTTTTGTCATGAGCACAATTGGTATGCATACCCTGCTGCTGTCCTGACACCCAGAATATAAACATGACCGACACGGCCATACATTTCTGGGGGCCCCGCTTTCTCCATTGCATCCAATTATTCCTAATAATAGCTCCTGCTAATTGACTTCAAGCTTATTGCACGCTTGGACTTTAAAATGCCGACTGCGTCCAACCCAAAAGCGATAGCGGATCGGGACGTGTTTCGCACCACCTGTACTTGTGTGTGTAACGCAGTGAAGACGCCGTGCGCGTAGGTTGGAGCCCCCGAGCCAATCTGGCCGGGCGACGTCCCGTTGGATTAATAGCGGCGCTGTATCGATTGCGCCTGGCTGGGATTCTCTCATGGCAATAAAGATGTAGAAAACAAACACAGAGGGTGCAATCTGTCACGGCTGTTGGCAGCCCAGTCGCCATCTTTCCTCTGCAGATGGGGAGCAAAACACTAAATAATAGACTGGAGGAGGAGAAGGGGCTCCAAAAACGGTCCACAGTCGGGGAGGTTGGGGGGGTTGGAGGGTTTGGGGGGGTCGTTAGCCAACGTGTGGACATTCTGCTTTTGCCTTAGCCGTGCTATGTGTAAGAATGCGGCCCGAGGCTCGCAGATGGGTGCCGCATGTCCATCATCCTCAGCCAGTCATTACACATGTGCCAGCTGGCGAGTGAGGCGGTGCGATTTTTTTTGTAATTAAATCGAGGAGACATCAGGAAGATGGTAAATGCGGGAAATGTCATTAATAGCCGCGCACATATCTCTCCGATGGATCAGCGTGATAATCCGCGTATGGTGAGTCATGGAGGCGTTCTCTCTCTCTCCCTTTTTTCTTTCCAAGGACAACAGATGTGTGAGGAGCCCGATTACGACGGCCATCGAAAAGCGAGATCACAAAAGAAGACATTTTATTCCCCCTCCTTTGACGTCGGCTTGCGATGCGGTGGAGAAAAAAAGAAAATGGGACCGACTTGAATTGAAATCTGTTTGTTAACAGTACAGTGTTTTCAATTGTTTTTAAAAGGTCAGTGTATTCCATAAACAAGCTTCCTTTTAATAACCATAGTTTCCTTTATGTATAAAGGGTTGAAAGGTACTAGCAAGTAGCAACTGTTAAGCCGTTTTGAAAAACTCTGGATGAGCTAAGGAGCTGTACTCGCCTCTATAGCGGCAGAAAACATTTTTACCCTACAAATAGAAGAGGAAAATTATTTAGTGACCTGCTTTAGCCAGCCATAACAAATTTGATTGGTCCAACTAATGTGAAGTTTCACCACATAGAGTTTTAAACATTTTTTATACATCTACACTACCAATACAAGTTTGGACACACCTTCTCATTTAATGTTTTTTCTTTCATTTTCATGGCTATTCAATGAAGGCATCGAAACTACAAATGAACACATATGAATTTAATTATGAAGGCAACAAAAAAGTGTGAAATACGTAACATTTCATATTATCTCACTATTATAAACAACATGTTTAGAGTTATTTAACACTTATTTTCTTTGTTACATAATTCCACATGTGTTGCCCATATATTTGTCTTCAGCATATTTCTACAATGTAGAAAGTAGGAACGATAAAGAAAAAACATCACAAGAGGAGGCGTGTCCAAACTTTTGACTGGCACCGGATATAAGGTTGGCTATGTAACTGCGGAAAATGTGACAAAGTCATCCAAACATGAGTTTTCTAACTCATTGGTGATCAGCTGGAAAACCGATGCGACTCTATTTTGAGCCTGCCTCTAAAGTAAAGCAAAATCTTGCAACGGAGTCATTTTTTTTCTCCCTGCTCCCAATTATTTCCTGAAACAGTGCCTGATCGGCGGCGCACATTGCCTGCAGCGAGCCAGGTTGGGGGGGTCGCGTCTTTGAAGCCTGCCAGGCAAATGTTGCAGCCTTGGTGAGACATAACACGGAGGGACACTCATCTGATGCCAGTACAAGTATAAATAATAAACCAAACCACCGCGAGCAGATGGGAACATTTTTTTTTTTCATTTGAGTTTAGACTTTGTAAATGATCCCTTCTGAGTTGTTACGCGGAAGTAAAATGCAAAGCCATTTAGGATGATCCTCCCAAACACAGAGGTAACACTTCAATAATCAATCGGATCGGGAAAAAAAAAAAAAAATCTGTCTTCCTCGGCAGAAGCGGAGTGAACTGCCGGAACAAAGAAGTCATAACATTTTATTAAGCATTATGAATGAATTACAGGGGCTGCAAAATTTCATGCCTTGCATTTAGAGCACCGGCTAGTTACCGAGGTTATGACTGTGCGTTTGATGGGATAGAATCCAGTGACTACATGGGAAAAAAAACTATGAGACAGAGTGTACAAACCTATCGTGCAAGATCTAAAAAAAAATGTATTTTCCATTTAAACATGCACTAAATACTAAATAAATATTTTAAAATGGCATGAAACGAGCCAAAACTCGAATCAACAAAAAGTGCTTCTGAATATGTGATAAAATCCAACACTTTAATCACATTTTTTTTTATGTTTTGCTGGTTTTACAAGTTAAGTTAGAACTGGACTTTTAAAATATGTGTTAACATGTCTGACTATAATCATAATAAGTTTAATTTGACTGTTGGGAGAGAAATCACTCCTCCAGGTGTAGGAGTAAAATAAGTTGGAGTAAAATAAGTTGTGTGAAACGAAAAGAACCATAAAGTTGCTGTAATAGTTAATATGGGTTTTACCACTAAGCTGCCATTCAATATCTTATCGCACGGAATCAAAGAGAAGAGTTTGGAAAAGAGTGATGTGTCACATGTCACAATGCTGAGACTGCCCTAAGCGGTGGGTTGGTACCATCTACATGAGCCTACCTGTGGCTGATCTGGGTCCCCCGCAGACTGGACATGGTCTCTTCCAGGTTCTGCCGCAGGTCAGCAATGTTCTTCACTGTCCTCATGCGTCTCGTCTCGGGATCCTCTCCTGCAGACACGAGATTTGAACGATTCACCCGAAATCCTTAACCTGCACGCACACTCGCACAGCGACACAATGAGGTGAAATGGGCATTTGACGTAGAGAGTTTTTGCGGGATGTCTTGGTCAGTGGACGCAATGACGACCAATTATCAGTGACAGCCAGCCAAAAAAAGATGAAAACGTACTTATCCACTGCTGACAAATGGAGGAGCCTTATGATGACTCAGCTTGTCAGCCTGCACCATGTGCAGTTCTTTTGGGCAGACATGTGGCTACTTTGTTTGATTTTTTTTGGGGGGGGGGGTTGAGACAACCATCGAACCACAATCCCAAGGTTACGTTTCCGTCATTGACAGACATACGCTGCTATTGAAACAGCACTCCTTCAACAAACTAACATGTAACCTTTGTTTAAAAGTCACCAGTATTGACCGAATCTCACAAACACAACCATTAAAAACCAGACAATTTGACTGTTACATGTATAATCATATGAATTTTTGATTGATGAATGAGGACCCCAGGAAGAATTGCATGGTTTTGCCATACTAATAAGACCTAAAGCTAAACCTAGTTGGAAACACGGGCGACGGCTCCTCACAGGTCTGCCAGTTGTGGATTGTCGCATCCAATTAAGGCTCGACTTCGCACTCGCCACGCTGGCCCGTGTCTGTGGGCAGGAGCCTTGGAAACGGGTGATTAACGAGTGGCAGGAGACTCAAAATGGATGCCCAGTCACGGCGAACGGGGCGGGGCTCACTCACAGAAAGCACCGTCATGAAATGGGAGGTGACGCAATGAGCCGAGCGCTGATCTGGAGCTCGGAGGAGCGAAGAGGCTCCCGCAGGAGCGCAGAGGGAATGAAAGAGCTCCAGCGCCGGCAGAGGGGAAGTAAAAGGAATCTTCACAGTCGCCTCACAATAGCAACCGTGCGGACTGATTTCCGATGAACACCGACGGTATTTATTTCCATTGCCGATGTCCCAGAGGTTCTTGGGCGAAGGCTGGGTTACAAGCTGGACAAGCCGCCAATTTGTCTCTGTTCCACCCTTTTAACTCCCGCTTCTGCCAACAAGGTTTCGATGTGAACACTGTGACGAATGTGACGGCCTCAGTGCGCAGCTGAACTCGCAGGCTTCATACACAGGCTCGACCCCCGGCAGTCTTCACCGAGATCAGAACACCAACATGAACAAACCATATGTCAATATTATGTAGATAACTTGTGAATAATCCAACTGTCCATAAAATGTAAATATCTTGTTTTTCCTTGATTACTCTATAAACATTTGGCTTTATTTTATTTATTTATTTATTTGTAATAATCTTCCATCTCTTTGCACTTTTGCTATTCTATTTTAAATCAATGTGCTACCACAAGGATTTATTTCCCTCTGCAACTTTCTTTTTTCCATTTTACGCACTAAAAATCAACGTTTGGGATTACATTTCTGTTCACACTAACTGCATTTTGACCTGGTAAGAAAGACAATTCAATGGATGATTTGTTTTGCCTGCCTTGTAATTGGAAAAACTGACTTACCACAGAACCCCCCCCCCCCAATGCTGCACTGTCTGCACTCATATTTTCGTCTCAACCTCACATGTTCATACACACATAAAAAAAGAAAATCAAGTTGGAACAAGACCCCAATTATCCCGTGGCGTGCTCTGTAACGACCTGCGTGTAAACAGCGGTTCGGGGTAATTGAGGTTACATTTGGTCTTTGCACTGCAAACTGAGAGAAGGCCGAAGAAGGTGGAAGGGCAGCCACACTGTCCTGAACACCCAGCTGGAACTGGATGTCAACCACAGGGCCAATAGTTACAGGGTACATTGATCCTATGCAGACTTAAGAAGACACAGCCACCGAGTTATAGTGATATAATTGTGTTTGTGGCGAATTTGCACGTTTCTGTGCAAAATAACGTTCTGATGACTGATGGCCATTTCCTCCAGCAGAATGCATCACTTTAGAAGCAAATTTAAGAGGTGATATGAAGTGGCTGTACAAACCTTGAGGCATGACTTAATATGAAAAGGAATGCACATGTCCAGCTGTTTAATGTTCTCATTAGTTGTTGCACTATTTATTGCATAACACATCAATCATTAATTTTCTATTCCCACTACTGAACATTTTATATCTTATGTTTATTTATTTCAGCTAAAATCTCAAACTTTGATTTTAATCCATCCCTAATAGACACACACACTCGCGCATGCACGCACAACTTGCAAATACAAAAAAAAAAAAAGTGGATTCTACCCGACATGATGCCAATTAGCAATTTACAAACTCAGCACCGATTTTAGGCTCGAAACAGACGATCAAGCTTGCAACTTAAAAATCCAAACACCAAGTGTCCTAGTGTAGTGGCTGCTTATACATATGCATGAAGCTTCTTCCATGCACTCTGCAACCCCACACTACAGAGAGGTGGCAGGCACACACACGCGCGCAGCACACCTACAAACACCCGAGAGTGTGCATGCACACTGGCACCAGTTGGTATATAATATAAAAAGCTGCGCTCTTCACCGAGTGGATGGAACACGATGCAAATACAGTCCAGATTATATGCATGCAAAGCAGCAGTGGGTGCCAGTTCCCTCTGTCCCCCCTGTCTTTGAATAATGCATGTTAGCTGTTACTGATGCCGCTCATTTGGGCTGAATGCTATTAGAAGTATGATAGCAGTCACCTAATTATAACGTGCACGCACAAACATGCACGCACGCACACATTAAACTAAACAGCACTGTATGCTAGCCCAGTCCTTGTTCAAGCATTTTGTTCACCCTTCAGTCTTAACGACGCTTCGGCTGTCACTTGTCGGCGTGTCAGCAGAGCAGCTCCGACACGTGCGTTCGCCCGCCGTGCACGGTAGCACGGCCCTGTGTTTCAGACGTGTAGCGGTTAAACCCACAGCCGCCGCAGGAGCTCCATACTTTGGAAGGGGAGCGAGCTGGTGGCTCTAAGAAAGTGCACATGCCTACCTGGCGACCTGCATCGATCTCTAACACGTGCACGCAGGCGTGGGCACGGAGGGAAGCGTTCCGACCGCGCGAGTGATGAAAGGTGTAATAATATGGCATCGATTCACGCTCGCCGCATCTCGGGGGGCTGCTGGGGCAGGTGCGAGCAATAAAAGCGGCACTTGCTTTTTCCATCACCTGCATCTGGAGGTTTTCGCTGCATTAAGCCTCAACCTGCAGAAAGCACCTCCAACAGTAATGTGGCCTCACAGACTGGCAGTGCCGTGTTATCAGCAGAACCTTCCCTCCTTCCTTCCCACAAATTCCTTTTTGTCTCACGTCAAAGCCCCGTTTGTGCACAGACGTTCATTAAAAACAGAAGGGGTTCACAGAAACAGAAGGAGGCCTTCAAAGAAATCTGTATGCTAGTGGGGCTGCGGAGGGAAACCGGAACGTGCGTAGCTGGGTGGCCACATCGATACCTTTCTGCCTGATGGCACGAAAAAATTCACCCAGCTGCTGCCGGCCCGCACAGATCCCCAACACTCCTGACGCAAATTCCATTTAAACGGTGCAATAAAATTATGGGTGCATTAAAACAACCGGGTACCAGACTGGCAATATGGTGGCGCTGCGATTTCTTTCGAGTGGCCACTCGAGGTACTGCAGCCAAAAACACCCACACGACCGACAAAAGCCTTTTTCCCACTACACTGCAATACAAGTGCTGACAGACGACCTTTGACCTGAAGCACCGTTCACAATAATCTAACTTCCCGTGATGCTGCGGTGTCTCCGCTTGTTCTGATTGGCCCATGCGTCCTAATGCATTGCATGAGTTACAGAGGCGTGATGGGCAGTGACACGACAGCTACAAGCATCTGTGGGGCCGCATCATGCTGCAACCTAAACAACTTTTTCACTGTGCGCACTGGGTGAGCAACTCCATTGAAATGAATGGGCCGCCGTATTGGACCCTGTAGGGGGCCGCCGCCAAACTGCCAGACTTACGTGGGCGGGGCCGGGTGTGCAGGACCTGCTCCAGGTCACCCAGCATGGTGAGGATCACCTCCTTGTCCAGCTGGGCCGTCCCCTCCCGGGGGCCGCCTCCCGACACCTCCTCCTCCGCCCAGTACTCGCCCCCGTCCCGCTCCCTGGACGGGGGCTTCCCGCCGTCCGAGCCCTCCCTGTCCCTCCCGTCCCCCTCCTGGTCCTGCCGGGGTGCCCGGGGGGGCTCGGCTCGCGGGTGGCCGCCGTACGACGCCCTCTGCGTGCATCGCCACGGCACCGGGATGAGCGAGTGCTCCGACTGGGAGAGCACCTTGGTGAGGGACAGCGACAGGGAGCGGGCTCTGGCGCCCCGGGTGGCACCGCCCCTCGCCGCCGCCGCCGCCTCCTTCCTGGGGCTGCTGCCGCCGCTGCCCCCCGGGCGATGGGCTCCAGCTCCGGGGGTCTGCTCCAGGGCGTACGCCCGCTGCTCGCCGTCGCCCAACAGGGTGAGGTTGGTGAGCGAGCGCTGCTTGAGCCGCAGGTTGAGGTTGTCGGGTAGGGGCAGGGGGGGCTGCGGGGTGGGCGGTGGTGGCGGGCGGCGGGCCGGACTCCCCCCCTGGTAGACGGAGAACTCTGCCCCCCTCTTCATCTCCACCTTCTCCGGTCGCAACCAGTGGAGCGCGTCCGATCTGCGCGGAGCTACCTGCGTCTGCTGTCACATCTCTGCCGAGCTGTCAGGAGGGGACGGACGGACGGATGGACGGACGGTGGCGGCGGCGCCGGCCGCAGGGGGCGACGCGTCCTGCCCCCTCTCACCCACCCCGCACCTCACCCCCTGCTTTCCTCTGAGCGGCGGAAGAGGAGAGAAAAGCGGCGTCTCAGGCTTGCAGGTGGAGTCCGGAGTCATGGCTGAGCCCGCTCATGCTCGCAGGAGATGAGAGGAGAAGAGGGAGGGAAGGAGGAAGAAAAGAAGCGCTCCTTCCACTCCTTCCACCGTCTGCATGCTTTTCCCTCTGCCTTCTCGCGCTCATCCGTCTCTCTCTCTCGCCGCGGTCAGGGGCGTGGACGAACAAGTCGCTACATCTCGCTTCACCCCCCCACCTCTCTCTCTCTCTCTCCCTCTCTCTCTCTCCGGCTGGGCACCCGCTCGCTTTATCTCCCAGCCTCTCTTTTCATCCACTTCCCAGCCTTCCGCCTCTACCTTCTGTCCCCTCCTCTAATTGCCACCCTCCCCACCCCAACTCCCGCCTCCTGCTAACCGGCACGCGTAGCGTAGCTCTGCCGTATCTCTCTCTCTCTCTCTCTCTCCCTCTCGCTTGTCCCAGCGCACACGCGCTCCCTCTCTCCCTCCTTCTCCGTTTGTCAGCATCGCTTTCGTTCAATCCTTCCCAGTCGCTCACTTTTCTCACTCACCTCCCCACTCCCTGGCTCCTCTGACTCCCCCCCCACCCACCACCCACCCCCCTCTGTCTTCCGCCTGGCGGCGTGACACCTGCGAGCTCTGGCCAACCGAACTTAATTAAATGCCGCCCCGCAAAGCTTATCGGATCCAAAACGAGAGTGCGGAACAGGACGCGACCGCCGTCAGTCGCTCCTCCTCCTCCTCCTCACCATCATCATCATCAACATCTCTTTTTCAAGAATGACCTGGCCAAGAGGGCAGCATATACAACAGGACACCTCAAAAAAAATGGACCATACATTCAGACAAACGTCACTGGAGCACAGGACAAATAATCACGTGTGAAAATAGCCAGTGGCTAAGTACCATCAGGACTCAAGTGAAGAGACTGGAATTCACGAGAATTTAAAAGCAATTGCAGTTTAAGAGAGACTCACCTTCTCTATCTTTTAAAAAGGATTTAAAGACACCCGCAGTCATCAACCTTGACACTTCCAGGTCCTTCTGAAGGTCATCCCAGGTCGAAGGAGCAGCATATTTAAAAGTCTTTTCACCCAGATTTGTTCTCACTTTTGGAAGTAACATTTGCAAGTAACTATTTGACCACAAACCATAATCGTTTGACATTTACGTAAGCACAGAGATTTGGTTGGATGAGTCGAGGAACAAATTTATAGATGAACAACATCCAATGAGAAAATCTGTGGACAGACAACGATGGGCAGTTTGCCGTTTGCGTATAAAGTGCGATAGTGGATGAGATATCCACCCACAGCCATCACTGCCCGGTGCTTTCAGCCCCGCTGTCGTCGCTCACAGCTTTCTTTCTTCACATTGTTTGAGTCCTGGTTATTTGCCAGCAGCTTTTTGCCAATACTGCGTGTTTAAACAGCGAATGACTCATCACCACGCGAGCGTGTAGCTTTCTGTGCATTTTTTGTTGTGCTCTTGATCACAAAAATAGGATTGCAATCATTCCCCCGGAGTGGGAATGGTTGCACAACTACAAATAATTCTTCAAAAGTTTAAATGAATACATTCTTGCGCTGATCTTCAGATATTGTCGCTGTTGACGAAGGCCCGTAGTGTTTGTGTGATGTGAAAACACTTTTGTGGGAATAGAACACTTACCCATCGCTTGGGTAAATTTTTCTCCCCAGCAGAAGGCAGAGGACGTGAAAGGGCCGCAGAATATGCAACAAGTGTTTATAATGGAGCCCAAACAAAGGGAAATGGTCAGCGAGCGCTGCAGTCTAACTTTACTCTTGAAATGACGGGGCTTGGGAAAAGCCTCAGCCGGGTCAACACGTCCGGAATGTCACCACTGACCGGACCGACCAAAACCCTGTAATCACCCCGCCGTCGTTTGAGGGGCACTTTAAGCTTGACATCTTACTCGTGACTGTTTTTGCCTTTTTATTATTCGAATTTCGTCAACATTCACTTTTGTTGTGGATTTTAGCAAGATAAAATCTTACTGGAAAAAAAATAAAATAAAAAAATTGTGAAATCTGAAATCTGACCAAATACACATTGCTGAGATTCACGTTCGTAGGGAATGTGTGACAGAAGAACTTGGTTGGTTTTCACACCCCAATTAACAGCCATCAAAAGCAAATGCACTGCAAAGACGTCACTCTGACCACAAAGCTGCCTTATAATTAAAATAACGCGACTGACTACAACTTGCACGTTGCACATGTTTCACTCCCTCATCTCTCAGCAGGAGCAACTTTTATTTTTTTTGTGCACGCGTTTTGAACACCGCAACCTCTTGTCAAACGAACTCCCTGGAAAAGTCCACCCTTTACTTTCTCTTTATTTTTGGCTTGCTCCACTTTTTAGAAAGCATGAGCTAAAACACACACCTCTGGAGATTTGGTTATGCTGCTTTGGCCAACCACTTGTTTTGATCCCATCATCGGCACAGCTCCAAATAAAACGAATGCTGAAGGTGCAACGGCGTCTTATTCTTATTGCAAGAAGCTAGAAACAAAGGCCTACAGATGTTTTCTGGAGATCTACTGAGTTAGGTGTATAATTCAGTCAAAGAGATCAAGTGAATTACAGTCTCCTTAAAGGTCCAATGTGTAAAGTTTGATTTATGATTTTTATATTGGAAAAAGCTTAGCATACTGCCCATAAATACATTAATAAAAGTGTGTACTCGCAGTACAATGAAAGTCATTTGTTTTCCTACCTATAGAATGGTTCTTATTTATATATACAGTAAGAATATCCATAGATCAAGGATCTTGCTCCCAGTTAGCTGCCATCTTGCACCACCATATTTCTAAGGAAGCCTGGTGTGGACAATCCAGCCCACCTGGCAGTGCGTTTCGTATTTAGGGTGAATGGTGGTGTCCTCAAATAAACCAATGAAGAAGAAGGTGGACGATTAATTAAGGTTTGTGTGCGCAGGCCATCGTAGTCCACTTGCAAGCTCGGGAGAGGGATGGTAGGCGCTGCAATCTAAAACCTAACCACTTGATGTTGCTGTTTCTTCTCAAAACCTCCATATATTACACACTTAAACTTTAAGCCCTTGACACTGATTAGGCAAACCACCCATCTATATACAACTCAAACATCCACCAGAAACCACTGGAGAGCACACATCAAATGCCAAGCCTTTTGTATAGTTATAATCGTAAGCAGGTATGAACAATGGAGGCTTACAAATCCTGTTGACGGCTCGTCACGTGTTTGGTTTTGGGGGCGCAGTGGGATTGTAACAGATGATGGCAGCCGGCGGGAGTTCACACAGAGAGCCACAGATGCTCCCCGTGTCGTACCGTCAGCGCTGACCTTTTCACTCCGCTCTCCCGCACCAACCAGCGCAGGGAAGGAGGCTTCCCACAACTATCACAAATGCCAACCTAGTTGTCGGAATACACACGCTGGCACTGGCGTGAGATATTGACTTCCCCTGTGCCTTTCTCAGGTTGCATTGCATTCTTTGTTTCATCCAACCACGGCATGCAGAGAGATAAAAATAACACCACAGCACAATTCCTTGTTGGCGTGGAGGCTGTGGAGGTGAATGGGCGGAGTTACGTGAATGAAGAAAAGCATTGTCCTAGGGATTGACAGCTTTGGTTCTGGTAAAGACGATCAATCGATCAATTTTTGAGTGTTCTGTTGATACAAACTGGACTTCGATCTGATGCAACAAAGTCAAGTCAAAGCACTTTCTGAACAAAGGCAATGCTGGCAACACACAACACAATGTGAGAAATGCACAGTTACGTCATGAACCTGGACAAGCTGGAGCTCGACTCAACTATCCTCTTCTGCCAAGTGCAAATTCCTACAGGCTGCTCTTTTTTCTCTCCGTTAGCTAGTGTGAGAAATTCATACCACAAAGCATAACACATGCAAAAGCAATCCTACATGTCCTAAAAAGTGTGTACGCCGCTTCTGCGCGGATGCAGATCTCGATATGCAGAGGCTCGCGGCCTCGACAGAGATAGCACAAGTGATACATGATCATGTGCTAAGAGGCAGCATCCACTTTCAAAACACCCACACAAAAGGAAGGGCAAAGGAGAAATTGACGAGCTACCTGATATCTCCTCCAGGCACTGTTTGGCTGTCTTGCTGTAGACCAGCTCTCCCTTGGTGGGGCTGAGGCAGGGTTCGGCTGGGGCCACCATGGTGCAGTCGTTTTCTGAGAAGGTCCTGGAGGCAGAGAGAGGCAAATAATAAACAAGCAGGTACGTGGACAGGCTGCGATGTCCGATAAAGTCGGGCGGCCGCAGGGTAGGCTAGATAGGAGATTCGGATTACGAAAGATTGGGATTAGAAATTGGGTCTAAAGATTAATTCCTTATTTTTCTTTCATTATAACAGAGTTTTCAGATCTACAAATGGGAAACCATCAACTAACTGGTTTAATTTTTGTTACTCTAACACATGGTCACTTTCAATCTATCTTTTACTTATTGTGAAACACCGCAGCAAAAAGCCAATGAAAATCTATCAAATCCTTTTCGCAAGGTGGACAGACTGCTTTTGATTGCCTATGCGTTCATGATCTGTCTGTATTTATACGTGAGTTGCTCCAGTTACACTATCAGAGGGATGCAAAAAGTCAGTTCATTTAAGACTTCTGGGCTGCACACAATATTTCTTTTCCACCATTAGAACCATGTTGATACTTAAATTTAACATCATTATAAAATCCACTGGGATCTTGATTAAAGTGTAACAGACCACAAAAAGCACAACAGGTTGACGTCTTCAAGGGGTCGTCACAGTATGAGCCTTGTTCTGTGCACATGCATTTCTGTGTGTCTACAGATGAAAAAAAACATAAGCAGAAGCTCCAGTGTGCTTTTTAAATTCTCACTAGTATTCATGACACACGTGCGCGGCATGTGCCTACACCACCTGCAGACCTGCTGATAAAAAAAAAAAAGGCTCCCATTTGTGACACTCTCTCTCCCTCCTGCAAGCTTCCCTCATCTCTGAACACTCACTGACACAGGAAGCAACAATAGCAACACACATTGAAGCAAAATGTTGTTGTAGATATGAGCAAAACTGCTGCAGGGACGATTGTGCGAAAGTAAACTAGAGCTTGACTGCACTAACAGGAATACAGTGAGGCAGATTAATAGTATGGCTTCAAATGATTTGAAACCAGGCTAAGTTAAGTAATTCCTGAGAAAAATAAAAAGCCCTCCATCGAGGAAAGCCATCGGTGCAGTTCTTTTTTTTTTTTTTTTTTTTTAATACGGGCCGTGCATTTCACATATAGGGGGTTTGTTAAGTCTGTCTGGCTAAGCATGCTTATCCAATAGCAGTTCAGCATAAGGTGGCATTGCATACTCGAAATCTGAGTGGCTAACGCATCTGACTGTGGTCTGTTCACTTACGGCAAACAGGAGCATGCAATGTTGACTCTGAAGGCCTAAGGCAGATTTCATAGAACCTGATAACAAGCTAGCTGGAATATGATTAGATGACAACTCTACCGTCATTTCAAACAATGGAAGCAGCGCAACCAAGTCGATAAAACGACATGAAGAAAGCAGACCATGGGGAGTACCTTTTTTTTTATCATACTTATTGGATAAAATAAGAGTAATTTTTTCAGAGCATGTTCAGAGCATGTCTAGGCTAGCACTAAGTTCACGGCTCTTTATTATTAGCAAGGTTTAGAGTCACTTCCTGTATTCCTTTCTCTGCTGTCTTCTTCTGGGGCTTTTGGGGCCCAGCCTGGAGCAGTGTTTCCTGGTTGTGCCAACTAAAAGGAAGCCGATGTGCCATTGGCTACAGAATCCAATGCAATGTCGATCGGGAATGAAAGCATTCCTATTTGTAACAAAAACCAGGCGGATAACTGTGGCGAAGCGCTCTGCTCAGAACGGAGGAAAAAAATAAAATAGAGGACCAAATTTGAGGCGGCTTAAGCGACTCGCTGTTGGGTTTCTTGGAAGTCTACAAAGAGGATCGTCTGCGGCAGCAAAGCCTGCTTGTGTGAGACGGGGAATGCAAATCAATCCCGCACACTTGCAGCAGCGAGTGTTCTACAAGCACGCGGCTCCATTAAACTTGGCAGGGGCCGCGACCTGAGGTGGGAATAGACGCAAACGGTGCCTAAAAATGCTTAATTAGGCTGAAAACGGTGGCAAATTGCGGCGCGGCAGGAGGTCTTTACAGGGTTCCTGCCTGAATGCAGATGACTGCGGGCGAAGGGCCCGGCTGGTTAGGAGGAACATTTCATAGCAAGAATTGAGGGATGCTGAAGACGGAGGTTGAGGAAATGTGCACATAAAAAAATGAGCGTTGGTGCGGAACATAAAGGGGCAGCATACCATGCTTCAAAAAGCACAGACAGGATTGTGTCATTTTGGGAACATCTTAAGAGCCAAATATCACCACAAAGATTCCGTTGAGGAGACCAACTGTTGAAAACAAAGGGCATCGTAAGAGGTCTAGATTCCTATTGAGGTTCCCGGGAAGATGCCACCACCAGATGTCTGGAGTCTGAAGCCACAAAAACCTAAATTATTCCTAATGGTTGGCCGAACACAGCTTAATCACCAAGTCTTAACTGATTTCTAAACGACAAGAGACCACAGACATACTGTGAGTCAAATCAGACAGTTTTTTTTGAAGATTCATCCAGAAGATGAAGGCACACATATGCAATTGGTAGTAATAGGCGATTCCATCGAGACACAGGTAACATCTCTTCCTTTGTCTCTCAATCAAATGTGATTTAAGTTCCTAATTTGTGAAGTATTTATTCCAGAGGCAGCCTGATTAGGATTAGGGTTAGTGGAATTGGAAGAAAAAATAATCAGTTTATCCATGCAATACGTAAATCATTCTTATTTACACCTACAACCTGGAGAAGTGCCTGGACAAATACCTGTTTATGACCAAGCTGAGGTTCAAAAATGTGCTTCATGTTGTCCTGTCTGCGGCCAACCATCTTCGCATTTTTCCACCATGAATAATGACAAGGCAGCGCAGGCTGCACTGAAACATGCAGGGACCAATTCCACTTTTCTCCAAAAGTGAACTTGAAATTAACTCCTAATTTAATAAATTAAAGACATTCCTGCAAGGACCAGCTGTTGCTTTGGCTGGAGTCGGAATGATGTAAAGTCGCAAAACTCAAACCCAGAACCCTGTGGGAGAAACTCACAGATGGACCAATTTCTGCACTCCGTTTTTTTATTTTTCATTTTTTTTACATTTTTTTTCTTTTACTTTTAGCCCATTGCGTGGGCTGCGGTGTTCATTTACACGTCCAGCCTTCCTGCTTCCTGTCTTGGTAGCCATCGCCTGCTATCCAGCCACGTGGCTACGTCCAGGGCTGGTAGCCACAGCAGTGATAACTTGCTTAATGTGTGGGATTTAAGTACAGCTGATGCTTGAAAGTCGCTGAACGTGCGCCTCGGAGGAGGAGGGCGACAGGGGAGGGAGCAGGAGGGAGCAAGAGGGAGAGAGAGAGAGAGAGAGCGAGAGAGAGAGAGGGAAGGGTTGAAGGATTAAGTCTTGTTTAATGGGATTCCTAACTCTCTTTCTCTGAGAGCACAAAGGGATCCCGTAGACTTTGGCTGCTCCTTCCTCCACCCCCCCTATCCCCCCTCCCCCGGATTACTGCTGCTCTTCCAGGAGTGAGCGAGAAAGTGGGAGAAAGACAGAGAAATCAGCCCCACTGTGCTGATCTACCCACTTCCTACACCTCTGACGAGCGAGCAGAAGAAGCGGTGGGAAGGGAAGGGGGGGCTTGGGGGGGGCTTCAGACAAGCCGTCAATTTCTGGAATCTCACGCGTCGAACGATGAAACGCTGACAGTTCAATAATAGGCGCTGTTGAGCGGCAGGGGGCGGCTGCTAATTGGTCCGGTAATGACTGTGCAGATGGGGGAGGGGAGTGGGGAGGGGCAGGGTTGTGAGTGGAGGTGAGAGCGAGATTTAAACAATTTTTCAGCACCTTTTGGGTGTGTATGTGTGTTTGGGGTCGCGAGATCATGATAAGATAAAAATGTGTGTCCTAAGACAACCTAAGACACCAGTTGAGAACCACTGGACTAAACTGGAGGAAAGTAGAGTGAAACATGGAACTGTGTCCCTGCAAGTCTTACCTGTACAGGAAGGGGGCAACAGTGGCCGTGTTGGGGTGGTTGTGCTGCTGCTGCTGGGGAAGCTGAACGACTCCGTTCCCGCCGACCGCCGCTCCTCCCACTCCCCCTCCTCCTCCTCCTCCTAAACCCCCCCCACCCCCACCTCCTCCCAGTGTCCCACTGGAACCGGACAGGGCCGAGGTGCTGGTGGATGACGTCATGCTGGTCCTTTTGCCCTCCATTGGCCCGCCCACAGAGCGCTGCATGTAGAAGCTTCCGCCCTGCCCCCCGCCGCCCTTCATCAGCTTGGCTCTCTCACTGTCGCCGCCGCCCCGAAGGTTGCCGCTGCTGTTCAAGCCCTGGCCCTGGGGCTGACTCTGGGCCTTGGGGTTGTGGGCAGCGGCCGACGGAGCCTTGAGCCCCGGTTTGGGGATCCCGCTGCCGTCTTTCTTCCCCGACGACGGCTTCCCGCCCTTGGGGATGAGGCTGCCGATTTTCGAGGTCTTCTTGGCGGCGGCGTCGCCGAAAGAGTCGCGCTCGTCTTTGGGCGGCGAGCTTTCTTTGGAGGACGACCGGCCCGACTTGCTCTTCTCGTCCTTGTCTCTGGAAACGGACCTGCTGCTGCCGCCGCCACCGCTCGACGACTTTGAGAACGAGGAGGACGAGGAGGAGGAGGAGGAGGAGGGCGGGGCTTTGTTGGGCGGAGTGAGGGAGGACGCCGGGGTCTTGCTGGAGACGTGCTTGGGCGGGCCGCTGGCGGCGGCGCTAACGCACACCAGCCCGGCGGGCACGGGGCCGTCCTCGCCGTACTCCGACAGGTCGTCCTCCTCCTGCAGGGCCATCTCAGCCACTGAGGGCGACGCCCGCGACGCCGACCTGGGGTTGATCAGACGGAACTTGTCCAGCATGGAACGCTGCGGCCCTCCGCCGCCGCCACCGCCCAGCCCCATTTTGGAGCCGTCGCTCCCGTCAGAGGCCGGCGAGGGGGAGCTGGTGGGGCTCGGCAGCATGGATGAGGTGGCGCTGTGCTTGAGGTTCATGGATTTACTGCGCCAGGACTTGCCGGCGGTGGGCGAGGGGATGGCGGAGGCCAGCTGCTGCCCGCTGAGGCTGGCGGTGACCGAGCCGCCCAGGCCGCCGCTCCCATTCATCCCGCCTGGCCCGGGGACGCCTCTCACGGATTCTGCAGCGGAAGAGAAAAAGAAAGAAAGGAAAGTGGAGATGATTTAAAAGAAAAAGACACACGGTATCTTATTTGGACCTGCAGTTGTAAGGCCGGTTGGATGTCCTGCCAAATTCTCTGAAACGCCATTGGAGATGGCTGATGGTAGAGAAATGAACATTTAATTTACGGGCAACATCTCTGGTGGACAATTCTGCAGTCAGCATGCCAATTGCACGCTGCGACATCTGTGGCACAGTGCTGTGGGATAATACCGCACAGAGTGGTCATTTATTGTAGCCAGCCTAAGACACACCTGTGCAATAATCATGCTGTCTAATCAGCATCTTGATATGCCACGCCTGAGAGGTGGGATGGATCATCTCAGATAATCTCAGACTTGTGAACAATGTTTGAGAGAAATTGTTATTTTGAGTATATAGAAAAAGTTTTAGGTCTTTGAGTTCAGCTCATGAAAAATGGGAGCAAAAAACAAAAGTTTATATTTTTGTTGATGATATCCCATACCGTATACTCTAGAACCATAATAGAAAACCATAAAACTGCATTATTTAGCCTTTTGTTTGCAGCCTCCACCAAGAGCTTCCTCCTCAAACTGGATGAATGTACCTTCAATGTGATTGACGTGAGACAAAGACAAGGAACCAGAGACAACACCAGTATGCACAAAGTGCTGAATTCCAGAACTGCACGTAACATCCATGTTTGGTAACATTTTAAATTAATGTTATGATTTTGAAGCCAAAAATATCAAGTATTACATCTGTTAAACATTTAATTGATGAAAAATCACATTATTGTTTGCTTTAAGGATACTGCAATTAGTGTTTGAACACCTCCTTGGATCATGTCAGCCAGATGGCAGTATGAGCTTATGTAACTCTGGCAAAACTCACGCACAGAGCTGCAGACATGGGAGCTTTGCTGGATTCATTCCACACAAGCAACAGTTTGTGAACACTTTGGTTTCTGTGCTTTCACACAAGCTCAGAATTAACTTTGTTAATTGTTATAAATACACAAATAATTGTAATGACGAACCCAAAGTAATTATTTAATTAGTTTTATTATTGGGATGATATCTCAAAGGATTTTTACACACACACACACACACACACACACACACACACACACACACACACACACACACACACACACACACACACACACACACACACACCAAAAAATAAATAAAAAAATGTCTATCTAAATTCCCAACCTCCACACGGTGAGTTACGGCTCCATAGGGCCCAACCTGTCACAACATGTTTGCTGCTGGATAACGGTGGCTTTGCAGGACAGGCTGCCAATGTTGCAGCCGTGACGACAGAGCGGGCAGATTAACACGGCGGCTGTGTTAACATGGACAAAGAAGAAAAAAAGCAAAACTCCCCACTGGATTGCGAGCGCGAGAGAGCTGCTGGCGGCGTTTTCGGTTTGAAAAAGTTTCCCCGCAACCTGACGAGTTTTTCCCCCGGTACGGATTCTCAGCCACTCCCAGGAATCGCTCAAACCGAACACACTTGCGTTTTTGACATGTAGATTGGGTAAGATGAAAGCGGGGTTGATTCACTGGCAGGGAGAAGAATGACGAGCCTCGGCTGCTGCCTCGGCTCCCGTACTGAGGAAGTGGTGGGTGTAGGAACTGCTGTCTTCCTCTCATCTGGGGACTTTTTTTTTTTCTTTTTTCGCTCCCATTCCTTTGTTAAACGTTTTCTCTTTCCGGGACTGGAAACTTCAGAATTGCTGGAATGTTTGCCAGCTTTCAAATTTACCGCTGCACCGGAAATATCCGGCCACAGCGTCGGCTGCAGTGGGTCTAGTTTTGATGCGGCGACGCGTATAGAAACTCTGGGGGATTCACGTTAACTTTTTTAAAAAATATATATATTTTTTTAATACGCGTGAAGGTAGCTGAAAGCCTCGGATCCCACAGAAGATCTCAACGTTCCTAGTGGCGTGATGACCAACGTTTTGCCCATATTTGTACATAGTACATTTAGTGAAGGGCATTACGTCGGAATTTTAAGTGTTTTCTACATATTCTTGACTCAAATCATCACAAAAAGCTAAAATATGCCGTCAGTGTAATACAATAGACTGTTACATAACTGCCTTGACATGCAGTATACACAGTATACTAATATTTTAGGAGGCGTTTTGCGATTGAATCTTTTATCACACTGGCTGCTGTTTATCCTGGCCTTTGCTGTTGAGCTGATTTACAGTCAAATGAAAGTACAGTAGTTTGAGCCAAGCGAGCTAGCTACTCACACGCACACACACACGCACACATACACGCAAACAAAACTCTGCCCGTAAACATCCATCAGGCGTGTAAAATAAACGTTTTAATGTCTGCCGCCAGGTGACCTTTACGCCCGTTCCCTCTTTTCACGGCTGAATGACATTTCGGCCGTCAGCCATTCTCTTCCCTGGCACTTTACCATCTCACACACAGACACACCCGCACACATACACACGTCGGATTGGCTTTCTAAGGAATAAGTGCAGCATGCAGAGGAAGACGTGAGACGTGCCGACAGAGACGAGGGGGGCAGAAAAAAGAGGAACTTTTAGCAAGGGCGAGGACACAGTGTGGGAGTGGTGACGGCATGACGCTATGCACCATTAGACTGAGTGTCTGTCTGGCTCGTCAGTCAGCGCGGCAAGCAGGGCTCAGCCGGCTGTGAGTCACCTCCAGTCGGCGGCTTAAAGGCTCTCGGGCAGACGGGGACGCCGGGGGCGGGGCCTCAGACCTCGGCCGACTTAGGAGAGTCTTGACAACAGTCCCCGTGAACGCAAAGTGCCACATTGTGATGCACGAGGAGCACCAGCACCTCTGGTCTGTCACAGAGACTCTCCTCTGACTGCTGTATTTACCCGCAGCTGTCTTTAGGTCCTTGATACAGTCTGAAAGGGACACTAACCAGTTTCCTCCCCGTGCTGGGTTCAAGCCCAAATAAATGCAGACGATGTCCGGAAGAGCATCAAATGTAAAGAAATCAAAAAAACTAATCAAAACTCGGACAAAATAAAATGGCAAATCCATTGTGTGGCGTCTCTTCTGAGCGATGGCAGATAGCTTTCTTTTTGCCTCGAGTGGAGGAGGCTCACTCAAGCTCACACCAGCTGCTGTCCAGGATGCTGACCAGAGGCGGTAAAAGTATTCACATTCTGTACTTGGAAAAAAGTACAGATACTTCATTAAAAAAATACTCTGTCAAAAGTACTGATTCAAACCCTTTACCCAAGCAAAAGTACAGATTCCAAAATGTATTAAGTAAAAAGTAATCTTTTTTTTTTTTTCCATTAGTGAAACAAAACATCTGTTGATAATTTTGCATATGAAAAAAGTTGTGACAGAAAAATTTGGAGTGAACTGTGGTGAGGTGTTGCAGATGCATCTGGATAATTTCTAAAAGCTCTGCTGCTCTCAATAATAGTTTTCTTTTCTTTTTCAACTTCAGCACAACCAACTTGTAATCAGTCATAGTTATGACCAGTGAGACATTATTGGATGTTGATGTTGTTTATAACAATAACCAATGTTATTTTCTACATTTCATTTTGCTCTGTACTGAAAACAAAACGCACAGAGCTGCGAGCAAGGTTTTATATTGAACTACACAACAGCAAAGTTCAAATAGCTCCACTACTATCATATAATATGTGAATTACTTTGAACAGAATTTAAGTCACAAGAGTGTCTTTCGCAATGTAAGAAGTTGAAAGTACAGATATTTGTGTATAGATGTAGGGAGTAATAGGGAAAAAGCTGTAGTAGTAAAAAAAATAGTAAAAAAAAAAACCCACACAGTTACAAATACTGAAAAATCTTCTCAAGTACAGTATGGAAGTATTTGTACTACGATACTTCCAACCTCTGCTGCTGTCCTATCAGGTGGACACTGAGTTAGTGTTGGTCAAAGAGGAGGAGAGCAGAATTTTGCACCGAGAGTCGGGACTGACTGTTGGGGATGATGGTGGGAGAAGCGAGAGAGTCGGCTGGCGTGATGCAGAGGAGGACGGTGGAAAAGTTTGTCTGAAAGGAAAAGTTTGTCTTTATGAACTTCAAGTCACGTTTTGTGGCTCTAATGCCGCGCTGACACCGGGCTCCGCTGTTCCATTTGATGTCAAATGCATTGACTGCCGGGGGAGCCAACGAGTCGTCGTGAAGACGTAACAATTGAACCATCGAATTGTTACAATTGAGTTTGGTTCGTCCCCTTCTGGTTTTAACTGCTCCCCCTCACACCCCTTACCCCACCCCACTCCTTTCAGTGTGTCTGTCCTCTGTATCACCCTTCATCCTTGGAGAAAGTGCAGCAGCCCTCTGGGCAGTTTATTCATAGACATGAAAGAGGCCACAAGCATTTGTTTGACCGAGTGTGTGTGTGTGTGTGTGTGTTGATGTCTGGACAATTAACCCCATCTTCGGAGAATCCCCCGCACCCCCGCTGCCCTGAAGGCAGTCTATCTCAGCGCCGCCACGCTTCTCCACCGAGCGGCAACTTGTTGTTGCCATGGCAACAGACACCCCCACCCCCACCCCTCCCATTCCCCGCCCTTCCTTCGAGGCAAGCGGATTGAAATGTCACTTCTTCTGGACTATAAGAAACACACATGCGCGCTCCTCTGTGACGATGCTGTCCGACCCGGGGAGAGCAGTGATTAGAGATGAAGCGTTTCTTAAAACTCACACACATGCACATCGTGCAAGGACGGACACCTGGTGCATCAAATGCCTGCAGACGGCCCTCTTTCCTCTTTCTCTCAGATACATCCAGTCAAATTTGCTAAACTCTTCTGAACTTTGTATATATATATTTGGCTTTGATTTTTCATATTGGTAAAAAGCTCTTGGCTCCCAGTTAGCTGTCATCTTGCACCATCATATTTGTAAGGAAGCCTGGTGTGGACAATCCAGCTGCCCGACAGTGCCTTTCGTATTAGGGGACAACGTTGGACTAAACAGGCTACGGTGTGTTATTCTTCAACTGTATTTAAAACAAGGGTACAAAAGGTTAATGATGCAGTTAAAAGCTACGCTAATGGTGACCAGATGGCCAAACTCCTTCAGAAAAGCCCTGATGAAGAGCAAGCTACGATATGCTAAACCCCTAGATGGATTGCACTTCACCATTATTACTAATTAGTACTATTAGTACGTAGTATGTAGTAATGGACTGAAACACTTTTTTTCAGTCGATTTGGTGCTCATCATTTCATAGATAGGCCAGTGTGTACATATTTTTTCGATCTCTTGTCTGATAGCATCTTTGAGTGTCTGCTGTGTGTATCAAATATACTGAAAATGCAAAAGGTGGTGCCTACATGCAAAACAAATTTCAACTCACAGCGGACAACTAAAAATCATAATGCATTCTGCTGCATCGTAGCGCGGAAGGAATTTTCAGTCACAAAGAGATCTCCAGAGTGGAGGTGGAGGCTTTTGTCAGCGTGCTTGTTAGTCTCCAAGATTGCACTCACTTTTAAAATGCTTTTGTTTGGAAACAACAGCACATTCACAGTTTTTTCCCCCCCTCTACTCTGCTCTGTCAAAGCTGACAACCTGCCCTGACTGTGTGTTTGCTCACGCTGAGCCATCATCAGCGTCATGCTTCATCACAGAGCATTCCCTGCTCAATGTGTACGCTGCATTAAGAAAACAACTTCTGTTGTAAGTGTTGATCGCAAAGCAAACAACTGGGAAGTATTGAAATTTCAGTATTGAACCGCAGTGTTGGAAGATTACTTTGCAAATGTATTTACAATTGCAAAAGTTACTGGATTGAAATTACCAGTCTATTTCAATAACTTTATGAAAGGCTAACTAATTAAATTTGATTACATTTTGATTACTTTCTAAATTTTGAATAGATGTTCTCAACTGTTTAGACCTGACAGTGTTGATCTTCCAGCGGTATTCAAAACAGAGCGAGAAAGACAAGTGAACTGGCAGGCGAGTGGTAGGGGGCGTTGCATTGCTGAACTTGACAGGAGAACCAATCAGAAAGATCAGAACAGTATCAAACTTTCTTCTGTGGAGGGAAACGGAGAACCGAAACAGGGCGGTGCCTGTGCCAAGCTAGTCCCAGCCTTATTTTGGAAAAAAATGATCAGCTGTAATTAAAATTGTAAGAAGAATCTATGTAACTTATTATTATTATCTTCTTTTTGTAATTATAATCCAAAACGTCACACGTAAGTCCCCAACACTGTTGACCTGCACGACGAGTTTCTATGGAGGATATTTTACCATGAACAGCTTCGCCTGCTGCAGGTACGGCTGAGTAAACTGCTCATGAAAACGGGGCTCGAACGGCACAAAGAGAAACAGGAGAAAGGCGGATTTACCAAGTAGGCGTGACATGACACATCTGTGGGAGAGGAGACACAAGAAAGAAAACACTGAGAGTTGTCCGCGGTGGATTCTTCCTTCTTTACTCACAAGGTTCTCACTGCGTCGCTGACATTTCCGCCTGCCTCAATTGATTTTTTTCCTTCTCCGTTTCACTTTAGTCTGAAAAACGGTTCCGCTCCGGCACTTCGCTTTCTCATCCCAGCAACACCAAGGTTTTTTATCTCCCTTCTCTTTTTTTTCCCTTCGCCACCGACAAAAGAAACTTAACGCTTCAAAAACGGGAGTTGCTGAAGGACAAATCGAAACAAATAAGCGCTGTCTGGAATACTGCGTAAAATTGAATTTTCAGTTCCTCCATCATTTCTGCCTCGTCTCCATCATCTTTCTTCCCTTTTTACTTTGCTCATTTCCCCCCTGCGTTTTCATCTTCCACTCGTACAGGAATGTGTGGCATCTCAGTGAGAGACAAGTGAGCTGAATGGACGCTTTTTTGTGCAAACCGTAAGTTAAAGCTAAAAGGAGGTGGGGGGGAAATGCACTGCAAAGTACTCAATCTATTTGCTGTATGGCATCTCCGCTACCTCATAACGATCCGCCCTGGACTGTTTCAGCTGGCCGCTGTTTTGGAAGGCAGTCAGATCCACTTCACAGATTAAATTAAATGAAACAACATGTTGCGTTTAATTTTTGATAACGGTGAAGCATTTCTCACTCATTACAGAGGTATCTTACTGTCACTGTAGATACTAAGCCAGGCATGGGGGCCCCTTAAGCTTTTCAATCCGGCCTACCAAACTTGAAGCAATTAAATAATAGTAAATAGTAAGTAGGTAGTAGAATAGCTGTATTTCATACATACTGTGGGGTACATTAAAGTACATGGTTCTTGGTTTCTTCTCCTATTGAAAACATATCACCAAAACATTCCATCCATCTGCTCCTGCTCCAGTCCTTCTGTCAAATGTTTGAACCCACTGTGGCCCACCAGTCAAAATGTTTGCCCACCCCTGTACTAAGCCATGGCAATAAATACTGTAAGTCAGAAATTAGACAACCCCCAACCAAAAAAAGAACAAATAAAAAACAATCACTTTCAGTGTTAAATAAACAGAAACTCCAACCATCGGCCAGACTCAGGCAGATGGCTTCAACCCCTCTGCCTGAGTCAGTGGTGCCACCAAGTGGCCGGGATTGAGAATGGAAGGGGGCTGAGGCCTGCTGCCTGGCCACTGATCTTCATCACTGATGTGCTCTCCTCTTGACTCACCTCTGTCATTGCCGCTGGCATACTGAAGAGGCTTGCCCTTGTCGATGCTGTTGAAGCTCTGGCTGCGACGGTTGAGGTTGGACGAGCCTGGGCTCCTGGAGGCCCCGCTGCCCGCAGCAGGGACTCGGGAAGGGCCTGGTAACCTGATGGAAGCAGACAAATACAGCTTTAGTGTTTTAGGACGCGGGGGCGCTTGTTCATTTCTCGACGGCAGGATTGCTAATATATTTGTCATCGAGCTGTACGTAAGAATTTTTGTTGCAATACATGACAATTTAGCCGTTTAGACTGTTGTCAGAAAAACCTTGAATTCCTTTCTAGCTGTAAGCTACAGCGATTCACCCACAAATGGATGAAATGGGTGAGAAGTTTTGCAGTGCATTCAGTTCAAGCTCAAGCCTTTGAAGCAGAAATTGTGAAGCATTTTGCTACTTTCAGCTCAGAAAAAAGTGCAATTTTCTCAGCAGTCCATAAAAAGATTCACAGAAACATTGTCCAAGTAGAATACTAAAGAATTTAAGAAAAAATGCTTTTAATATCCTGGTCAACTCGTCGTCGTCATTTGATTCTTCTTTTATTACACTGGCATTTAAAAAGCTACTGGTGTTGTGACGTCCAGCACGTCTGCTGGTACTCGCACGGTCAAGACAAGCTGGAGATGTCTTGGCAATTTCTGTGAGAACAATTTGCCTTTGTCCTTTTGTGGAGGCTGCAATCTGTTTTCACAACTTCCTTGAAGCAAGACTGAATGTTGAGGAGTCTCATGCGCTGAGTGTGAAAGCAGACTACATTAACAGTGAGAGAATCCTGGAGGTTCAAAACAAAGAGAAAGAAGCTGGACTGAACGCGTACAAAGTTTTTCTGCCTTCCCTCTCTTTTACCTCGACAGTAAACAAAGATTTACAAGCACAATCTGCGAGTACATTGGCTGTACAAACACCACATACAGTATGCACCGTGCACTCCCATAATCTCTTTTTTTTCCCTCCCGCCGTGGCTGCAAGTGAAAATTGTTGATTTGTCATGCTGCAGCTGGAGGATTTCTACTCGTCCCCGAGGAGTCTGAGAGAATTATCCAACTCTCCCTCAGAAGCACAACTTCACTTTGTCAGATTCTTTTCCCTATTTGCCTTCACACATCTCCTTTTCAGGGGGTTGGTTCCCCCACAAACACTCAGTCACTGGCATATTTGACAACTCGGACTTATCTGCGCCATCGTGGCTTGATGTGATCCTATAGTCCCAAAGATGGTGTACAAACAAAACCTTAAAATCTCCTTTAGAGACAGTCAAAAGGAGTCTGAATCATGTAAACAAAGTATCTTCTCACATCTAGTACATCTTAAGTGGTACGTAAAAACCTTTAAAGTTACTAAAATCATTTGAATTGTTCCAATTATTCATTTGAGCCGATAACTCTAAACAATGACATAAATCCTGAAGTTGAAAACTCAATACTTTCTCCACAAACTCCCCTCCTTCCACTGACATCTGGTCGTTGTTGTATGGAGTGTTTGCTGTCAAATTCAAGTGTGAGCATTTCTGCATATGATTAGATTAATAATGAATAGCAATCGATGCTCACTCGACACTAAATTGCGAGGCAGGCGTTTGGAAGAAACGCTACTGCATTAACTGGCTACACTAATCAAAAAAAGAGAAAGAAATCATTCGAATTAAAACGTACTTTGAGTTAGTCTGTTATTACCAGTTCAAAGGTGGGGCACTAAAGCAATTTGCTGAGGCTAAATTTGCAATTTTAAGAAAATAATTTAAATAAAAGCAAGTTCCATTTTGTGAAATGAGTGGAGCTGCTCGGAGCTGCTCTGATTATGAAACATCCGTGCGCGGCAACTTTGTGATGGAGCGAGAAACACTGCGAGCAGCATGCAATAACAACATTCAGCAGTTTTTGCGCGGCTTTAATGTTGCTGTGTGAGAGACTTGCATAAATCCAAGTTTACTCTGGGTGTCTCCCGCTTGAAAAATAGAACAAGGTTCAGCGATTAAACAACCCGCGCAGCACGGAATCGGGAAACCGCCGACTAAGTTGGTGCATGCGCCGAGTCATGCGGCCCGTTCTATACACAAACAGTTGCACAAAAATAAAACAAGCTTCAGGGCGGAAAAAAAGCCTCTGACACCAGGAAGTGGATGAGCCATCAGATGGATTTTTAAGATCCTGATCGAGCAAGATGGACATTAGATGACGGCAACAGGAGATTTGAATCGAGGTCATTAAATGCAAGATTTTCATGCAGTTTTATATTTGGGAGCTGCAATTCCAGTCGAAACCCTTCGTTTATTGTATGGCCAGCCATAGTCATCATACGCTACCATCTAGTGGACACTGTGTGCAACTTGATCGACATGAAATCGTCAAACTACAAAATGCTGCTCTTGCTTTCATGAAAAAACTGCTCCACAAATGCGTCCTCAGCTATAATAGTGACAGTTGGTTTACTTATTAGGAAAGAGGAAGAACTACCAGGTTTAGAAAAGGGAAGCATAGAAACGCTTGGGAATAATGACTAACGGGTTCAAGTTAACAACTCAGCAGCTTTGAGCTGTCACAAGTAGAATCTAAGTGAAAGGACCAGACACAACAACAACAACAAAAATAGATGAAAAATAAAACTAAATAAACTAATAAAACAAATCAGAAAATCAGGACAGGAGTAAAGAGCTAAACAAAACAAAAAAAAATACAAATAAAAAATGCAGATGGAACAAGGGGGACAAACAATGAAGCAGCACATCTAGAGTAGAGAAAATGAGAGATAAACAGTGGGAAAATGAGGCTGAGATTGTAATTCAGATGGAAATCAGAGGGAGTCCCTTTTATCATCAGATTCTTTCATCTTCCAAAATACATGTTTGATGATGCATCAGCAGAATGAGCCAGAGAGCGAGACGCGGCAGCACAGATTCTGGTGTAAAAATTCTGATGTGGGACAGCGGCGGGCAAATTGTAACAGCAAGCCACACTTTGAGAGAAAGAAAAGCTGGACAAATGCATCAATAGTCCCTCAATAGAGATGTTTTTGTTTTTTATTGCTTCATAAATCATTCGAGCTTCAGAAATTCTGTTCTCACTTTGTTCAAGTGCAGCTTATCTGACCAGCCAGTGTGAAACTTTTGCTACATTGAGAGCTTTTCGTACCTGGAAAATCCCAACTCAGAGCCCATTGAGAGCGCTTGTAAAGGTCCCATCATCATGTTCCAATGCTCAAAGCTTATTTATTACTTATTGTGTTAAAAACTGTTTTCCCGACCCCTGGGCTATTACAGCTTTATGACATTTCTACAACAACTTGCTCAACATAAATGTCACGAAAACTGTAGATATGCACACAGTCCATGAGGGTCATTTTATCACCATTGTCAGCGCTATGAAATCCCATGCAAATCACACACACACACACACACACACACACACACACACACACACACACACACACACACACACACACACACACACACACACACACACACACACACACACGTGGCAATATTTTGGACTTGAAGGTTGAAATGCAAGGTTAGCGAGCCTCCACACCGCACATTAGGAAATCCGGGCCTGACAAGGTGTCAAACATTTCCTCCTGCATCAAAAAATAATGAAACTAGTGAATCTATGTTGATCTTGATGTCATTACAAGTCAAAGCTGTGCGTTTGGCAGCTACTGATATTGAATCTGTGTCTTACCAAGACAAGACTGAGAAAGATTCATGAGAAAAAGGTCACCGGTCACCTGGTCATGAGGTCAGTGAGGTCTATGGCAAGTCCATAAATGCATGTTGAGCTTGTTTTTGGCAACCAATCATCACACAGTACTCAACCTTGAAAACTACATTCGTATGAAAGAGGGCGTCCACACGTCTTTGTACACAAACTACCAGGTGTGAATACAAATGAGCAATTCTGATGCACAGTAAATCACCTGACACAGGTCGCCATCATTCTCAGGTGTGGCCCAGTTGCCACTCGTCGTCAGCGGTGTATTTTCCTGCAGCTGCAGATAACGAGCGGCGTTGCTCATAATGAGCAGGAAAAATGCCCAAACTCCAGCACCTTGAGGGCCACGCTTTCTATTCAGAGAGAGACATCAATTGTTTCCCCCGATTTAGAACCTTGCTCCAGGCTCGGGGAAGGAGGGGAGACGATACGCGGCGATTAAAAATAATTTGGCAAGCGGCGAGGGAGGCGGCGGCAATTAAAAGTGGCGTCCGTGCCCTCGCTGAACGCCGGGTGCAGATCTCTCCTCGGACACGCGCCCTCTTGCTGCGTACGCTTCTGTAGAATCGGAGCGGCCAGGCTCGCTGTCAGTGATGTGCGAGGGGCAGAGCGCCACCTGGAGGAGACGGAGCTGCTGGCTAGGGGAATTCTGACCATTTGCTCAGCTGGTTCCCACCCGCCTCGGAGCTGGAGCACATGCTGCACCCGGCGCAGACAACTGGGCTGAGGGGTGTGCTGGTGAATAGCTCGAATGTATGTGACTGCGTTTGGTTGTTTTTCACCGGTGCGTACATTGAACGACCTCGACCAGTGATGCACAAGAAAGAGAAGCGCAAGAGTCGGTGAGCATTTGTAAAGTTAAAGAAAGACGTGTATTAGGGCTGCACTAATCTGGATGACCTGAGAATCACAACTGTTTTTTGCTTAGAATTGAGATCCTGATTTTTTTTATTTTTCAAAATAAATATTTTTAGTGCACTTCTGCAAAAAGTAAACTAAAACGTCACAGTGTTTTTAGCTTAGCTGCAACATCTGATGTGCAACATGAAAAACAAACTCTTGTCTTCACTCAAAGCAAAACCAGATAAAATAGATCCTGCCTGACGTAGTATTAAAGCCCTTGACTCATCAGTCGGGATGACTGTGTTGGCCTTTTTCTGAGTATGATAACATGGAAGTTTGCAAATGTTATTCCTGGCCATTTCACAGAAAGCTACGTCAGTTTTTACAATCAGCTGCCTCGAGGCAAATCTCCTCGACAGCACGTCTCCCGAACCAAACACATCCAACTCTCTTTGATGCAGCTCCGACCACCAGGTCTGACCTCTGACCTCCCCGCGAGGAGAGTGCAGAACATCACAGGGACGCCGAGGCGAGGAAGGTCATGCGGGTGCCATATTTACCTTGTGTTTTTCTTCTGCGGCGACCCTATCCCACTGTGGCCCGGGGGATTTGCATATCGTGCCGTGAGACTGCGAGAAGAGCAGAGGGAGACGATGGCGAGACTGTTAATACGGTTAGAGGAGGTATGGGAGCGGCATCGTGCAGGAAATTTCCTAATCCATGCCATAATCTAATAAAGTGGGAGTGTGAGAGGGGGCATTCAGATAGGGAGGGGGGGGGGGGGGGGTGGCAGAGAAGAGCGGAGATCAGCAGCCCGGACAGGAAAAACAAGCACATGGACGGCGGTAGGTACAGTACACGGTGCAGCGCGGCCCTGACTCACATGATGGCTCACACATGTTTACCGCCGCAAGCTTATGACTAAGGCAGCAACATACCATAATCCATTTACAGGGCCCGCTGGAACGAAACGGAATGAGACACTTCCACAGTCGGTTTCTCCCGGCCGCAAAATATAAAGAAATGCCCGGAGTGCCAGTCACCGTTTACAAGGCAACACTCACACTGAGTCACTGGCAGTGGCGACGGGAACTAACGCAGGCAGGCTCTCGGTCCTGAGTTAGACAGGAAGCGGTTGAAGCCGGTTTGGCTGTGAACGTGAAATGTGATTAAGAGTTTTACGCATACGACCCGGAACAATGCAGAGTCAGAGGCTAACGGCCGTTGTTTACGTCCATGTAAAAGCGGTCGCTGTGTACCACTTTGTTTGCCGTGAACCTGATGACTCACAACCCACGTGAGTGTCACTCACTGGCTCTTGTGAACTGAATGCACCGTCAAACTGCGGGTTGAATAACTCACCATTTCTTGTCTTTGGAAGAACCGTTCAACTCATCTTTAAATCACTGACACCATTTTTAAGACGTAGTGTTGAATTAGTGCTTAGCTAAAGGTCTGCGTAGCACCAGTGACGCTAAATGTTCTCTAGCAAAACACAACAATCTCACACAAGGTAGATTTTAGGAAGATACTCAAAACACACATATTTTGAAACAGTGGCACACAATGGGGGGGAAATGCTGTGGCAAGTCCAAAAGATGTAAACCTATCGCACACATCGAGCGGCTCTTTGATCTTTATTGGAAAGCTGCTGTCAGCACAGAGCGACGCATCCCCAGAACACTTTCCTTAAAGCGCAAACATGAGTCGTTTCTCTGTCTGCATAAAAAATACAACAGTGACAGCAACATGCTTGCTCTCAGAACACCTAATCCTAATCTGAGCGCTGTAAATTTGAGGGCATCTGAATTATCACTGGCTTGGTTGCAGGAGGCTGACTTCAGATGTTCATCTTTTCTTCAAACAAAACCCCCACCTTTTCATTTTGCAGATAAAACTGAAAGCAAACAACAAAATGCCGCTGGCACAAACTTCCTACCTTGCTCAGGGGGACCAGGGATGGAAAGTTTCTCCCATCAGGAGCCTGAGAGTCGCAGCACCTCCAGTGTGAAAACTCTCCTAACTGTCCTGTGTAAAGACTGCCGCAGCTGAGCTGCGCCGGGCTGGGCTGGAGGACAGAGGAAGCAGCCGGCAGCAGCGGAACAACTTGTTCTCTGTTTTGTGACTGTGGGCTGCTGGTTTGGCTCTGGTGACTGAGAGTGTCGCAGACAATAAACTACCTATCCTGGGAGGCTAAATATCACACTGCTCCCAACACATCTAATTGTCTCAATTTCTCGGCGGCTCTTTTTTTTTTTAGGGTCTCAGCGCTCGGACAAACTGGGATGGAGGAAATGCAAAACATTTTGGGAATTTCCATTGTGTGCGATGACATTGTGAAAACCGATGGCCATATCCCAGGTTTATGTTACCAATGACAAATAAAGGACAGTTTTTGCCATCAATTTTTATACTAACCTACCGGTGCTATTTTACACAAGTGCTGATCAGCACCGGGAATAAAGTGCATCCTTCCACACTTAGCTAGCTAATAGGCGCTGTCTGGTAAAAAAAAAAAGAAAGAAAAAAAAGGCAGAAGGCCCATTAATACGGGTCACCAGAGGTGGTAAGCAAACTTCTAATTATTATGCTGATTAATTCTTTGAAAGTTTACCAGGGGAGCTCTCATAACACATTTTCTTTGCTCATCACACATGCGGCTCCCTCTGGACAGCTCGCTGATAAACCACCTGCCATGAACGTGGCCGAGTCATCGTCTGTTCCCCATCGACCTTGGAGGCTCCGGCGCTGCTGCGTTAAGGTGCTCCGCTGCAGACTGCAGAGCGCCGAGGAGACGACTTTCATTCATTTATGTTGGCCGGCATCTTTGCATCTCTCCTCATTAATGGGCTAACGGGATGCACGGCACGGTGGTTAATGGTGCTCT
>NW_027466185.1:4225000-4507500 GCF_046127955.1 Nelusetta ayraudi
GGAAGGGACGTAGCTTCTAAGAAAGTCTCAAAAAATCCTGTTGAAGACGAAGCTAACGTCAAAGAGGGTGGCTACCATTGATAGAGATAGGCAATGATTTTACCCTATGTAACATCCTTAGCCTCCATAACTGTATTCTTGACCGGTACCGGAACTTGAATTCTGATCGTAACCGCAACTCGGACTCCAATCCTAAACCTAACCGTCACCCGAGTTCTGATGCTAAACCTAACCGTTGACTGATTGATTTTATTTAATTCATGCTTGCAGTGGAGCCTGGGCAACTCGGACCCTCCATCTCTTCCGACGAGAGTTGTAAAGAATCTACGAGACTTTGATAGAATCTACGTCACTTCCTTACGAATCTTTAATATCATCTAGCCATTACCGCTCTTCCCTCGTGGAACGCGCTGGCAAACCCCTGCTAATGATTTATCGCCGTGACGTGTGTTTATATTCTCGCCAGCACGTTCTCCAGAACCAGGCCGGTGGGGGACGGGGGGCGGTGGGGGGCATGTTTACGCGCACGGAGAGCGCTCTCCACCTGTTGCGGGGTCGCTGGGCTGGGAGTGTGGGAATGGACGGGAGGCAGCTGCGCCCTTCGCAACCTCGTCAGACACACACACGCGATCTGCTGACCCCGTCCCGCCGAATCCCAGCTCAGCCAAACAGCCACAGATCGTCTTACACAGGGGAGCGCCTCCTCTGGAGCGCTGTGACGAACTGCTCTTATTGTGCTGAATTTTTTTTTTTTTTTTCCACAAACGCACACGGACGCACACACAGGGACGCACGCGCACAGTGGCAGGGCTGTAACTGGACCTGGCCCTGGGGAATGTCGCCCATGCGAGGCATGCCAGACCTTCCTTCAGCCCATCTTCTAAAGTCTGCTCCATCTATTTACGTCACGCTGCCGCCTCTCACCCACGCCGCCACTGTACCCACTGATGGGCTCTGATGAAAATAGACTTATTCATCGCTGCACTGACTGAAGAGAGAAACTGCCGGCTGACTTTTTTTTAGCTTTGCAATTCTGTAAAAATTTGTTTCGCTTCCACTTTGGTGCAAACACGGAGTTGGAGATTTTTGCAGCCACCCGTCACTGTTCTATATCGAAAAACAGACGTTTCTGACCTGCGACTGGTTGTCACACTTTTCTTGTTGAGTTGACCCCCCCCCACCCGACACAAAATAAACCCTCAAGCCACTTTGGGCTTAAGCCGTATTGGACCGAGAGGAACGAAGGCCTCTCTGACACGGCAGCCGCAAAAAATATCAAATGTTTATCACATGAGGGGCATGGGCCAAAAATTAGATCAGGAAAAATGAATTCAGTGTCTTTCAAAAATATTTGGAATTTCTCAAAAGGAGGACACCACAAAACAAGACGTTCATGACTCTTTTTTTACTCATGGAGGCACTTTCAGTCTCTTTCAGTCAGTCACTAAGAAACTATTTTATTGTTGGCGAAACTCAACTCCAGTGCTGGTCGAACTTCTATGGATGTATAAAGACTTTTGATAGATACAGACATCTCTATCCATCCATCCATCCATCTATGTAATCACAATGGTCATTGATAATGATCAGCATCAAGGGCTTAACTAGAAGAGCAATAGAGTAGGACAGGGTCAGCAATGGCACTGAACACACCCTCACACGCTCACCACTTCCTCTCTGGCTGACAGCCAACTCCTCACTGTCAGCTTGTCCTACTGATGCAGCAAAAGCCTTCGTGGGAAACCTCTTTTTTAAAGGCTGCTTTTCATTAGTTTTGTTTTTTTGTATGACATTAAATTAGTGTTTGCAAAAAAAAATAAAAACCTAAGGCAAACTAATTGCATATGTTTATGGTAGTCAAAGACTGTGAATGTACAGTATATTCAAATAACTCAATAGGTGGCATCAGGTGACCTTTTCTAATCTGGGCGAACCCCTGGGTGAAAATCAACAGACCCACAATAAACATCAATAAATAAGAGTGCACGGTACCTGGACTGCATGTCCTGTGCCTTGAGGCTGCCGGCCGATGGCGTGCCGCCGCCGCCGCCGCTGCTCTGCTGGCTGAGCTCTACCAGGGACTGGTAGTACTGCTGCTGTTGCTGCTGCTGCTGCTTGTAGCGTGACAGGATGAAGAAGAGGCCCAGGATGCTCTTTAAGTTGCCATTCCTGATCTCTGCAGGAGGAAAAGGGAAAAAATAGAAAATAAAAAAACACGGCACAACAATGTCCGCATCTCCAGTCTCTCTACTTCACTTCCCTTTTTAAAAGTTTCTGCTGTTTCTTTTAGAGAAAAAAAATTGCCACTCAGGAGTGCGGCACAAGTCGCAGCTGCCTTGCAAGCATAATATTATCGCATAAGTGATTATAAACTGTCTTTAACTGGAGTTGATATTGAGACTCTGTGTATAATCTGTGGACTTAGAGCGTTTACTGTCAGCAAAAGGGCCGCTCGCAGTGTATAGAATAGTTTAGGCTGCGGCTCACGAGAATAAACAGTGTTTAGAATTCCATTCTCTGGCCGCGCACATTAGCTCGCAAGCAGCTGTTTCCTTTCTTTCTTTTTTTTTAAAGGTGCTTTCAGAAAATACTGGACTGGTGCTTTATGAGCAAAGGTCAGGTTGTTTACGACTAAACAGGAGGAAGCGCAACGGAACTGCAGGTAAAGTTCTGCTTTCACCATCAGAATGGGGAACAGCAACAGGTGCCATTTATGTCAAGCAAGAAATTATACACTTCTGTCTGATTGAATGGAATGAAGTCAGCACAGGAACTGTACGGGAACACGAGTCACGACGAGCAGCCTGAAAAGTGCTCAACTGCATTTAATCTCAAAGTGGACTTAATCTTATTGCAAAGAGGTTGCCGAGTTCATCCTGGGCAAAGTGTGGAAACAAAAAGAAGAAGAGGGTCTCCCAAATTTCTTGGCTGCGCACGCCACTGAGAAGGGGGATTGTGCTGCATTGAGCACTGTGACAGAAGCACCAGTTTGTGAAATGGACTTCTATCGAACGCTCGAAGAGATCCGGAGCCCAGCAGTGGAGAGAAGGATGACAGCCGCTGGCGCGCTATAATCCCTTATTTTTGTCTCCTTTTGTTCTGTCCTAAAAGTTGGAAGAGACCGATTCTTTTTGGGGTGTTTTCTCGCCCCCCCTCCTCCCACCCGTCGTCCTCTGACACCCAGAGGCTGTAATATATAGCAGCCCTGGGAGAGAATCTAAGCAGCAGCGTTTTCTGTGCTCGGGGGCGATACAGTGTTGCACATTCAGCCAAACAAAAAGCTGCTGTGCGCTCAGACTTGGAGCAGCTGGTAAAGTTAAAATATGATAATGGAATGGAGGACTTTATTTAGGAACTCTGGAGGGGAGAGGGTTTTTTTTTTTTCAATCTTGCCGATGGACCCTTAAAAGGTCTTTGCATGCACTACATAGTTACAGCAGTGAAGCAACCTAAGCTTGAAAACAATAACTTGTTAATTTCTTTGATACATTCACTGACAAGTGGCTGCCCTCAAAGAGGGGTCAAACTGTTAGGTGGACCTGGACCCCCGTGGGAATCAAACTTCTTGTTTAAATGCATGGGCAGCTGTGGCTCAGTTGGTAGAGCGGGCCGCGAATTGATGATCGAAGGGTTGGCGGTTCAAATCACGGCTCCAACTGTCGAAGTGTCCTTGGGCAAGACACTGAACCCTAAATGGCTCCCAATGGGGCTGGCAGCGCCTTGCATGGCAGCAGCCACCCATTGGTGTAAGAGTGTGTGGGTGAATGAGAGGGCATTGTAAAGCGCTTTGGGGTAGTGAATATAAGTGCAGTCCATTTAGCACAAGCAGTACAGAGTATTGTAGTATAACAGTGAGCGTTTCTAAAGTCCTTTTACGAAATGGCCCTGACATTAAAATAATAAGATAAAATAAAAATAATAATATAATAAATACCTTGATGGTACCCCAAAGCACTTTACAATGGCCTCTCATTCACCCATTAACTCACACACTCGTACACCAATGGGTGGCTGCTGCCAGCCCCATTGGGAGCAATTTAGGGTTCAGTGTCTTGCCCAAGGACACTTCAGACATGTGGACAGTCAGACCTGGGATTTGAACCGCCAACCCTTGTGCTTAGGAGGTTGCCGAATGTTGACATTTTTTAAATATGGTATTTAATCAATAATCAATCATCATCAAATTTTATTTTGAAGCAGGTATAGGGAATGGATGGATAGAAAGTTGATCAGTTGATGAGCCTCAAAGATTTTAGCATGGTCATCTGTAATTATAAGGGCAATAATTTCTCTTGAAAAATTAAGGAGAGTCTCTTCACACTTATTCACTCTTATGGCCGATGACAGTTTTGGAACATCAAATTTTCCTTTGTTTCTACGCCACTGCGTCTTTTTGACCAGTGAATGTTTAAGCTTTGTGCACAGCTTCCTCTTTCACTCTCTGGCATCTGGAGATGGGCCTCAAAAAACCCCCAGCAAAATCTTTCACAAATACTTGACAAATACTACGGTCTGTTTCTTTTCAGTTGCACCACACTCTCACTGAGTCTTGTAGGTAAGATTTGATAAACTAAAGGACAGCTTGATTTCAGGGGACAGTAATAGGGCCCTGGGAAGGCTGCCACCACACATCTCTGTCAGCAACACACAGCCTGTTTTATCAGCCGGAAGCAGGGCAGGTGGCAGCAGCGTGGAGGGCAGTTCTTGGCTCGAGCTCAATGAAAACGTGCCTTCGCTTCGAGGGGCCTTTTAAGAGGTTTCTGCGGTTCCATTCACCTTTTTTTTTCTTTTCTTTTTATTGAAGAAAAAATAATCTGTGTGGGTTAGTTCATAAGTCAAGGAGAATGCTGGAGGAGGTGAAGGAAAGGTTCAAGTGCCGCTAGGTACTACAAAAGAAGGGGTTGAGTAACGCTTTGGTGTTTAAGAGGACTAGCTACTTTGTCCCTATCAGCTTGATACATTTTTTCATGCTTAATCCACCAGTAAATATCTAACCCTTCAACTTTTGACTGGAGATCTTGCCACTCGCGGTGGTCAGAGCGACTCATCCGACGGTGGGAAAACAAGGGGGAACCCTTCGCTGAACCAAGTCAAAGGCTGTGTTAACGCCTTCCAATGAAATCAGGCCTGCTTTGGAAAAACACATTTGCACCTACTGAGGTCAAGCAGGATGGGCTTTATTGCGGTTCGCTGGTCACAGCGTGGCTCACCTACCTACTCCCACCGCAGAAAGAACCCTCTGGGCTGTGGTGGTCGGAGGATTTAATGACACGGTTAATGTCCCCACACTTTTGCCCCGATTCACTCGCACTTTGGAGCGTAACACTTATTTAGGAGCGGCGACATTCTCACATGGGGTGAAACACTTTGTTGTTGGTTTTATTTAAGATAACATTTTTGGTGAAAAACACCTGCTTGCCCAAATTGGTTTTGCAAGACTGAACCAACAATGTCCAAAAAGTTTCTAATTCATGTTCTAGATGTCTGTGGAATACTCGTTTTTTTTAAAGCCAACCACATTGACTTGAATTATCTCTTCATTATTCATGTCGATTCACACACATGACATCTTTTTCTTTGGTTAACCTCCTGCTTTTAAAAATAAAGGTTTTGGGAATGTTCTTTTGACGGGCTCTGACCTCGCTGGCTGAGGCGGAACCATAACTCATTTTAAGAGCATACGTTTTACCGGAACTTCATTTTACAGCCTCTCACAAGAGAGACTGAAGGAGACAGAGGTTATAAATGGGGTGGGTGGGCTGTCATGTGCACACATCAAAGATTCCACTTATGTTAATTCCCACACCTTGTAAAAAATAAGAAAGACTGCATATGCCAGCCAACGGAATCACGTTTGCTTTGGTTAGACTCAGGAGGACGGTCACAGCCATCAACTAGTCAAAGAAAAAACCTCCTGCACACTTGTGAGAATAAGACATACCAATAAGAACGAAAGGTGGAGAGTGAGGGCCAGTAAGAACTGGAGGAAATGATGAAATGCAACAGCAACGCTGATGGACAGAGTCCCTCCAAAGCTCTGTGCATTTACTGAGGCACTTAGGAAATTCCAGGCCTAGAGAGTCACTTTGCCATTTTTAGATGAGTAGTAAAGGGAGGGAGGGGGCCCAGAATGTAGAGTTGTTGGTCAGTGTGTCAACCTATTTTCTGCTGCCTGGGAGGTCAAGGACACACCCTTCCCTCTTTAATGTTGGATAGGGAGCAGAGACAACATGAGGTCTGGCAAAACAGGTCATGAAGAACTGCGTGAGACATTTTCAGCCCAGGTAAAATGTAAGTCTGCAAGTATGAGACTCTTACAGAGAAAAACTCCAAAAGAATGTTTTGTTTTTTTCTCCAATTGATGACTGCACACCTTCTCTATTCAATGCATTAAGATCAGCTCATAATGAATCACCTGCTTTCCTTCTGGTTCGTCCCGACTTTGCCAGTCACTCTTGGCATTAAGTAACCAATTAGCTTCTTTTTGGCTACTTTTGGTATTCAATTAAATGCTTCTCTTATGTTGTGCACATTTTCTATGGTCATGAGACCAAATGAATACATAAAACAAATTGAGGGATTGTTGGAAAATACTCCAGCTGGGCCAGGTTTGGGTACAGGTATGCTAATTTAATGATCATTTGGTTGCTGTCAAAAAGAAAAAAAAGAAAGTTGTTTAGTCAGAGTGCTTGGATACTCTGGAAAACGGCTATTAACTTCATACAGGGCCCAAATCCCTAATAAAACCTTTCCCAGTGCGATGGCCCATAGTCAAATGGTATTTGCCAAAAGTATTTAAGTTGGTGGTGTATTGAGCCCAATTTGCATATAGATGAAACACAAAAAAGGGCCATGACAAAATGTTGATTGCTTTCAAGCTCGGCATGAGACCAGACTGACTTCAGAGAATCAGTGTGTTCCCTCGAGCTCAATGTACCAAAACGCATCTCTAATGTTTCTCTAACTGCTGATCGGGTCTTTTTTTTTTTTAAGGAGTCTAACTTTCGGGGAATCGCTGGGATCAAGTAGCCATTTAACTTGGATCATGACTGTAATTCTAAACCCTGGCCTTGTGACACAAGTTTAGTTTATCATTCCATTTCGCCCACAGTGACTAAGTAGAGAGCACTGCTGCAGTTATGGCTGTCATATATAGCAGTGCACTGAATACCCTGATGGTCAGGGGCTTTAAATCCCTTTCTGGAGCTTTTATCCTTCCACAATCCCTTTTAATGCCCTAATGATCGCCTGTGCTGCCATAGTGAGAGACGTGGGGGGAAAGTGCCTGCCCTGTCATGATATCAAAGTGGTAAATTCCATTGCTGTGAAGTATAATACTACTGGATCTTGGGAATAGGTTTCAACCAGAAGATATTCGGCGCTGTGAAGAAATGGAAAGCTACCCTCAGGAGCACGGGTGGCACTGGAGGCAAATAGATTTTCCAGACAGTAGCAACGGAGCGGGAGGTCTCGTCATCTTCGGCCTCCACAGGTTCACTCAACGACGAGCTAAATTGAGAGAGGCCTCGAGTCGCACGTTGGTTTATCCGCCTTACCTTCTGCTGAGAGCCCTTGTACGTTCACTCCTCTGGCGTCCAGGAAACTGAGGCAGGCGTCCACATTCTCGATCTGGCGGGGAGCAGAGGACAGCCGGGAGTCAGACCAAAGACAAAGGGACACTCGCAGCGGGAATGCGGCGACGCTCGACATTCAACGAGGCCAAATGTCTCGAGGGCCGAGGGGGGCTCAGGGACAATGGGGGGGGGTATCGACGTTATTACCCATAAAGCACATCATTGTGTGGTCAGCACCCGACCCCCTGCTCAACCCCCGGCACCCGGCCGCATGCCATACTGAATAGAGTGTGTCGCCACCTACACACCCCGGGGGTGTTGGCTGCCAAGGCATGTGACAAACACACTTGCGTACATCATCACCGTCCGTCAGCGATGGGCACACACGGGCACACACGCACACACACGCGGGTGCCGAATTTGAAATTAAATCAAAATGGGAAACGACGTACACATGGTAAGACCCACCCCCCCCCACCCCAACCCCAGGCCTTTCACAACATAATCAAGCGCTGGCACTGCCTGCCAACTGGGATCAAGTTGCACAAAGTGTGCACAGAGGCTGCAGTTATACGAGGGGAAAATTTCTGCATTCCTTGTCAGCGGCTAACGGGTGGCTCCATTAGCATGGTGGCCCGCCGCCAGCGGCCCTCGGGAGGTCTGTTATGACAAGGTCAAAGGTCAGAGCCCTCTGTTTCAGCGCAGTGTGCCAAGGCCACGCAAAGGGCAAGCACGGGCAGCGTCCGGCAGGCACAGATGATTCATGGGCTGTGATTCCCCCCAGTTCAGTTGTTCCTCTATGAACGCTTGCTCACTCACTCTGCCTGCTAGGTTTTTTTTTTGGAAGAAGGAGACTTTGCAAGAGGCAGAATAACGGAGGTGGGAAGTAACAAAGTCCAAATACTTTGTGACTGTACTGCAGTAGATCTTTCAGCTATCTGTACTTTACTTGAGTATTTATTTTTCTGACAACTTTTTTTTATTTTTACTCCCTACATTTCGTCTGTGCTTTCTACTTCTCACATTGGAAAAACAAGCTTGTTACTTTTGTGTTTTTGTTTGTTTTCAGTGCTTGAAGTGGAGCTATTTGAACTAAAAGTGGATCATAGTCCAATTCAAAATTACTCCCACAACTTTTTCATTTTTGCACAATTATCAATGAATGTATTGTTTCATTAAAGGCAAAAAAATAAAAATAAAAATAGATTACATAACTACATTTCAGAACCTGTAATTATTACTTTTCCTTGCATAGAGGGGTTGAATCAGTACTTTAGGATAGAGTGTGAATACTTTCGCCACCTCTGCAGAATTATGACTCATATCTGCACATACGCTGTTTTGACAGGCGCAGTTTCTTCTCCTACTCCCACTCAGCCGAGCTGTGACGTCCTGTGCGGTGAATTTATTTACTTTTTCTCTGTCGCTGGAGCTGCCCTGTACTGTTGCGTACACATCAAGAAGTGACAGAGGAAAACGGTTCTTCGGCTTTTTCAGTTTTTCAATCAAGGCTGCAAATAAATCCTGAAGAAGCAGTGCTCTGTGCTTGTTAATTTAATTTATTCAATAAATGGTGTAAATCCTGGCTGGCTGCATGCTACAATTTTCATTCGTATCAAACAGACTCAAAGGAAAAATATGCGAACTTGTCGAAAGTTGGACAAATGTCTGGCAAATTACAAGCACGTTCTTTCCTTTCTCAAGTGCTTAATGTAAATTCATTACACAAGATTTTTTTAACTGAATGTGTGTTCACAATATGACGTGGAGTGGCTTTCTAGTAACTTATCAGCACAATAGACATTTCATATCAGACAACAATTGCCTTCTTAATAACCGGCATTCAGTTTTAAACATTAGAGTGCATGACAGCTCTCCAGATTGGAAAAGAAAGTCAGCCAGTGGCCCTAAAACACAAAGAACCTCCGCATTACAACAATCATACTGTTGATCCCCTGTGTGCACATCTGAAGGCAGCTTTACATTAAAATGCAGCGACCCACAAAAAACAAAAAACAAAAAAAACCCAACAAGCTTCCTCCTGTGTGTGGTATCACTTAAAGGAAACGACTCTGTGTGCCAGACTGAATAACCGACAACATATTTCCTCACACGACTTGAAAGACTTCCCAGGACTTGTCGCGGGGACGTGTGGCAGCGAACCTGCTCCCGCAAGAGCAAACAGAGCGGAGACGGTTAGCGCTCTCGTCGTTAAAAAGGGGGCCACTCTGGCAGCAGTACGGCATACGGCTGCAGAGACGCGACCCGTTGATATTTTATTCAGCAACAGAGGAGCGCCTGCTTGTCACTTTCTCCCAAAAAAGAAAAAGAAAAAAAGAAACGATGCAGCGTGTTTACTCCGCTTGTGTCAACTGGGGTCCCTCGTGGGAGCGGAAGAGCTCCACCATCTGGCCGACGCAGCTCGCAACCTCCCACTTACCGCAGCAGCGTCGGCCGAGAGCGCCCTCACATGTGGCCTCTTCTGTTTGCTTCAAACGCACCGCAAAAAACGACGAGTGTGTGTGTGTGTGTGTGTGTGTGTGTGTGTGTGTGTACGCATGGGCTAGCTGCGCGCACGTTTGATGGTCCCGCTTCTGCCCCGATTCTCATAAGTTTGTGCGCGTTGTGGTGTCGGGGGGAGGGTGGGCTGCACGTGTGAGCGTTCGCCACTTCAGCCTTAATTAAAGCGACTCCAAGGACTTTCTGGGATGCAGCCGCTCGCTAAAATAAACAGCTTTTACCAACGGGTGATATGTAATCAGTGGTATTTACATGTTTTTCTTATTCCCTCCCGCCCCCCCGACCTCTCCCTGAACGTGGGGTGCAATTAAATTAGCTTAAAATATTTCCAAGGAAAAGATTGTGGGAGGCAACAGCTGGAATATTTCCATTCCGATCCACAAGCAAGTGTGTGTGTGTGTGTGTTTGTGCGCACGTTTAGAGGCGCAACGCTGTAGAGAAGAGAGTGACCTCGGAGTCGCACGGTGAATCTTTGTCTTTTGATGCGTTTCGGGGAGAGGACTTAAAAGATGAGACCTTGGCCCTCCTCGTCGCCTCGATCCGCAAACTTTGAGGCTTTCGGACAAAACCGCCGTTTGTTTTTTGAAGTCGGCCTCAACTCCACACTGATGTAAATAAAGTGGAAGGGCGATGATGACTGAAGGCGTCGATGACACCTCGGGCACTAATGTTCCGCAGAGGGCTCTGGCGATGTGGAAGCCGCTGGTTTGGCGAGCGGTTTGGCTTTGCGGCATCCTGTGACGGCTCCTTAGGAAACCGACGTTGTTTACTTTTCCAATCTAGGCTGGCATCAGAGCGAGAGAGGCAGAGGGAACCACAGCAGCTATTAAAAGCAATCTGGAGACGGGAGTTTTGGCGAGGCGCTCTTCCACCAATCGGCGCACTCGGGGGAAGTTGGGTGCTGGTGGTGGTGGTGGTGGTGGTGGGAAAGCGCACTGGTTGAGGAGTGACGGGCATGTGTGCAACATGCGCCGCCACGGAAAATGAGCGGCCAAAAGCATGGAACAATTGGGGCGTTGCTGGGTTCCTGTGACAGTCAGTTTCAATGAAGTGTTGCTACTTTTATGGAACCGCACGACAAATCAAAGCATCGCTCTCTGACTGAAGACGGCAGCAAAGCCACACTTGACGAGACACAAGCTGCAGTATTAACATTATGATTAACCGCTCCTCTTCCACCTGTCTCCATTTTTTAATCAAGTTTAACACAACAGGGTGCAGAACATGCACAGGCTAACGTACTTACTATGTGTTATCGTTTGCTATATATCGTCCCCGCGGTAAGAATATGTCACATCGCGATAATAACGATAAACTCCTGTCCGGCAGCTCACACATATAGCACAATAACAAGCAAGCAGTGCTCTTCTTCTTTGTCCGCATTCAAGGAGTAAACTTGCGGCGCCACACCAGGCCGGGCATAGGTACTACATCATTTTTAAAAAGAAATTAAATACAACTTCATGTAAATGTGTTTTTTTCTGAATGCGGTCTGGAAAATGTGCGGTTTCTTTCATTGTTACAGCAATAGATGCCACAAATGATTGTGATAAAAATTTTTAGTCCATATTGCCCATGCCTAGTACTCACTAACACCTATAACAATAACACCTATAACATGAACCTAATAAATGTTGCAGAACAGTGTGCAAAACGGTTGGTTTAACTACTAGAGAGGCGAAGGGGTAGGACAGTGTTGACAGGTGTGCAAATTATATTTTGGAAATCAGTACGTGTCTGTTAAATCAATACTGTTGCAACTGTTTCCATTTCAGTGTCCTGGAATAATTTTACACACGGCCGGAAAAAAAAAAAGAAAAAGCAAGAAAGTTACTGAGTTACCCATCAGGGCGCTCCAGACTTTTGACAAGCATCAAATTACTGATATACGAGGGCTGCAATTGGAAAGCATTATCCCCAAAACACAACTGTCAGTTACAAATGGGAGAGCTCCTTAATTACCAGCTCCTCTGGGACTGAAAACAACCTCCCCAGGACGGGGCTGGAAAAGCAGGCGCTAATACTTTGGAGAACAACAACGTAATTGAAGGGTTTCATCCCAAAATGTTAGATATCACTGGAAAATGTATGCCACCTTAGAATCCTGACTATTTGTGAAGAAAACAGATGACTCTAACCTTACAAATGGATTTATTTTGAGTGACTCAGCTGACAGTTTAACTTTGCTTCAACGTCGAAATAATTGACGGTTTCCTGACAACAACCATCGCAGCTCAACGAGCGCTCCATCTCTTGTGGCAACCAGGCAAGGCGCTCCTTTGACTCTTCTTTTGCCAAGGGCTAAAACTCCGATTGAATTAGGGAACTCTAAACACATTAACATCCTTCACTGACAAACCACTGTCTTATTGAGTCCCTCCCCACGTTGCTAAAAATCGATAGCGGCTACTGCGAACAAAAAGCACTTTTGCCTTCATCAAAGCTGGGGTTTTATTTCTGCGCTCATGTGCGTGAGGCAGAATGCTGTGAGGGTGAACATACATTTTTAGCGCCTATTAATCTCTCTTGGCAGTCCAAGCCTAATGAGGCAGAGCTCATCAGTCATGCTGAGGCGTCGCATAACCAGGGTGCTTCTCACAGCCAGAATATACTTTATTAATCATTGGCAATGAGCACAGCAGCTCCAAAATCCTAACATTTACATGCAGACAAATGCCAAATCACTCTGCTAATTGCAGTTGAATAATATCCTGAAGAGGTTGAGAACAGAAGGCGAGAATTGACTGTGTTGTTCGGGCCATCATTTGGCCATTATTGCACCAAATTCAATGAAGAGTTGAGCCAAAGTCAGCTTGGTTGCTGCAGTCAGAGACACAATGAGTCGTGTTTCTCAGCAGTACGCCAGCACAAACACGACAAACTACGCTACCCGACACAACACATTGGGTTTGGCTATGCAATCATATGAGACCTCTCGTGTTTGTGCTGTTCTGGTTCGGTCTCCATGAAATATGTGCAGCACTTGGAGTCCAAGACAAAATTACCGGAGGAGAAAGTAAAAGTTAATTGTATGGTAGAATATTGTACGGTGTCATTATGCATCACAAGGTATTGTATGGTATATTGTATCCTCTTGTACAGTTTAAAAAATAATGTTGCATCGTACAGTACACTGGACAGCATCATATTGTATGGCGTCATATCACAATGGTGTCATAGTCTTTGTATTGTGCGGTATTGTCTCACATTGTTTCATGTGGAATCATATGAAACAATATCATACGACATGATTTTTTTTTGCGCTTGCTGCGTGAAGCACTTTGAACGACATTAATTTGCTTTGAAATGTGCTGTATAAATAAAAACTTTGATTTGATCTGGTATATTCTATGGTGTTATATTAATTATTGAATCCTTTCGAACAGTAAACCATTTTGTATCATATTGTACATCAATGTACATGTGTTATTGTCGAATTATTTTATTGTGGATTGTTATATCGTACTGTCATGTATAATATCATCAGGTTTTCTATTGTTTGGTATCATACAACGCAGCCTCTGGTTAGGTCAGGACAAATCTGGAGCCACAAAAAACAAAAACTAAACAGTCCTTAGTCCATCAACTCCACTCTTCAGACTGGGCCTCCGAGACTCCTCCAAAAACACTCCACACTTCCTCTTCCTTATCAGCCTCTATTGTCTTGCAATGTGTCAGCTGCGGACAGACAGATGATGACTCGGAGCAGATGAAATGGGCTTCAGAGCAGCTGATGGGCAGGGGGGCAGCTGGGGTCAAAGTATCCTGTCTCATGATCCAGGGATCATCACTCGCATTGTCAAAAATCCAGAGCAGAGAATGGTGTCTCATGTGGAAAACAGATTAGGGAGAGTTTTTCTGTGTAATCGGTGGCTAGTTTTTCAGTTTTTATGAAATCCAAGAGGATGACGAAGCATCTTTCCTCCCTGAAATTGACAGAACTCGTATGTTGTTCTTTGAAACTTTATATAAGTGTGAATTTTACACGGCGGTGTCGGGACTAGCTGAGATAATGTTTGCGTTTAAGTTGGCCCCGAGTGCAATGAAAGCGCACACCAACATTATGAGAAGGAAAGAAAACAAAAACTACCGCCAGTCACTGAAGGGAGACGAGCCTTCAGACACAAATCAAGACGTTTTTACACGAAGCAGTTTCAAAGTGTTTGGCTGGCTGCGGCTCTCGCTGCAAATCCTTCAGAAGCCGCAGCTCAGTCGTGATGAACGAGCGGCTGGCTGTGCGACGGCGACGAGACTCCATATTCACGGATGTCTCTGATTTTTTATGGAGGCTCAGTTTCGAATGTTTACAGCGTCAAATAACTTTTAGGGGGAGGGGAAGGAGGATGGCATCTGCTGCACAGGCTGGGAGCAGCGGCGTGTGTGTGCGCAGTGGCGTGTGTGTGCGCAGTGGCTGTGCGCTAATGTCCCGCAGAGCAGAGAGACAGCGACTCTCAAACAAAGACACGTCATGGATGACAAAGACGAACAAGTCTGATCGTTCATCTCCGTGTTAATCTCTTTAAATCCCATTTAACTGCTCCAGTCGGTGGCTCATTATTATATATATATATTATTATTATCATGCCGCTGCCGCCGTTGCTGGTGATGCAAAGCGATGCAAATTCAAATTGCAATTCAAATGTTGCCTTTGTTTTACATCCGCTGGCCCCTCCCGCCCGCCCGCCTCCCTGCCCGTGCTATTTCGAGTCCCACCGTGGGGAAGTTCACTTTCAGCGCCGTCTGAGAAACGGTGGATTTATGTGCAACAGTTAAGCAGCAAACATATCAGACGTTTCAGAGCAAGACTGCCAGTCAGCGCTGCAGTGAAGCGCGCTGGAAAGTCTGTCGTCATGTCTCTGTGTTTGATATTACAGTGATGAGTTCAGATAGTTTATCTTTCAGACAGAAAGCACTGCAAGCAGAGATCCTGTCTCTCTCCCAGATACGATGAGAACTGGTTCCTCAGAGTCATAAAGCCTACCTGTTTTGACACTTTGCTTGCCAGCGTCTGTGAAATGATGACATATAACTTTATGGATGGATGGCAAAATGTGAAAAACACTGGCTTGTCTTGAATCTCTGACACAACCCCGGTGTGAGTGGTGGCTCTTCTCAGGGCTCAAAGTTAATAACGCAGTTCGTGCAATTTTAGCAAGAGAGGCGCATCTCAAGAGGGGAGAAAAAAAATAAAAACCCAATTGTGGATGGCGGTGGAATTCTACTATACGTCTGCTTTTCCTTCTCCTCGAGCGTCTCACTCCATAACAACTTTCCCTTCATTCACCTCATTTGCATAATCGTCCTCTGGCCTGATGAACTTTTTTGCGGCTGAGTGCATTATTGCAACGTTAGGAGTTTGGTCCCTACTCTTTCACTACCACATTCTGCACGTTCTGCATAAGCAGAACATCAACGGCACGAGAGGACAGCTCGGCAGCTGACAGGGCGACAAATTCTGCTGTCAGTTGTGCGGGATGCTGATCACCCTTGAGGGTCAGGGAGGTGACGTTTCTAATTATTCACCGACCTAATGGCTGTGGAGAGACACATCAGCACACAGTCTGCCTTAAACGTGGCATCCACACACATCTTAATCATGAGTTTCATTAAATATGCGGCCGCGCTGCTCTGCTCAAACGTTATGCTTTCTGTGTGTGTGTGTGTGTGTGTGTGTGTGTGTGTGTGTGTGTGTGTGTGTTTTAATTCAAGGATGGTGGGATCTGCTGCAGGCAAGCGAAAAATATCCGAGTTTGAATTAAACAGTGAAATTTAATTATCATCAGGAACACAAAATAATAAAAAAAAACACTTTTCTTTGCCACAGATTATTCAAAATAGAGTGGACTGAAGTTAAACACATTGGAACTTTTTAAGTTAAGATACAGTAATAACAATGTGCTTGAGTAAAGCCTGAAAGACTTCCCAAAGTGTAAGTTTTCTTTCATCTGCAGTGTGTTTGGAAGCTAAAACCCTGAACTACGGCACAGTCATTTCAGAGATGCTGCAGCAACAGTTCAGACACTACTTGCTACTTGCTGAGTATTTTCCCTGCGACGTCTCCCGTTTCTCCGTCTCTCCCTCCTCCTCTTTTATACTTGACCCCCCCACCCACGGTGGGCGTCCGATAAAACACCGCTGCAGATTTTACAGCAGCTTTTCCCCTCGATGTTAAATGTCAGAATCAATTCCCTGTGCGGCAGCGGCCGGGCAGTGCTAGTAAATCAGCTGCCGCGGCTGAGAAATGTGTATCGTCTCATGCAGTGTACTTGTCTATTTTCCCTGTGCAACCTTGTAGCGCTGTTAGAAAGATAAGGGTGTCGACAATTTCGGCTTGCTTTGCACTTGAAAAGGATCACAAAGCATTTTAGAGACCACGAACAACCGTTCCTGCGGTCACCGAGCAGAAGCATCACAGAACAGCTGCGTCTCTGAAGGCTTTCATGTTGGATGTGAGACATTCGTGGCTTCCTAAATAGATCCCATTCACCATTCATGTTTGCACGATATAAAACAAATTGAATGTAGCTGGGGACATGTTCAGCAGTGGAAAAAAGTTGAAATTGCAGTCAATCGTAATCATTGTAAATATTAATAAAAATGTATAGATTTTCTTGTTTTTGAAAAAGGTTTTGCTGCATCAGAGACACACCAACAAACGAAAATTACTTTTGCTGGTCATGTGCGATTGCTCCGTGGGCACAAACACAAAAACACTGTCGGTCCTCACATGTGAATTACGGGGAGGCGAGGACAAAGAGAATTACAGCAGCGGTTCAAGGGAGAGGGCAGCTGGTGCAGCGCAGTCAAATAAAGTGAGCTGGATGAGGTTTCGCCAGTCCTGCACCCGCGTCGCTTTTTAACAAGCCGGCACTTTGCTCCCTTAATGGAACATCTGTCCGCGTCGTTCAGCTGTAATGACTTATTAAAACCCTCCAATTGAGCCACAAGTGGGCCGGTAATGGCCTCTGGGTGCCCTGCTCACGCTGGTCAACTGGCCAACATGTAAGAGGGTCAAGGCTGCGAAACGCCTAGCGTTAGCTTAGTGCAATTAAAAACAAACCAGTGGCCCAGCAAAATAGAAAAGAGGAGATGCTGCCACAAAACCAGTCGCAAAATCAAAAACTCATTAAGTCCTTTGCTGTCCTTGGACATGCCAGTCACTCATTCATCACCTGTTGCATCCACCAGCATGAAGAAATCCTGACCCACTCACATTGACAAGCTGCTTGTTATATCCTGCATTACAAACATGTCCTGGTACACCAACGCATTGCAAATAAAGCAACACGGCAATGCACACAATGCATAAAAGGCAAAACACACAATGCTGTGCTTAACATGATACAGCAGCGAATAATATAGCACAGCTTTTCAAGGCGGTGCAGATGGAAATCAGTCAGGTTCCATAGAAAAAAAATAAATAGATTTTTTTTTTTTAATAATATGTGTCTTGAGAAAAAACATTTAAAAGTCCACCCTATTTCAGGTGTAAGAGTCTCCAACTTGTTTACATCCAATCTCAAGAATGTGGAAGGTGCAGCAAATCATGTAACTCAGCATTCGGTGCGACTTGATTTTACCAGCTCAAAACGTTGAGCAGTCTGCGATCACAACATCCAGACTGCGAACAAAAAGATGAGAAAAAATGCTTCGCTCCACCAAGCCTAAACTTGACACTCAACCTCCATCATCTTGTCTCTATAGAGCACATCCAGACTGTCTGAATCTCATAGTGGGTGACTTGTCTGACAGCAATAACTAAACTCAAAGTAATAGTATGAGAAAAAGAATGTTGCTCAGGTTCCAGTGGGTTTTGCCAAACAGGAACCCAGACCAGCAACACAATCAATCAGAAACAGGGATTAATAATAAGCTATGCTGATGATGAAGCAGAAGGTCGGTAAAGATGATCCGTCTGTCCCCCTGTCAGGCTGCTGTGCAGGCGGCCAACAGATGGGGACCAGATGAGAGCGGTGGGCTTTTATAGTGTCCAAGAAACCCTAGACTCAATCAGGGCTGACAGGCAGCAGGTCCAGCCGTGTTTCTAGGGCCAGAAGTGGTCCAATGACTTTAGTATAAACGGATATGACCACTTTCTACGTTGATTGAACAAGTTTATTTAAAAACAAGAAAAAAGAAAGAAAAACAATATATATGATATATAAAGAAAAGCCAAGAAAAGAAAGCTCAATTTTGGTCACATATGATTTAGTTTGCTGCTCTGGCATAGAAGCTTTGGACCAACGGTGACTTTCTCGCTTGATCCAATATTATCTCAACACTGAATCATCAGTGCTCAGAGTTTTCATTCTAGTCTTTTATTTCTCTCTAGTTCCTCCCAAAAACTATGATGCAATTTAATTTTTTCTAAAAAAAAAAATGCACGATGCACTCAATGTAAACACCCAGCTAAAGAAATCACACTAACTGCGACCCACGTCACGTTGCACATTCACAAATTACAAGCTGCGGATAAGGCTTGATGTTCTGACAACTGTTTGTTTTCCAGAAATCCTTTGCTGAGGTCGCAAGAAGCTAAACACATGCACAGAGAGAGCGAGAGAGAGCGAGAGAGACAGAGAGGGAGGGTGGGAGAGAGAGACAGAGAGGGAGGGAGAGAGAGAGAAACAGAGAGAGAGAGAGAGAGTGAGGGTGGGAGAGAGATAGAGAGAGACAGAGAGAGAGAGAGAGAGAGGGAGATAGGGAGAGAGAGGGAGATAGATAGAGAGAGGGAGGGAGAGAGAGAGGGGGAGGGAGATAGAGAGAGAGAGAGGGAGGGAGGGATAGAGAAAGTGGGGGAGAGAGAGAGAGAGACAGGGAGAGAGAGGGAGGGAGGGAGTGAGAGAGAGAGTGAGAGGGAGGGAGGGAGAGACAGAGAGACAGAGAGAGCGAGAGAGAGGGTGGGAGAGAGAGACAGAGAGAGAGATAGAGAGAGCGAGAGAGACGGAGAGATAGAGAGAGAGAGAGGGAGAGAGGATAGTGCAAGCACCAGCGCTGGGAATAAAACTGCACAGTCATCCGTATTGCATGGGAGTGCTCGGTGGCTTGTTAATGATGTCTGTCTATAATGAGTGGGATTAGTGTTGCGAGACGTTGAAATTTTCTGCTGAATGAGCCTCATCTGCAGTCCCATGCCTTCTGTTCTTTCATTACGAGTTGGGCTCGTTTGGAGAAAACAAATAAAAAAATTAACAAAATACCCTCCATCGTTTCCTTCATCCCATCCCAAACCTGGCCGAGCATCTAATTCCTTTGCGTGTCTGCTTAAGTGCGAGAAAACTGCACAGTCAGAGGGCGTGAGGCTTAGTGGGAGAGAGGAGGGATTGCAGGGTGCGCTGAGAGGTGCGTACGACCTCAGAGGATGGCACACAATCAAATGCTGAAATCTCTAAGAGCCATCTTGCAAACCTCAAATAGAAAACATTTTCTATCAGTCTTAGTTTTCTTTAATCTTATCTTTTATTCTTTTTTACAGATAAAGAGCTAGGAGGTACAAGAGATGGGAAGCAGGCAAAAGTGCAAAAGAGCTTGCTGCTAGACTGAAGCTTTTACTACATGTTAAAATGATGGCTGCTGCAGGACAGGAGAGGATGTTGAGAAGTGGATAGCTTTTGTCTCATTAGAAAAGTGTCAAATGAAGTGACAAATAAAGTGACACGTTACCATGAGGCTGCCGTGTCCTCCCAAAGTGCTGCTGCTACAGTAAGTAGGACCAGTAGCTACTGGATGCGTTAAAAGGTGCTAGAAAGTCAATGGACGGTGGCAGTGACGTCACATATAAAGGATTAATGTCAAATGGAAGTGACAAGTGCACAGTCGGCTGAATCTGCTAATCGTCATTTCATTTCATCGCTTTGCAAGTGTTTCTAAGACACTTTAAAAACATGTTGTAATAGCTTCAAACTGGACAGATGTGCAATAAATGCATTAAAGGATTTGAGAAACATTCCATCTGGAATTAGAGCTCGCAAAGTTACAGCCTTCCACTTAAGCGCCACATGTTTGTTGTGCAAATTCATAAAAAAAAAACAACAACCCCGATATCAACAGAAAACACGATAGATTTGGGGATTAAAATAGCTAATCGATGTTTGCAATCTCATGGTGCCTAATGCTGCAATTCTTTGGCAATGGGACCTCAGGACAGTGCAGCTCACCTGTGGTGACACCTACAAAACTACAAGTTAGGTTCAAAATAACATTGGAGTGGAGTTTCCATCACACGCATTTCAACAGACGCATCCACTCTTCCTGCCTCTGTGGGAAGATCCAGCCAGTCAGTGAGAACTGTTACAGACAAGAACATTAAAGAGTGGCAAAATAGGACTTCCAGTCTCTTTATTTTTATCTGCTTTTTACGTTTGCCTCCAACCTGCGTCGCATCGTTCAAGCAACTGAACCCTGCGCATGTTCTACATCTTTCCATCTCCTCTCTCATGTTCTACTGCAAAGCTGCAAAACAGTGATTCAACCCGCTGCAAAAAAAGCGAGAAAAAAAAAAAAAAGCAGAACCAGACTCTCAGCTGAGTTCAAAGCCTGTGCTACCACGCTCTTGTCATTCCGAGTTCTCGTCATCCTCAACTGGCTTGCTTCCACTTTGCAGGTGGTTCCTTCTGGGACCAAACAGTAGAGGGATGTTTCTGTGGGGAAGCCGTAGTCCCAAACGTCAATTTCTACACCAGTGAGTACTTTGAAGACTGTCCCTTAGGACAGATGTTTGGCATAAGCTGCCCTGGAAGTAATGGACACGGTTGGAATTTATCCAAAGAAATAATTAGAGGAACTAAGACCCGAGAACCAGGGGATCTTTTAGAGGGGTTAGGGGCCTATTAGCTACTGTCACCTGAAGTTTGACAGGTTAAAAAGAGGCCTTAACACCAGAGATTAAGATTTGTATCTTTGTGCTGAACAGTAAGGAGGCAAAAGGTCAGGCTCCTTTGCATATTGCACCAGATGAGAGCAAATTTGAGTCACCGGAGGAGGGAAAGCTGGGAATAGCTGGCTGGAAAATCATTATTCCACCACTCTTTTCTGTAGCATCCCCCGACAGGAGTCGGAGATGATCGCTTTCAACCTTAAAATATTAAGGATTCTGCATCAAATTTAGGGCACAAAGGGTTATTTGGTCAGACACCCCACATAAAATCCAAGACTACAGCCGTTTATGCCAGTCATTCGTTCAACTGAGGCAGTTTACTGTAAAGAGAAACACCTTGAGAAGGGAAGTGGCTCCTTGCGTCCAGATGTTTGCTCAAAGTTTTTGTGGGCCGCTGCACTTTCTGACACACATCCGCCCAATTCGTTCTGCCGTATTAGCTCCAGAGGAAATGATATTTTGCCAACGGACTCGGACCAAGGCTCCCCCTGCGCGGTGGTCATGGCCCGCGGACAAAAAAGTGCGCGGCCGTGGATGTGGATTAGCTTGAAAGGATGCCGTTCTGCTCTCGAGCTCCCCGGCTTCCAGCAGCTGCTTGCTTGGCCGGCGTCCACCGCCTCTCGCCACATATTGTGACTGCAGGGCTGCCATTTCAGGTCCCCAAATGGGACGTAAATCAGACTCATCTGCTGCTGCTGCTGCTGCTGCTGCTGCTGCTGCTGCTACTGTGGCTCTGCGCTGGTCAGAGTGCTCGGCCCTCTGGGTGCAAAGTAGCCGGTAGGCAGGAAGCCAGCCTCCACAGCGTGAGGTGTCAGTGTGTGGCCAAAAAGTAAAGAAATGAAATGGCTCCGGTCCTGGTGAGGGAGGCTGGAGGAGCAGCTGTCATGAAGATCGCTTCGGTTTCAGATGAATGTCGAGGTTCGAACCCCGGGAGGCGAACCCAGCCAAACAAAATACGTCTGTACTCGGAGGGCTGTACGTTCACGTTTCATCGTCTTCACCTCTGAGCGCTTTAGTTTGATTCATTCAGTTGAACAAGGAAAATATGCTTCTGTTATTGCTTTCTTGTTTGTGTAAGCGCTGACCATTTATTAACGGACCGCGGGTCGAAGCAAGTGACAGGGAATGGCCAGCCAATCACAGAAGCAGGTCACAGTGAACTACAACCACAGTCTCCTATTGTTGATTTGCTGGCAAAACCAGTCCAGTTGCACCAACTGAAGCCTCCTGCACTAAAGTGACCTACAGTCAGACACACAGTCTCCATCGCACAACGAGACTCAAACAAGCAACAACAGTCCATGTTTAAAAATGATCCGTTTTCAATCAGATGCAAGTAACACAAAGTATTATGACATTAATACATTTCAAGCAATTTCACCATCTCTGAAGTAAATATAGATATAGACAGACCGATAAATATATAAATATATAGGTCTCACAATAGTTTCTGGCAACCAATTTTATGCTGATAACTCATCAAATTGGATCGTCACTCAAGTTGCCAGGGAATTTGGCAACCATATATTCCCAAATGGTCCTTATGTGTGAGTGTGTGTGTTGTTTCCTTCCCTTTTGGGCCTCACAATAAGCAACTGTGCTTCCTCAAACTTTAGATTCCCATGCTGGCTGAATCCGCTAGTCTGAGCAGGTGCTGGATTAACGGGCTTAGAAAGCGACTTAGAAAAGGAGCTGGTTGAGCGCAGACACACACACACACACACACTCTCTCACACACAAACACACACATACACAAAGGTCATTGGCACATTGAGCCACATGCTCGCACTGTCTCTTGCTCCTCGCCCGTAGTGACAACAGTCATTCTATGTGGCCGACGACGGTGAAAAAGCATTAGCTTATTTGTGTTGCTGTCAGCGTGACGTTCAGGATTTCCCCCCCGAACGTCACACGACAATTTCTTCCTTCCTGGCAATTTAATGTTGTTTTGTCTGTTTCCAGAACAGCTGCGCTCATTATTGAGGAGAAAAAATAAATCTTGTGATTGTTGTGCCCCAGGCATGCGAACCGGTCGTAAATCCTGGGGCGAGCGCGCTGGTTGGAAAAGGCTAATAGATCTCAGGGAGCTGGTCACTTCCATTGTCTCTCCTAACAGCAGTACAGTGTATAAGAGCAGCGTGGGACACGGGGGGGGGGGGGGGGGACAACATCTAGCAGGTCCCTGAATGCCACAGATTCAAAAGAACACCGTGAGCCTGACGCACACCAGAGAACCACAGCGCTCAATGACTTCAGTCACTTTTAATGGAAGGGGGGGAAAGATGCCAGGGCAAAACCCATGCCGCACAAACACTTACTCAGCTCTAGTTAAAGAGAGGGGTAATTATCTCGCTGTGACGACAATCAGCGGTTATATGCAGCCCGTCGTCTCATTAACACCGATGGGGGGGAAATGACACCGCCAGCCCAGCCACACATGGCAGTCAGGTCGTCAGGGGCTGCAGGAACGGAACACTGATTGCAACACGGCAAAGCGTTCAAACTGATCAGGGCTCTGCTGACAGAGTTACTGCCTCTTTTTCAGCATCTCTGTTGACAAACGCAGAGGAATCAGAAATATCAGCATAAACATGACCGGTTTCACCTGGGACGACCCCTTAGCTGGTCAGGTTTCACCTTTACAGGTCGAAACGTGCAATAAAACACGGCATCAACGACTTTGCGGGCCTTGAAGACCAGCTTTAATATTGTGCAGCGGCTGTTTATACTGTGTTAGGATGTCATGTTAGGAAACACTGCTGGATAATTGCATCCAACAGCAATTAACTTCTTGAAAGTGAACCAACACTTGATTATAGACAGATTCAAAATATACAAATGGTGCAAAACTCTAAATATGCAACACCAGCATCAAAAAAAAGGAACAAAATTCCCAGAATCAATTTAACGGTTTGATTTTCATTAAACGCAAAAGTCACAGAGGCTTAAAATCATACAGTTTCGCAGAGCAGAAGTTAAAAAGCAATAACCAAAAAAAACCCTCATAAGCGTAATTCATTTTTCAGCGTGCGGCAGCGCTGCAGATGATAATGAAAGTTTGAGCAACACTCACCATCTGAGACTGGCTCCGGGGGCTGCCATTGATATCCTCCACCTTCTCGTTTGCTGCGCAAGAAAGAAAATGAAGACGTTTACCATCCTTCCACAGCCAAATGTAACGTGCTGCCGCATTCAGGTGCGCGGAATCCAGTGGGAAACCTCTGGTGGGGTGAGTTTACAGAGGAGGAGGAGGCATGTGCATCCACACCGAGTGAGTGAGTGAGTGAGTGTGTGTGTGTGCCAAAGGTGTAGCGAGATGCAGTAAAAGGGTCTGGGAAGTAAAGCTGCCTAATTCGTCAGCTGCCGCTGGAGAATTACTGACAGGCCCGCTTGGCCTCATTGTCTGCACGGGCGAACTGGGAGGGTAAAGTTTCAATCCAACGGAAGAGAGAGAGAGAAAGAGAGAGAGAGAGAGAGAGAGGGAGAGAGAGAAAGAGAGGGGGGGGAGGGAGAGAGAGAGAGAGAGAGAGGAGAAAGAGAGAGAGAGAGGGAGAGGGAGAGGCACTGCAACGGAGTCAGATTTACAGATGGAGTCACAGAGCATCGGTGAATATGGCAGAATGTGCATGGGGGGGGGGGTGTCATGGGGGAGATTACAGAGGAGAAATACATCTGAGCGGCAATGAGTCACAACGAGAAAGAAAATGTGACAAGGAGATGAAAAGTGAGGCAGTGATGGTCCAAAACAGCGCTCCTCACGTTCACAAATTTACACTCAGGCCAAAGGAATTTAGCGAGCTTGTGGTTCAACTCCAGGTATTTGAACGTCAACTAGAAGCAAACCTGTTTTCCAGAATGCAATCCCCGAAAACTGTCCTCCTTGACACTAATAGCACTGCGTACGATACGGCAGAGCCAGGATTTATTAATAAGGTTTTGGTTAATAATCTGTTTTGGTTTGTTTTTTAAAAAAGCCGTCGTTAAAGATCCCAACTTTACACACAAAGTTGTTTTCTCGCTCGCTCATCGACTCCCCACTGTGAGCACCGTTACCCCTTTTGCACGCGCTACTTTCAGAAAGTGCGCTCTCGCCGATGCAGTGATGGCAATCTCACCTTTCTGATGTTTAAGGACATTCCACGCAACTTTATGGGAGGCTGGGAACAGGGAGAAAATATGCTTCGTTGGCTGAGAATCTATAGATCTGATGGCAAACATAGATCTCAATAACTTTAAAATAGATTTTTTCTTTTTGACAATAGTATGACTACGCTGCCAGTCTCGGATTTATGGATCCTGTGGTTTTGACCAGAGTGAAGTGCAGGCACGTTAAAGTTTACAAGCTGGAGTGATTCAGACGTTAGATTCAGTGAGAGTGGAAGCTCACTTTTACCTCGTCGGGTGTGACAGAAGCTCATTTCAGCCTCTCCAGCTGCCGCGCCGAGCCCTGACCGCTGATTCTGCCGTCGGCCAACCGCCATCGACCCTGTGCCGGACGCGTCGACGTGAATGAGCACCGCCGGGATAAATGACTGTGATTCCTTGTTGGTAAACCTCATCACTGAGAGGAGAGCGCGGCAGGAACGGGTTGCTGAGCGTGAGACTGAAGAAGACCTGAACGCTCTGTGGGGTCCCGTGAGGGACATGTGTCTCTGCACCCCAGGGTGCCAGAGTCATAGATGTGTTCTACAGCCGCTGCCGCTCGCCCAGCACCCCAAACAAGAGAAGCACTGCGATTTGGCCCAAATACTCCGTCAGTCTGAGCAACGGCTTTCTCTTCAACTTGCTGCAACTCTGTGTGTGTGTGTGTGTGTGTGTGTGAGTGTGCGTGTGTGCGCGCGAGCATTTGGGTGGTCGCTCCATCTAGCAGACAGCATGAATTATTGACACTCTGTTTTCATCCCCACTGATAACACAGAGAATTTATTCATCTTGGCTTTGCTAATGCTTCCTACATGCTACGTCCTCGCATGCCATCCTCGTGTGCTACTTTTTACGCAGTAGTAGCAAAGGGAAATGTAATTCACCTCTGGTGACCAACGGACTGTTGTGAACATTGAACCAGGAGCAAGGAGCATTGTGAACCAAACAGAGAGAGAACAGTGGGATCTGCAGCAGGTAATGGGGAATAGATATGTGTGTGTGTGTGTGTGTGTGTGCGTGTGTGTGTGTGCGCCTGTGTACCTATGATCTGGATGATCTGTGCCAGCAGGACTCCATCGGTGACGTCCTGGCTCAGGTCCTTGATGAGGCGCTGACAGCCAGATTTGGCCAGGTAGTGATTGGCCCAGTCCGTGTAAATCTGCAAAAACAGGACAAACAGCCAGTGAGCATCTGCGCGAGTGTGCGTACGACGGCGAGACAGACAGACAGACGTGCACTGGATAATGTGTTTATGTGCATAAGCAGCACTATTGGACGGCAGCTTTCTCGGTTCTCGGTGCACCGGGTTCATCGATAACGGCAGAGAACTGAATGAGCTCGCTGCGACAAACCGGCTGCGCGCACGCTAAACAAAAACAACATTACTGACAAAGTTCGTGTCCGGAACGGTTTGTCTCCTCTTCTTGGTTCACCTGACCGGATCTACCATAGCACAGTCAACATTTCAAAATAAAACCATATGAATCCATATTCCCCAAAGAAGCCATAGCAATAACGTACATCTGCTTCTAAATATGCAAACAGTCCGTCAGTCAAAGGGGGAGAGCGTCTTTGTTGGAGGCTTTTAACATCTAACAAGTAACCTGTTTTCTTGGGACGTGATGAGGATTTTTCTTTAACTTCTGATTATAGTTTGTTGTAATACTGGGCCAGATTGCATGAAAGACAATTGTCTTACCTGATTTAACCTTTGGAATAACCAGCTGGCATCAAACACTCTGGTAATTGGTAACATTAAACCATAATGTTACCAATTAACGTTTCTTTTTTTACTGCTTACGTTCAAGAATGACTTTACATTTTACGCCAGACAACGGCGTGAAGTCTCAGACACTACCAAAATAGCACAATTAAGTCAAAAACGTTTGGAGAAAACATTGGCAGAAAACAGATGGAAAGGCAGTCTGCAATGGGGACACAAGGAAGCTGCGTGTGAACGGTGTACAGGAAGTTAAGCCGAGTGTTTCACTCTGCCCTCGAGGGCTTCTGTAACCTTGCAGTCGTCCCAGAGACTTCCATCACACGAGACAGGTGCAGACTGTTTCTCTCTGCCGCCTGTCCCGAGAGCATAAAACTTAGCAGAGCTGTAAACGTCCTGCCACGGAGCGCCATTCTAACTCTCATGTGCGTCTTAAACGCAAATATTTCAGCAAGCTCTGTCAACAAGGACCACGTGGAGAACTCTCTAGCTGTTTATGAACTTTTGTCTGCGGCATTCAAAAATGATCCGAAAGACTCAGATGTTGCCTGGAGGTTTTAGTGAGTCGGACACCTTAATGTTTCTGTTTGCTTTATGTTTAAAATCTCCTGACGATAACCATTTACAGATCTGTAAATGTAGATATTTGGTTAACTGGAACAGCCTTGCAGGATTCATTTGATAGATGTCCATAAAGCAGCACATTCAACTCCAGTGTTTTTATACTTTTGCTTAAAACGTTGTTAGTTTTCTGCTCGCACTGCCACAGGAGTTGGTATTCATCCCAAACACACAATTCAAAAGGATAAAAAAAAAAAAAAAGAAAAGAAAAAAAAAAAGAATTAAAGACCATTCTGTCCCTTCCCTCAAATTACCTGTTATGACTCACATTGAGATCAAGATGTTTGTTGCAACAGGTGGATTTACCGGCACAACCGTACGAGCACCCCAGGAGGAACTGCACGTCAGATCACCTTTTCTATAGTCATGAAACCTCGTCATGAGTGCTTTGTCTTTCACTCCAGCCCCTAATCCAACTGATAAGTGATGCCTTGTGTGTTGGATGACAGACTGATCCCAACAGCTGCTGCAGTTTCTTCTACCATTCCACTGACAAACAGAAAAGGACCAATGGACCAAAGAAACCACTCAGAGTAATAAGAGTTCAAAGCAGATGTCCAGGGTCTCTCCCAGAAAACTTGTAAAGCCCAGTGACAGAGTGGCCCACAGGTGGCCGAGCATGTTTTTGTGTCGGAGCCTGGTACAGGCCAGCAACTGACTGATGGCAGGGACCTATACAGTAGGTGACAGTTTCATAAATAGGGTGGTAGAATTTAGAAGGTGTAATTTAACACAGTCTTGCATTCGATCAACGCTAATAGTAGTTTGGCACTTGGAGACTTTCACTACATGATCGTATTACAAGACACAACAACACCAAACCACAAAAATACACTGAAAACATTAAAATGATATCAAGTGATTCTGCCCTTCAATAAACGCAACTAAAACCTTGAAGGCGGGTGAATCTTAAAACAAACACTGTAATGCTCGTCATGTTTAAAAGAAAGGTAAATTTTACTAAATAAAAAAGTGCTAGCACGAGTAATCAACAAAGTGATGGCTCACAACAAACTGTACAGGCATTTAAAACCACCAATTATTGCCTCGTGTTTGTTATCAAACATTGGCTCAAAAAGAATGACTGACATACAACATGAAACCGTGAAATAGTGGGGTCATTTTTACATTTGCTTCTGCGTGCCACTGCCACCATGCCAATGCTAGCACACTGGCGCAGCGACTCAATATGCGTAGGGAAAACATCTTGCTAGTATGCCGCCGATATAACTCTTCAAAAAATAGTCTATTTATGAGTTTCCTGGTTTGACAGCTGTTGGTGGTTTGGGCAAACTAAGCACACGACACGAAAGCTATTCTAAAACCGTATTTAATAGCGGTGTTCCCATGTTAAACCATACATTCCCCACAGTTAATGTTGTTGATATGTTTGTATGGCACAAACATGCTTACTGTACTCGCTCTTGCTAGCTGGATTGCCTCGGCTCGAGCCAATGCTAGGTGTGTTCTCCGGGTCTAGAACAAGCGGGTTCCCCTGGAATGTTTGCACTCTTCGAGAAAAACAACACGAACAAAGTTTTTATGGCCTTTCACCCGTGACATCCCGATTTGCTCTACAAAGTTGCTGGGGAACAACACACCTGACCGAAAGCGTTGTGATTGTTTATATGTTGACCACTAGATGTCGACATTGCGTGTTCCACCGCATCTCTCTCTCTCTCTCTCTCTCTCTCTCTCTCTCTCTCTCTCTCTCTCTCTCTCTCTCTCTCTCTCTCTATAGATAGATAGATAGATAGATAGATAGATAGATAGATAGATAAATAGATAGATATTTCTTTCCTTCCTCTCACTAATGCTTCTGACATTTCCTTTCACACGGTTTCCCACCTGCACCGGAGAAGCTTCAGCCTGAACTAGAAAATAACTATCGAAACCTCTCACTGTGCATGTGGCTGTGTTTGATGCAAGTTTCCACAGGCACCCATGGAGAAACTTATTTCTTCCTGTGAGTCTTGAACTGAGGTATGGGGACTGAAAGAACAAAATGTGAAATCCTGCACACAGACGCCACCGCTAACCTAACTTGTAGCTGGATTGTTCAGATTTCAACTGTGAAACCATAATAATCTGTCTTTCTAACCGCCATTACATTTTCTTTTTTAATCTCAAAGGATTCCATAACCAATTTATTTACCAATATTTCCAGATAATTTGGTAGATTGTTTCAAACGGTTGTGAAAACCACAGATAGAGAGACTGCAGTAAACTGTAAATACTGGTTATTTCTAAAGACATTAGCATGGTTGCGTCAGAACCAGACAGAATTTTAATATAAAATAAACAATAAGGAAAAACAGCACAGAAGGCTTTTTCTGGCTTTCATTTCATTATTAACTAGTAGTGAAACAGCCAGCCTCAAAACAGCCTCTAATTTATGGCTAATTTTCTCCCTTTTGACTTGCGAGCAACCACCAACCTGATGGGTTTGCTTGAATGTGATCGACCAAGGTTTTAACCCTATCCCCTCCAGGTTTTGCCTTCCCTTCATAAAAGCTTTGTGTAGACTCCTCAGCAGATGCAACACAAATCCAACAATGCAGTAGGCGTTCCACTTACCGGTCCAGATTACCACTAGTCCAGCTGTCATACATACGTTTGCTGTTACACTTATTTAATTAAAACGCTGGCCTGACCGCCGTTGAAAAATCCCCTCAGAGACCTTTTTAAAACACGGATGGTGGTTTGACCACTTGAAGAGAATCTGCTCCGTTCATACTAAACCCGTTAACTTATTGTTTCTTGTGGTTTCTGTGCTGCACATTGCCAAGAACACTTTTGCGCCTGGATTTCACGCAACTCCATCTAGAAGAACACATTTCTCGACATCCCAAAGGGTAGATGTATGTCTTGGAATTCCCCCAGAAAACAAACAAAACAAACCCAAAAAGTTTTTTGCAACATGTGTGCTCCTTCAAAGACGTCGACTTTTGGAGGTTGTGTTTTTTCTTTCGTTGACATTCCTCCACGATCAAAGTGAAATTGTAAAGAGCAAACTACAATAAAAGAGAGCCTTCATTAAAAACCTCACATGCCGCGTGCAGCTGAGCATCCAAGCGGCTCAATTAAGCGGATTCGTAGAAAGGCAAGCTGCGACCTGTCGGGGGGAGAGGTAAAGTAAATAAACAGGTGATGAGTTGGTAAAAGTGTGTTTGTGACGTGGAAGCGACATAACTGAGAAGATGTGCTGCTTCTGCTGACAGGGAAAGTCACATCAGGCTGCAGGACATTTTTTCAAACAGCTGGTCAGCCGAGTTCCTCAGATGAGATGGTCTTGATCCATGAGACCATTTATGCAGACGCCGTTATAGAGGAGAGAGAAAAAGCAACCCACTTTTTCTCTGTCAGAGCCTCGACGCACAATCAGCGGCAGCCACTGCCAAAACAAAGCCTAACAACACCAGAGGAGCTGACAGCAAAGAAATCAGGCTTCCTTCCAAACAGCTGCAGGAAAATTAAAGAGTCCAACATGCTTTTCATTCCACTGACAAGTCTCCAGCATGATGCCATCAACTCTTTTGCTCTAGCAGAACACAATGGCACCTGACAAGGCGCTTAATTAGAACATGAGCGATCAGAAAAAGCTTCAGTCTAACTGAAGAAAAAGCTTCAAATTGAATTGCAACTTCAAGCTAATATTGAACAATAGTTCCTGCTGACGTACACAGAAATCTAATATTGTCACCACTTTGAGTAAAAAGTGAAAAAAGAAACAAGTTTTAAGACCCCTCGGAACATAATTATACTTGCGTTACACTACCAGGGTCCTAAGCAGCAAGACATTTGATGAATACTTTAGCTATTCTAAAGTATGTATTCAAACTAGACGGACAGAAACATAATTGTTTGTCTTTCCCAAAAAATGTGTAAGCCACATCTGCAGCTCCTGGAGACGAAATAAGTGCAGGAGGCTAGAGGTGGCGTGGGGGAGCGCTCCAAATACCCTGCAGATGAATTCAATTTTGCTAAATTTCTGAAGAAAACGGCCATCTGCTTCCGCATCTGCCGCATCTCCGGTAGGAATACGATTTCAATAAACAGACAAAACGTGCGTCCAGGATGATGAGTCGCATATCTCTAGCTCAAAGTCAAAGTGGCTTGGAGTTCAACGAGGAAACAGTGTATATATCTTGTGACAGCAGTCTGAGAGTGAGCTGGATTTTAGTGGTCGCCACAGTGATGCAGCGGGTCGCAATGTCGCTTCACAGCAAGAAGGTCGCAGGTTAGATCCCGGTACTCCGGCTTCCTCAGTTCATGCACGAGAGGTATACTGGGTCCTCTAAATTGGCCGCATGAGTGAGTGCAAATGGTTGTCTATCGACGTGGCCCTGCGATAAACTGGTGACTTGTATGGGTTTTAATCCCGCCTTTGCCTGAAGACAGCTGGGATGGTCTTCAGCAGCCCCCGCATCCCTGAATGGATGGATGAATTACACACTCAGCAGGAGCTGTGTGAGAATGCTTGTCTCAGCTCCCAAAACTAGTCGTTAAACAAGCAAACCCCTAGACTCACCAGTGAGATTTGTTTTGTTGTGAAACAGGAGGTAAGTAAAAAAAAACAAATAAACAAATAAACCACCGCATGCAGTAAGGGATTTATTTCAAACAGGCCTGTCACCTGAATGTGTGTGACGTCCTTTGCTATCTGCCCACCGTGGAACAGCTTGTGCCTCCGAGTTCTGTTGTAAAGTGTAAACCTGTGAGATGCAGAAGTCCACTAAGAGCTGTTTCCCAGGAATTTGTGAAAAGGGTGACAACAACCTGCGGGGCTGCACAAGACATCTAGGAACAATGTTTCAAAGTGGGCCGTGGACTCAGAGACGAGGACGAGGACGAGGACGAGGACGAGGAGCAAATTCTCCTTCTCTGAACCTGACCTGAGACCTCCGCTTCCCTCTTTCCCTCCTCGTTCCCCGTCACAGCGCAGCCATCGAGGGGCTGCCTTTGATGGAACCCGCCTCCTTGTCTCGCTGATCCTCTCACTTTGTGACTCCTCGGCGAGTTGGGTCTGTCAATCCCTCTCCCCCCAACCCATCACCTCCCCTTTGCTCTCGTTAGGATACCCCCCCCCCCACACACACACACACACACACACACTCTCCTCTCACCTCCTCCCTTTGCCAAATCCCAATCGCTTCAGGGGAAGCGGAGCTGCAGCAGCCGAGACGGACGGAGGCAGAGAGACATCAGCAGCAACGCCACCTTTTTGCCAGTGCAGAGTGAGGGAAACTGACATCATGGGAGCCCGCGTGCACACACACACACACACACACACACACACACACACACACACACACACACACACACACACACACTTTACATTTCTGCAGCGCTGACAAGTAAACACAGAGAGCGTCAAAATCCCGGCCGCTCTTTCAAACATCCTTCATCTCTTTTTTCTTTCTTCTTTCTAGCAGCCAGCGCAAGTCCAGTCTCTGTGATGATGCTACCCCTCACTGATGTCACTATTTACAAGTCTCTCTCTCTCTCTCTCTCTTCTCCGTCTCCTCCTCCTAATCCTCCTTCTCCTCCCTACCTGCTATGCAGCTCCGTCCACGCGGCAGCGGGATCCAGGGCGGCTGGCCGCCTCTCAGCCCCGGAGGCAGGCAAACTGTCTTCAACAACAGTCTCCGATTACAATGCAGTGACTACAGCTACGCAGGTGCTATTGGCAGAGGCTGCACTGGCGATGCTCAGCCTCTGGGGGGAGCCGGGTGAAAGAGAAGAGCATGCTGGCGAGAGAGAGGGGCGAGTGAGAGGGAGTGCAGGATGCTCAGTGTGGACGGACGCCCTGCGCCGTGCTCGTCAGCGGGCTTCCAGCGTCGCTCAGCACACAGGCTCTTTAATCAGGGCATCATTCCAAGACTGCCTAATAAATTAAATCCTTAATTGCCTTCTCGGGGTTTGAGGGTGTACGGCATCACTTGCAGGACGTTTAGCTGCATTACTGCTGTTTAAAACAGGCGAGCCATGAGGGAAAAGTCCCATGTGCCAATGCTGGCTCAACTAGATAAATAAAAAATACACAAATGATCGAATGAATGAAACTCCGCCACCCTTTCACTTGGCACGGGCACTGCAGCTCCCCTGTCACATGTAATTAAATACAACATAAAGCTGCATTAATGAAACGAGTAACGGGTAAGTCGGGTTTTACAGAAGCCCTGATGGGACGGAACGGGTCCACTGAGGAAGGAGGCGAGAGACTCACTTTGGACACCAACCTCGCCACACTCCAAGATAAAGAAACCATAGGCTGGGAAACTTTTGAATTACAGCAACAAGGTAAACTCAAACTCTCTTCGCAGGAGCTTGATGAAGCTAAACCGAACCTGAGGACACTGCAAGGTGGCAATGGGGAGGCCTAAGAATGACAATGTGAAACATCATGAGCATGTTCTAAATGAGTTCATCCCCCAATCACACAGCCTTTCTCGCCAATAAGACGCTGGGCCAAAGTTTGAAATTACCCCTCTTCCCTTCTCCACCACAACAGGCCAAATAAAGGCAACGATGATGACATCTGAAAGAAATGCGCAGTTTCTGCCCGCAGTACGTTTAACCCCACTGTAGATGGAACAAAAAGATGGCCACCGGATTCCAAATTCTAACGAACCCGACATGACTGGGCAGAAGCGTCTGACTGGCTCAGAGCAGCTGGAAGCCATTACCCTTGAGTAAACCTTCCACCCAGAGTCAGTCTGACACGTCTCTGTTCACCTTCCCAAGTTGTCATTATCTCGTGCAGCAGCAACGGAGAGAAGGAGGGGGGCCTCCCCCTTCCAACTCACTCTAATCCAGTGGTAATAGCAGGCAGAAAGCCGGACTTACACACACAACCCGGGTGAGGATGTTTACACCATCAATGTAACAAAACACAGACAAGACATTTCCTCGCAGCGAGTTGCCAGCGCAATCAGGGCTAGTCGCTTCATTTGCATTGCGGTGCAGCCTCTGTCCACACCTGAAACAGGTGTGGACAGAGATGGGTCGCGTTGTGGTTGGCCGTGGCCCAGTGAGGGTGTTTGTGTGGGATTGAAGGGCCAACGATGTGCCAAACACAGCAACACAAACCGTCAAAAGCAACCGCAGCAGCGAGAAGCTGATTTTTTATTTTTTTTTTATTGTTTTCAAAAACAAAACAAGGCAAATGAAAACACATACATTTTTTTCTACTTCTTTATGCCCGCAGAATGAGCCTTTTTTCACTTCTCTGCCAGCCTCGGTTGGCGTTTCCTGACAGCGCATCTAGTTTGCGTAACGATTCGGCTCGTTTTCTTCCAAAGGGACGCTAGCGGTTACATAACAAAGCATCGCAAAATCAGCAAGACAGCCAGAGTGCAATCAAGCAGGTGGCTCGCTCACGCACAAACAAGTAGGATCAGCACGAGGAAAAGGATCCAAAGAGTTTTTTTTCGATTTAAAGGTGATTGGGAAAAGTCAGAGCTTAATCGTTCGATAATGTCATTAACGTAACGTAGCATTCTTCGATATTGATTGTTTAGGGCAAATTCTCCCTTTCTCAGAGTTATTGAACAAGCAAAAACAGCAGTGTTAACCCTCAAACACAAAAAGGTATTTTTGCTCTCTTTTAAAGCAAACGCCAAAGAAGCAAAGCAGGGGTTTGTCTTTTTTTCAGAAGAGATGCAATATAATTTTGTTAGAATCAAGTGAATTTCCTCGATATGGGACCTTTCAGGCTGGCACGGGCCAGGTGGCACATCACATTGATCAGATAATAGTGCAGAGACGCTGCTCAGAAACTGAAACATCCAGTCATCCTTTTCTAACGTGAGACTGTGCCAAGGCACTTTGTGGTCTCTGGGGAGGTGGGGGGGAGGGCGCAAATCTTAAGCACAAAATGACATAATTGCATGGCTCAGAGACGGTAAGGAGGACACAAGGTCGCGGACGTCACTCAAAAGCGATCCCTCGCTGCGCAGCAGAAGCTAACAGCCAAAAGAGGGGGGGAACAAAAAACAGAGGGGCCGGGATAAAAAAAAACAGACGAGAGGTGAGAAGTAAAGGAACCTCCCTCAGAGAGGGAAGCAGACGGATAATGAAAGGCCGGCAGATGTTAACGCAGACTGATTCAATGACGCGTCAGGAGCTTGAAGCACTGGCCCGGTGGTGACCGCCAGCTGAAGGCAGCTTCATTTTCATTTTCGGCTTTGGACAAACGCGTTGAGTGGAAAAATGAGAAACATCCCTTATTAGGGATGCACCAATATCACTTTTTTTTTTAAACAGAACAATTAGAGTACGAGTACTTTCTTTTTAGTACTCACCGATACTAGTACTTAATAAGGCCATTACACATTGTAGAATTACTTTTTTTTGTTTCAGTTTTCCATGCATGTTTTTCTAGGACATGGTGACACAAGTTTCACAACACAAATTTAACAAAACTGTCATATACATACATATACAACTGATATCGGTGTCATGGTATCGGCATGTATTTTACGAGTACAAGTAGAGTACTCTGGTATCGGTAGCGATACCTGATACTGGTATCAGTATTGGTGCATCCCCATCCCTTATCATTTCATTTCACAACGACATCCAGCCACACCAAGGTCAAAGTTAGACTCTGATTCTCTGAACAGCAAAGTACACAGTAAAACTCTGAAAACGGGCATCGTTAGTGTCAGCAGGTGACTTTATTTTTTCCTCCCTCTGCCGGGGGAAGATTTAGGGCGCGGCGCTGGCGAGGCTGAGTGACTCTCCGCCACACGGCAACAAAATGAGAGGCAGTCGATTTTCACAGGGGGCTGACTCATGTTTCTGTGACGGGAGGCCATCAGGTGTTGTGAGGAAGTGGGAACGACTGCTACTTTCTACAGCCTCCTCCGCACACACATCCTAAAACACAAACACCCTTTCCTTCCTCTGGCAGCAGCCTTGACCCCCACCTCCCTCCCCGGACCCAAAGACAAGAGTGGATTTTTACGCACTCTCCTGTTTAGTCAGCATGGCTGTAAAAGATAGCAGTGAGCTGGTGAAAATTGAACGCACAACAAAAACACAGAAATCATGTGATGATTCTGTACTATGTATTGTCATGTTTGTGTTATGTACAATGCTACGTTTGTTTTGCTTTGTCTTTTTTTAATGAATGAAAGATGCTCCCTGCTCCGCTGCATTTTATTCCTCAGTTGGAAAAAAAGGCTGAAATCCTATGAATAACCTAAAAATGCATTAAGCCATGAACTCAGTGGCCATGTAGATTGCAGTACATGCTGAAGTACGCTGCTGCGCGCGCAAGCACACGCAAATGTTTTAAGATGCTTTTGTGCACTCAGACAAGAGCGGTATCTCACCTTAACCATGGTAACCACAGCATGTGGCTCTCTGCCCATGCGATGGTAAGACACACACACACACACACACACACACACACACACACACACACACACACACACACACACACACACACACACAGAATGGCTGGGAAAGGCACAGAACCTTATTCTGGATCGTGGAAAATTTTTAACATTCACATATTGTAACATGGACAAAAATACCAGAATAACCTCAAATGCCCATCGAACGAACTTATGAGATGAGTTAAGAAGAATTTTAGATTGGAAGATGGTTCTGTTGAGAGTCCCAGCAACAATCCTGATCAAAGTTCAGTGCCGGACAAACTCCTCCTGCTTATCAAGTTGCCAAACAGCCATAACAAGCATCCCCGGGGTCCCTCTGGGGACTGACACCCATGTATTCCTGGACTCAAGACCTCAGTAGGCTCCGCCCACTCCAAGGCACACAAATAAATCAGTCGAAGCCACCGTATCATTAGCCAGCCCTGCTGCGGCAGGGAGCGCTCGCCAGACATTTACGGCTACATGTGTGCACAAACAGATCCTTATCGCGGGGCCCCAGAGGGTCCCAATTATTCTGTGAGCCCGTTCCAACAACAGCCGAACCACGAGGACATGATCCGCGTTGGCGTGACTCACCGCCGGGCTGGACAGATTAGTCACACTTCCCCGCTGCATACGAGCGGCTTCCTGTGCGCGCGCGCCCATCGTGAGTCAGCGGTTGACTTTCCCTAGTTCTGGTCGGCCGACCCTGACCGCACAGGCTTTGAATCAGGGTGTCGGGAAGATTACTTTGCAAATGTAACTGGTTTCAATTACAAGTTACCCTGTTGAAAACGTAATAGTGGTGAAACTATTTCAATTACTTTATCAAAATTATGTAAGTAATCACATCTGATTACATTTTCATTACTTTTTTCTACGTTTTGAATAAATGTTCTCAACTGTTTAAACCTGACAGTGTTGAGCTTCCTGCAGTACTCACAACAACCACAACAACGACAATTCAGTACCTTCTTCTACTGTGAGATCATTCTGAGATAGATACAAAATGCCCTGCAGCATATCCTCCTATCTTTTAAATCAGCAAACCAAATCATAGTTTTGCAATGTAGCTCTCAATGAACACAATTTAAAAAACTGTCAACATTTTTCGCTCATTTTTCAAAATCAACATTAGTGTTGCTGGTGGCACTGGCACTATTGCTGGGCTCGTGCCAAAGAAAGTGCACGACAAAACCATACAAAACAAAAATTAAAGAATGATTAAACGTAAAGCATTTTGTGCAAAATTTGGCCAGAATTGTGACCATGAATAGTTCCACGAGTAACTATCATTTAATGATTTTTTTCCCCAGTAATGTAACTGATTACAATTACTATTATTTTGTACTTAAATTATGTGACGACGTTACTCCCTAACCCTGCTGATTGCACTGACATGGAGACTCTGCAGAGAAGGTTTGGTTTTCTGCTGCATATTTACTATGGGGCACCATGCAGTCCCTGGGCATGTCGAGATTTTATTGTTTGTGGGAGAGGAGGGGTGGTGGTGGTGGTGGTGGGGTGGGGTGTGGGGGGCAATTTACGAATCCATTTATATGCAGCGCGCGACGCATGTCCGTTTGGTTTCAATTGGGGGCTGCCATCTGCTTGTTGAGAAACAAATTAAAGTGGATCACTAGATTAATGGCTTTTTGATTGGGCGCTGTCCAGACTGGCGGGAGCCAGGGCCCCACTTTTTTATCAAGCAGCCTCTCCAGGGTGGACGAGGACAGGACGCGACATCACGCCCGGCCACTTAGCGGGAGCGGCCAGCCTGGCGAAAGTAGCCGCTGACTTTTATGCACATGATTGACTCGCTGGAAGATGAGTCGGGCTTTTAGCCTCGGTGACGACTAATTTCATCTCTGGCGCTTGATTTAACCCGGCGACACAGAGGGGAGAGGCAAATCATCCCTGGCTGTCACTTTATTTGAAACTCGCGTCTTCCGCTTTGAATTACCAGAAAAACACATTTGCTTGTTTTGTTTTTTTGTGACCGTTTGCTCGAAGGCGGCAACGCAGCGCTTTGAAGCGGTCGAGGCCAAGTTCAGAAGTCAGGTGACCCTTTGATAGGATGACCAGATAAGAGCAGTACGTGCTGAGCAGACGCAAACGACAAAAAGTTGGCTGATGTCCAGAAAAGCAATCATGTTCTATATGGCTTTATAATATCGTAATAGATACAGATGAAGATTGCTGGACAGGAGAGACACACAGGGTAGATAGAAATCCACTCCACTACTTGTTGCTTCATTCAAAAATTTTTTTTTTCCCCAGAGGCCAGCAGGGGGCTCTACCGCACTAACCCACAGCCTCGTAACCATGAGAATCAGTCGAGGGTCATGAGGAAGAACTTAATGAGTCAGTGAGGGATCATCTGCAATTGAGAATTGAAGAGTAAAAGCCAGGGCGGCCGGCCACTTCAAACTACTTTGGCTCTTTGGGTTAGTAACAGTGCACATTTCCCAGCATTCTCTTCTGCAGACATAACTTATAAATAAAATGGTCCCCTCTGGCTGCACCTTAAAAGAAGACCAGCCAGTCAGTCAGTCGGAATGAAAAAAAAGGATGTCATATGATTACAAGGGGAACATTTTCTTTCCCACACAAAAAGAAAATATCACTGTATTGAAGTGATATTTGAAATGTTATTTCAACACTGACTGCAATTCAGTAAAATCAAGCAGTTTAAATACACAGTCTGTTAATCATACCTAGAAAGTTGTTTTAAAACGTCCAGCGTGTGTTAAGTGTTGCACATTTGGTCCTACAAATGTATATTTATGTATTTTTTTCATCACCGCACTGGGTAAATTCTTAGCGAACAATGACCGGGCTGGCGGGGATTAGAAGCAACAGGCGGCATTTGTTTCAGCCATTAAACATTCATAATGATGTTGGTCCACCGTGGAAATGAAATCTAATTATTGGCTCGCTTCAAGGTCTCACCAGGGAGACGGCAGCGAGGTCCCTTTAATCGACACTGGCTCGCCTCGCAGTCACTGTGAGTGGCTCGGGTCCTTTATCAGTGCCCTTTAGTTTGGCGGAGTTATGTAAATGGGCGACTCCTGGCAGGTGAGCGACCATATTAATTATCCCATTAGGTGCCTCGCGCGAGGTTTAAGTTGATTAATCACGTCGGATCTGATGTTCATCCCTGTGTGAGGGACTTGTCTGAGACTGCTGGCACAACTCCGTGACCTCAGTGACCTCTGCGACCCCTCACACACATCTGGAGTCATTACTTAAAAAATGTGTGTGTGTATGTGTGTGTGTTAGAGATTGGGGTCAAGGCCTGCTAGGGTTATGGACTGAAATGCAACAATAAATATTGCTGATCCTGAACAATCTGACACTGCAAATGTCAAATCTGAATCAAATACACCACATAATGACTAGAACATCAGTGTTTAACATCACCATGCTGTGGTGTCAGTTCTCTGTTGACACCAGTAGAGGGACCTGCAGACCAGAAAACCCAACCAAGTCCTCTATTAATTGACTCATTTTGCCAATGGTGCCATTAGTCAACAGCTGTGGATTGTGGATCTAAGAGCTCAGTGCAACCTGGTAGCTCCACGGCTGTTCAAGAGATGTTCCCTCACACGGGGAAGTCAGCATGCACAACAGCCGGAGGACCAGGATGTAATTGCAGGACAAGCGGCATAATTGCCGTGGCTGTCCAATGAACTGGCGGGGAAGATGATTCATCCGACTTAAGTTGTCACTTTGCAAATCCTACGAAGGATACATTTCAACGTCGCCGTGCTCATCACAAACACAAATCAACAAGATTCACAGTTTGAAGTACCACCAATAAGTTCAGCAAGTCATAACACTTCAAATCCTCATTAACGTGGTGGCGCATTGTTGGCAGCTACCTCTTTTACTTATCACTGTAAAGCAGCCCAGAAAGAGGATGCACAAAGGTGGCCATATTTTTTAAAAGCACTAAATTTAGATTTTAAACTTGGAAAATCAGCACAACTGACACACACTGTGTTTTTCTCTTCTTCTCTGTGCAAATATTATTGTAATTTTGAAAAGTATCTTGCTATGTTACAGTATGATCTTGTTTAGGCTGCTCTCAAACTTTTATTATATCAATGGTATTCATGCCAAACTCTACTTCACCTCCAGACTTCCAGGAGTTCCAGTAAGCGTTAGCTGATGCAACAATCGGTCAACGACTTATGCCGACAGAATGTGGACAAATTAGAAATAATGGCGTGGTCGTCTTGGCCGCGCGAGCAGCCGTTTACTGTAAATTCAGTGTGCGGATGTGCTAAACATCTGGGGCTCTGAATCACAGGTGACTCTGCTGCTGAGTCAAAGCTCGCACTTTTCAATTCAGACTCTCAGGCGCGCTCGTTCCCGCTGTGATCACAGCTGGAGGACGGCGTTCTGTTTCCGTGCCTCCTCGACTCCCTTTTTGATTTGATTGATTGCGCCTCGTTTGTGTTGACTGTTTCCTGCGTTTTGGTGCAGATGAGTTTCCCATTGGAGCGTTGAATGAACGTCTAAACCTGTTGACGTGACGGCCTCTGCAACACACCTGCAGCAACACTAACTTGACTTGCCTTTTGTTGCCACATTTTAAAGGTCCAGTGTGTAAAATTTTGAGGAAAGCCTGATTTTTAAGGTAGCCTGCCTGACAGTGTGTTTCATATTTACAGCACTGTCAGACAGGCTTCCTTAAAAAATGGTTGCGCAATAGGGCAGCTAGGAGCAAGACCTTTATTGCTCGTTGTATATTCTGAAATATATTATATGAGAACCGTTGTAAGGGTAGGAAAACCAAATCACTTTTATTGTACTGCGAGTGTACACTTTTATGAATGTATTTATGGGGAATATATTAAGCCTTCACCAAAATACAAATCATAAGTCAAGCCAAATTTTACACACTGGACCTTTAACTGATGAAAATTTGTATGAAGCGGCAGTAAGATTTTTTTTTAATTTCTTTTCGTAGAAATATTAAACACGCTGGTACAAATCTATTTTTGCAACTTTTTTTTTTTTCTTCTGTGCTTTTGAAAGCGGCTGCAGTCTGCAGCTGTTCCAACAAAAGGTTAGAGTTGAGTCGCCCTGCCGCTCCAGTCAGGATTTCCTTCCCCTGCTTTTTCTTCTGCAAGAAGGGACCTGAGCAGGCGCCTTGGCCGAGCGGGACGTGGCCCCGTCTTGACGGACGCCTACAGACAGGACGCAGGCACAAACACACTTCTGCCCGGCGCTGTGTTTGGCACTGACGGCCGGTGACTGGAGCAACAAGAGGTCTCCCATCCTGCACCTCACACACATCCTATAAGCCCCCCCCTGCCCCCACCTCCGCCCCACTTAACAGTCTCAATGCACAGCTATGAAAACAAACTCCAGACACTAAACGTCCATGGCCATTTGCAGGCAATTTGTACGATTACTGTATTTTTCGGAAAAGGAGAACAGAAGTTTTTCAAAGTTTTTTGTGCAATTTGTATCTCGTCATTACGCTCTTGAATATCAGTGCAGCCGCCTACTTAAAGGTTCCAAATTCTATATGTACTTTTCATTCCAGCTCTCAATAGAGCAAAACTGCATTATGGATTATATAACTGAAGTTTCCTGCTAAAATGGACACAAACAAGGCGGCCATAAGGTGGCTCTCAGAGCAGCGAGTTGCTTCCAGCCTCGGATACACATTAGTCACTGCACAAGTCCCCTTTGTGACATCACATAAATGAGATTTAGCAAACTGTTTAACTGCACAACTTAGAAGAAAAGAGGAGACAAAAGAAGAAGGAGGGGACAGACCTTTTCCTCAAGTGAGGCCAGTTCAGTAGCAGGTGAGACATACATTTGTTATTAAAGGGAATTTTTCATGAGGTGGGACCTTTAAAGTCAAGATCGGAAAATCGGAAATCCATTCATGAGCAGAGGTGAGGCAGGTGAATGAAAAAAAAAATCATCAATCAATCAAATACAACATCTGCAAGAGCAGGGCAAGAGATAAGTGCCTGCAGCCAGGCAGCCGGAATGCTGTGCTGTGCCACTGCGAGAGAATATAAAGGAGAAAGAAAACAGGATAGTGAGGAGTGTTTGTTTTTTTGTTTTTGTTTTTTAAGTGAACGTGCAGGACTTCCATCCTGGGCAGAAAGAAAACATCAAAAGCTATTTTTTGAGTCAAGTTGGCAAATGACCCGGACTTTCCAAATCACAGCCACTTTGTTCCCTTTCGCGCTCCTGAGTGCTATTGTTCCGCACTGACATGGAGCACACACACACACACACACACACACGCACAGGGAGGGAGCGTGCGTCTTTGTAACGGCAGAGGGGCCAAAATAAAAAAAACAACAAAAAAAAAAAACTAGTTTGAAAAGAAGACTTGTCAAGTTGAGTGGCCAGACTGTTTCTCCCCAGCGGCCCTGTTTTGGTTGGAGGTGGTGGTGGTGGGGGGGGGTGGGATCCCAAAAGCCAAGCGAAGGCGGAGGCCGCTGGCTCGTGCCATGTCTGAGCGTCTCCACACATGGCAGCTCTTTAAAAAAAAGCTCTCTTAAACTCATTGTCACCGGCACTCGCTGTTCTCTGCTGCTCTCCGTGATGAAGACGTATGTTTCCAAGGGGCTGTCCAAGAGGGACCCCGGGGTGCTGGGGGAGGTGAAGGATGCTGCGATCACATTACACCAGCCAATATTACACATTTCAAACGTAGCGGGTGTAACAGCGGCTTTGAGCGAGAGCGGCGCAGGGTCAAAGGCAAGAGCTGGCACGACGCTAATAACAAGCGCGAGGGCGGCGGACGACTTAGCAAACCGAGGAGAAGAGGGGGGGGGGTCAGTCGGGGGAAACTTTCCCTTCTCTCCGAGGAGCAAGAGCGACGGGGAAGGACGTGTCTGGGACGAGTGCGGCGAGTGTTTTTCCAGTCTATTTGCTGTGCGTCTAGACCAGCAGTTCACAAAGGGACACGGCCGATAAAAAAGCTTGGACCTGGAAGTGGTGATGAACTGCTCGACTGTGAAGCGGATGATGAGGACGCTGAATCCTAGAGACAGCCACTGAGAAAACACTCCTACCCCCCCCTTGTCGGATCAACAAGTTCAGAAATTCATCTTGTTTATTAAGATATATACAACACATACATATAATATCTTTATAAAGTATATTCAGGAATTAAAATCAAAAGAAAAGCATTGGCAACATGCACCTCGAGAGCTTCTGACGGGCGTCGTACAGCAAACAAACCCCCACTCTTCAATTAGCAACCGTTAAATTGGGGTGTTAAAAGTCCTACACATCACTGAGGGAAAAAAAAAAACACACACACACTTGTTTCCTGAATCCCGTCCAAGGGATAAATACATAAATTAAGCATCAGAAGTTTTGGTTGCTGAGGATCAAAGTGCGCCGTAAGAGTGTTTGATGTCGGCCGTGCATATTCACGAAGGATGTGCAGTCGGAGGAGCTCATTAATCATTCATCAGGCCTTGGCTTGCCGTTTGATAACCGCTGTCCGATGATGAAAAAAAAAGGGGGAAAAACGAGCGTGACCACAGTGCCCTCCGGCTACCAGTGGAGAATGCTTTAACTGTAGGCACGCACGTCCTTAGAAGCAAAGACACTGATCATCAGATCCAAGGAAAACAACTTTAAGCAGCCCTCATCATCCGTTTCTTTTGCCGCGTCGGTTAATAGCTAAATAAAGCATCATCAGGACCCCTGAGAGTAAAGAGTCCATTGAGGAGGATTACATTCGCCTGACTCCAGAGTCAGCACACCGGTGCTAAACGCTGATTGATTTGCTTTCACTTATTTTAGCTGAACAAAAGCCCCAGGAGGCGTTCAGGTCCGACTGGAAACCGAGTTAGCGAACCTGCATCGCATTCCCAGAGTGAGTGCGTTGCCTGGACTTCGGAGGCAGAAGTCCAGGCAACGTCGCAGATCGATCGTTTTCCCTGAGAGAAATGACTGAGTGCGTGCGCAATGCTGAAAAGAATGTGTAAGAGACAAAAAGGTTGTTTATGCTGCATTTTCACAGCTTTCACAACGCCTTTGATCGAAATAAATACACAAAAACACAAAAGTCCACAAAGTGCTGAGGGCATCTGAATGCATTTTTAAATATCACTATGTAGCAAAAAGACAGACGCAAAATAACATGAGTGGGCGAGTCTCCACATAACATCAATGGGCCAAGAAATTAATTTCCACACAAAAATCAAAAACTGCCGACTTGTCCAGTCTGTGTTTATACTGTATGAGAGAGACGACTACAGATATTGTGTCAAGAAGCCAGTAAAGTGGCGCTACAGCCACTACAGCCGGCTGTTGTATCCTAAAAATTAACTGCAGATAAAGTGCTTGAGTCAGAAAGATGGGGGCAAATGAGTCTATCAACCCGGACGTGTCGTGAAGAGGCCATTATCGTGGGGATGATGACCTGCTTTTGATGTGAGGGCTGACCTTTTCGCCTACCGTCTTTGCCCCGTCAGCAGAAACACTGAGAAAAAAAAATAAAACCCAACCTGCCTATTTAATCGAACAAGGGACTTTGTTGATTGGCACGGAGACATAATGCCTCTCGGGAGACAAAGTTTTTTTGTTTTTTTTGAGGAAGCTAAAATTTGCTTAACCCGAGGTTTTGTTTGCTCAGATTTTTTTTTTTTTTCCCCAGCGGGTTCCGTATTTTGTTTGGTACACGCAACCTGGGTAAGATGATACTCACAATCCACCCACACCTCAGTGTACGTGCCACTGATTGGCCCCTCTTTCAGCTGTCAGCTTCAAATGAGCCCTCAGCAGGCAGGAAATCTGGGCATCCACCCAAGGACCCCAGATCTCCCAGAGACCTTGAAAACCTCAGGTTGACCGCGCCTTGGTTGGGTTGTAAGTATTTTAGCTCCGAGGGGGGTTGTGTCTCCACAGCAATGAAATGGGTCCACAAGGGCCAGTTCCAATCAGCCAGATTCAAAGACACAATGAACCGTTGAGACGTGGAAACCAAGAACATATCTTTGATCCCAGCTAAGACACTGCTGTATGTATCCAGGGGACTTGCCTTTTAAATAAGTCGCCTCATTTTACTTTCCTGGAGACAAACGGTTTACACATTTGCGGTTTTCTTCATTGTCCGTTTCAGTAAGCCGCCCTGGGCGAGCGCACCAAGCACACTGTACTTGTCATTGAGTGAAGTGACTGTGACACGGAAGGTCGGTCCTGATGTTGACACAGCGATGAGCGAAGCGGCCTCAAAGCTCTGTATGGAACAGCGACGATGACTTAGTGATGAGACACTGTTTGTTTTAATTCGCACCAGAGCAAGTTAACTTTTGATGCTTCACTGGAAACCAGCAAACTACCTGATTCGTCACCCTGGGGACATAGGATTATAGTCACGGCTGGGTTTAAATCTCTTCAGATTTCAATTAAATCGGCAGTAAAACCTTCTGACTATGAAAAGAGCGCATCTATATCAGCACTTGTCCGATTAGCAGTTTTGATTTGATTCTGCCGACCACAACCAAAAGCAAAATGTTTTTACTTTGCCAAATGATCGGGGAAAGGCTTGCATTAAAGGTCCATTGTGTAAAATTTGGCCTGATTTATGATTTTTATATTGGTAAAAACTCAATATATTGCCTATAGATATATATTCAGAAAAGTGTATACTCGCGGTACAATAAAAGTCACTTGCACTGCACATATCTAAGGAAGCGTAGTGTGGACAATCCAACCTGCCTGACAGGGCGTCTCGTATTTAGAATGAACGCTTGGGTCCTCAAATCAACCAGCCGAGAAGAAGATGGACGAGGTTCCCAGGATTGTGTGCTCAGGCCTTCGTAGTTCACTGGCAAGCTCCGGAGAGGGACTGCAATCTAAAATGTAGCCATTTGATGTCACTGTTTCTTTCTTTTCCAAGTAATACACAATGCTATGTAAATGTAATACAATACTTTACTGCCGTGTTGATGCAAAATACCTCAGCTCCATCCAAACACCGTCTCTCGACATCGACGCCCCTCTTTTCCCTAATCTAACCTGTCTCCGTACGTCCCCTCCCGCACACACACCGTTTTGTTCACGCATTAAAAATCCGCAGCTCCCACTGCCGACTTCCACCCTTGTAAATCTGCGCCCTTCGTCACCTCGTCTCCCCTCAGACAGGCCGTCGCAAGGCTCCGTGCGTCGAGGAGGAGAGGGGGATGATGAGAGAATCAGGTGCCTGACTGTCACTGTAAGGGTTCACAGCCAGGTTAGCCTCGGAATTAAGAGGAATACAAATCCTTCTGATTCTGCACCGCAACTCCTCTCTGTTTCTGCCTCTTTACCTCCAAATTCCCTGTTAGATTTCTGAAGTTGACGCGGTAATCACACAGCTTCCGTTCTGTCGCGGCCATATTTTCACGCAGCTTGTGGTTGGAGCTAATAAGAGAGTTTCAGCTCTGACAGCTCCAAAAAAAAGAAAGCACTCGACGCAACAAGAGAGCCATTTCTGATTTACCTCCCAAATATAACGCGGCCGAGCCAGAGGCCTGCCGAGCAGCGCCGCCAGGTCGCAGATAGCAATTTGTTTTTATCCACTGATGGATTCTCAATCGGGACCCAATAAACTCTCCCCACCGCAGCTGCGTTTGACATATAAATATATAGTAAAACTTATAGCATTTCTCAGGGGTTACAACCCAAAGTGCTTTCCACTGCGGAAAAGGTGGGGATCCAGAGGGAATCAAACCCCAAAAGCTTGTAAATCAGAGAGCGGTATAGATTTCTTAAAATGAAAACCACCTTTCTAATAAAACCCAGGCTCCCCTTAGGCAAGATGAAACGCTAAAAGGGGGAGAGACAATGTGATGGCAACAAAAATACATTCTGATATTAATAATAATAATAATAATAATAATAATAATAATAATAATAATAATAATAATTATTATTATTATTCATAATAATAATAATAATAATAATAATAATAATAATAATAATAATTATTATTATTATTATTATTATTAATTATTAATAATAATAATTTCCCTACTTCCTACTCGTCAGATACAGTATTTATTTATGTGTCAGGTAAACAAATGACACAACAGTGCACAGAGTGGGTTGGAGATTCTCCAAGGGAAAGATTTTCCGTCTTGTTTTGACATTTCAGTATCAGAAAATCAGCGCAAGTCACTCTTGACACTCTCCGCTGGGACGACTCACTGCTTTGTGCGGCGTGAACAGGAGCACAATATGCTTTGTGGCTTCACAGATGTGGGTGGCAATACGGCTGTATGTGTTTGTGTGCTACAATGTGTGTGTGGGGCCAAATTCCTGCGGTTGCAACCACTGCAGTGAATGCACACGTCACTTTGAATTCTGCGAGAGTAGCTTCAGGCAACGATAAATTAAAGGTGGGTGGCATGCAAATTTACAAGCTAGGCGTCTTTTTTTCGTTGAAAAATGGCAAAAAACAAACAAACAAACCCAACAGTGTTCAAATAATTTTAAAAACAAAACAAACAAAACTAAATGAATAATTTTTCAACCTGCAGCGGCTGTAGGGGGATAAGATTGTACTTCATTACCAACTGCTGTAAAACACAGCAAATTAGCCCATTGGTGAAAGAAAGGCCACACTTAAAGCAGATTTGCCTGTTGAGTTACTTAAATGCACAAATAGCAATTAACTTGCGGAACACAAACTATTTGAACTCATTTTAAAAAATCAAATCAAAACCAATCATTAATTGAGTAGTGGATCAACTCCCATAAGAACCCCACTTGTGCACTTTGAGACAAAAAGATACAGATAAAGACTCATTCATGGCACCTTCTCATTCTTTCATCCTCCTTGAGATACATCCAGACTTAACAAGTTGCCTCTTGCTGCATTTTGTTGGTGTATACAGCAGGATGACACGGCTTAAGACATGTTGCACTCTTGCTTTAAAAAAAAAGATGCAAGTATAGCCTCACCACGTTCACGGTGCATCTGGGAATTGCACTCACTTTTAAAGATTCCAAAGCATCAAAATAGGTAAAGTGATATTTGCCTTGATATTGTTTGCACAGATAAAAGTTTGACTGCTGCAAGCTAAATCACTTATGTTTTGAAGAACCGCTGTTTCTTTTACGAGATCCTGCCTGTCCCTTTTGTTCCGCTCTATTGCTCTCCGTGCAATTCATCATCTACTAAAGGTCACCGCAGTCATCTGACTGGAACTTTTTCACTCTCTCTCTCTCTCTCTCTCTCTCTCTCACACACACACACACACACACACACACACACACACACACAAAATTGTCCATCCATCCTCCATTCATCTATCCATCCATCTTCTCCACCCGCTTCCTCCTGCATTCAGGGTTGCAGGGGTCTGCTGGAGCCTCTCCCAGCTGTCATGGGGCGAGGGCAGGGTGACACCCTGGACAAGTCGCTAGTTCATCGCAGGGCCACATAGAAAGACAAACAAACATACACTCTCACACACACGTACGGACAATTTAAAATTCCCAATTTGCCTCACATGCATGTTTCTGGACCGTGGGATGAGATGGGAGCACCCAAAAATACCCCACACAGACACAGGGAGAACATGCAAACACCACACAGACTGGCCCCAGGCTCAGGATTAAAAAGAAATTGTCATCACGTCTTAAAAATAATATTAAAAAAGAAATGGCTTTGATGGGCTTATAAAGCAGAAGAAAAGAAAATGTTCCTTTTTGCAAAACCATGAAGACATTGTTTTAAGAGAAAGAAAGTGGGCAACCCCTTAATTACCACGAAAAACCAAAAGCGTTCCACATGACTACAAGACCATGTGACGTCAAATCAACCCCCGTCCTCAAAATATGACTAAATCATCAAAAAACCGTGAGTCATTTTCACCAATAAAAAAGCTGCAATCCTGGGGAATGCTGTGTAAACGATACATTCTGCTCCAGTACAGGGTTATGCATGCATGGGCCCCCTGAAACACAAGCTACCAGGGTTTTTTTTTTTTTTGTGGTGCACGTCAGTAAGTCATCCACCCAAAGAGGGAGAAAGTGATATTTTGCAGCCACGGGGGAATTACTCCCATAACCACAAACCTCATCTCACTTGCCCCGAAAATGGTGAAGTCTCGATCCTACAAGTCTAACCTTTAGCAACCCACTGCACGTGTTTGTAGCGATCTGCAGCTTTTATAAAGAAGCGGTGGACGTGGAGTGATAATACTGGATTCGTGTGTGAAATTAGTAGTAAGACTAGAAAAAGAACCACAAAAGAAAAGCATGAACGCTTTTTCAAATGCACGTCGGGGATCACTTTTTGTATGACGGGGAGGGAACGAGGCCAGCTGTCGCACACAATCTCATTTTCTGGGGCTTTTAACCTTGGCTGGCCTTTGACTTTGTTTTAGAGAATCAATCTTTGCTTTGGACACGCGTTCAGTCATTTTCATATTGTCTGTGACGCTTCGCCTCGGCACTTAGGTAAAACTTTTTGGAGTAAAGTTTAAATATGTTTGGAAGGTTGTAAAAAACACAACAAAACATTTGATGTGTTCCTACTGAGCAGGCATGCTTAAATGGAATATTCCTAAATATTGCTCTGGTTTTACATCATGTTCCCCACTGATAGAGTGGAAATCTCAGAAAGGGGAGGCAAATCTTGCAAATTGTGCCCTGTCAGTCACAATAATTAACGCCAGCTCGAAGCTTCCCATTAGTGTGAGGGCTGACATTATATAAAGCTGTCTGTCAGCAATTATGAGTTCTGGGCCTACTGGTATTAGCCAGCTGTGACGTAAAAAATAAAACCCAAACAAAACAAAAATACAAAACAACAGAGAAAAGCCCTCAAGGTCAATTTAATGCTCTTTGGAACCAATTCTGATAAAACTGCCAGAGATGCGGCACCCATGCTGATCTATTCAGCCATTGTTCATGACAGCCTCGTCTTTCAGGTCATCTTCCATGACCTCTTATCTCTTAATCCATAAAGCACGCTGACTGGTTATGGAATGCATTGAACTTTTAAGGCCAACTGAAAACAGTGTCCACCGGAGCTCGCAAGGTGGATGAGCAAGATTTCGGAGTAGAAATCTGTGCGATTCGCCCGCTGCGCTAGGTTGAACAAGTAATTTATCTCATTCAGGTTTAGGAGCAAAAACCACCTTCTCAACATCCCACCTAGGTGACAGAATGCTTGAGCACGTCTCATTGCGGCTGAGGTGCAGGTGAGCATGTTCACTCACTTCGTGCCACATTTCTCAGCGGGCCTCTGAATGCTGTCAACTACCAGGAATGTGCGTCACCTCCTGTTCCTACAATGTCCTAGCGGACGGTGGAGGCCAGTTGTTCCCACAGCCAGGTTGACCTCTGGCAGGCCAGGTAAACACGCGCGGAGCCCTCGGTAAACTCAGGCAGGTATTTGGCGAACACAGGGCTTATCAGTGGCGTCCCTAGCTCAAGAGCCCAGCCCTTTGGAAACACACTGTGAATCTGAAGAGGGGCATAAAAAGCAGCAGCATCCTTAGACTGTTAAAAACAGATTGAATATGAAATGAACTATGATCATTGTGTGGACAAGGGTTGGAATTAAATAAGCAAATGCTTCCTCCGATTCCTTTCCTAACATGTTATGTTAATAGTATTTATTTTTGTTATTGACTGTTATAAGTGTTTTCATTTGTTCTTTTGTTTTTGTTACTTATTTATGTGTTTTTTACGCTCATGTTTGAAATAAAGCCTTCATTCATTCATTCACTGCATGAATATGGGTTTTCACTGAAGCAGTAAAATGTGTCAACTTCAATCAAGGCCGAATGGCCACGTAGGAAATGTTTATCTGCGTGTAATGTGTCCAGTCTGAGCGAGACTTGATTGCTCTTGTCCAGAAGTTGGCTTTAAGTCCAGTAGGATCTTACAGTTCCTTACAAGGAAGCTGTCGGGCTAATTCAGACTCCAGTTCTGCCCCCTTTAGTCAAACACGGTGCAGTTATCAGTCGTCTAAAACTTAATGAGACCTTTCCTGATCGTTGCCCCCACCGTCTAGTCCTCAGGGCTGAACCTTTTGTTCTCTTCCTTCATTTGTCAAACAAGCTGCCGCTGGACTATTTGTGAGGCTTGAGAGGTGCGTCCGTTTAACCTGAGCTCTGGAGGAATGTGGCAGCCAGCATGTCGGAGAGGTTGTGCAACAGTGAAGCACTTCAAAAGCTGATATGGTCAATTACTCCTGTAAAGCCCTGAATACTGAAGGTGGGGAAGGGGAGTTTGGGGGGAGGCAGGGTAAGAGAAGGCAGCGTTACTCTTGAGAGAGACACAAGAAAAAAGGACAGAGAAGAAGAATTGCATCAGCCACAACCAACGTGGGCCGAGGGGAAAGAAGAGGAAATTTTTCTACAAAGTCAGCTTACATCCATCGCTTTGCAATTTTTTCCCCCTTTCTATTCAAGGGCAATTTGCCTTGGGCCACAAAATGACCATAATATATCAGCGGGGAGCTCACAGCTCTGCTGATCAATACCCAATGACTGAACTATTTAGCAACAGAGAAATAGGAGGCAGCAAGTGTTTTAAGTCCCTGAACATGGAGGCCTTTGATTAAAGGGCTGAAATTCATGTTTAGTCCAAAAAAAAAAAGCTGTAGTCCCAGCGTTCCCACCTTTTTCCCCTTGTTCTCCTCCTTTCTTTGGCAAGATCAATTGCTTCCAGAGCATTAAAGGTAACAAGAAAATAATGGAAAAAGAGGCAGAGGGGAGTGGAGTGCGGTGTTAGGTAAAAAGTCATTGCAGAAGAAAACACAAATAACTCTTTGATTTGGGGCGTTGCACACCTCAAAAAAGGGGCCATTAAAAGCTTTGGCCGCCGGCAGCCTCACTTTTGTTTCCTGGGAATAAATAACAGCTACAAGCAAATGGGAAGCAAATTGCCACGGGATCGTAAAGGGGAAAAAAATGTTTTGTTGCCGCTACTAAACGATGGGAATTTTATAAACCCACCGTTTTCTCACATGCAGCGTGAGAGTGAGCCGTTAGCCATTAGCCTGCTGCTGCTTGAACACGTTCGCCAATCTACACTGCGCGTCAGCACGTCATTTTCTATCTTTGGGTTTCGGGTCCTTGTCCCGTGGCGTGTGACAGGAGTTCTGGCGGCAGCTCTGTTCAGGTTGTCAGAAGGATTGTGCCGCCAGTTGCCACAGTGAGTGGCAAGACACTGCTAAAAACACAGCACGACAAGTGCCGGCAATTATGCGCCGCGGCTGCTGTTTAGCATTATAAGCATCCTGTGAAACACAAACGGTCCCGCGCGCACGGCTGTCAAGGAGAATTTAAAACACAATCTGAGAAATGAACATTAGGGTATTCATCCAATTTCCTCTTCTTCTGCTTTTTCTTTTTTTTGTTTAGCATCACTGAATGCAAAGGAGGGAAGGGTAAACACACCATTAACTTCCATATCATGATACATTTCAGCTAATTCTCTGAGGCTAATCTCTTTTCCTCCAGTGTCACTGATAAGGCAGCCGCATCTTTTCATCTCAAGGTCCTCAGTCAGACTCAAACATGTGCCCAAGACCTCCACTTATTAGGATATCAAAGTCCCTACAAAGGCAGTTTATCTGCCCACAGCCAGGCTTGGCTAATTGAATTCGGGACAAGATAGCCATCTCGCGAGTGTGTCAGTGGATTAGTAACGCCTGTCACCACGGTAACCCAGGAGGGGGACTGAAGTTGCCTCCCAGTGACTCTGAGGAGCATCTCTGCTCAACATCAGGCCCGATAAGGCTTCCTTCCTGCGGCGGGGCTGTCGCTCATCCTTCTCAATCGGCCCCGAGCAGGAAATGAGAGCAGATGTAAAACCAGACAGCGCTGACTTGAGACCTCCAAGTCCCCAAACAAAGGCACAACTTTAATTTGAGAGGGCACCGTTTTTTTTTTTCTTCTTTGCTACACTTTGGTGGAACTCCCATTTCCTCTTTGCTATTTTTTGTTTGGTCCCCTTCCTTTGAGTCGCTCTCCTCAACTCCCTCTGCTGTTGTTGGGAGGCGTAACGTTCTTATTCTCCTTCCTTTGCTCTCCTGCGCCGGACCGGATGATGTGAAAGTGCAGGATCGGCCTCTGTGCGGCCGCTGCTGGCAGCCTCCGTTTGCCAAAGACCTTGAAATGTGGAGGAAAGTAACTTTGACACAAAGTCATGTGGCCTGCAGAGATCAGGGACCTTGAAAATTCTGGCTGTTGTGGCAGGACGCAACACAACCGCTCCTGTACTTGATCCGGAGGCGAGGCACAGTATTCTCTTGGGTGCTGGCCTCAACTCAAAACACCAAGCATGCAGGGACATGGGGGATTTGTAAAGATTAGTTCGGCCATAAAGAAAAAAGAAACCCTCTTCATCAATGTCATGCTATTTTGGTAACAGTTAAGGTTTGGAACCTTTCTACCGTTTCCTTCTCTTTTCTGGCTCAGAGTTGCAGATTTGAAAACTGATGACAATTCTTAAAAGTGCGCCTCAACCCAATGCAGAGAAAAGATTATGACACTACAAAACAACAAATAAGACAAACCAGGTCAGAGATGGATCAGAGCGTAACTCTGCTAGTTTTCTTTCTGGTCCCTATTAGTGAGAAAGAGATAGTAAAATCATAAACAAAAGTCTGCAAATCATTAAAACTGTGTTTTTGTGTGTCCCCTGTCTCCCATATGTTTCCTTTCTCATGAACTCCAACAGTGTCAAGTCCTGCAACTCCCCGGGGCATTTTCCTCCTCTTCCTCCTCCTCCTTTCTCTTGTGAGAAATGTGTTTTTGCATGCTTGGGGAACGGCTGCAACAAAGGAACTCTTTGCAGTCTCGTCAAAGTCCAAGCAGCAGCTCCACAGCAGACATACATTTTGGGGATCTGCTCAAATGGAGGGACCCATTGGTTGGAAGGGTGACATAAAGACAACAGGGTTAAAGTCCTTAATTGCTTAGATGTTATGATAAAGTTGTGAGTGCATGCAGATCTTTGGAACCTGCACTCTGTTGCTCAAAGGAAAGCTTCAACCGCTGTACAACACATTCATTTGGGTTTCAGGTGTCAGGTGGTTGCAATGGCGCGTGAAAGTGGTGCGAATTCAGGAAGAAAGTAGAAATGGAGAGTAAGTATATGTAGGAAAGTGACAGATTTAGAGCCTGTTTCAAGATGTCAAAAACCAAGCTAGCTGGCTGATGAAGAGGTCGCTGCAGACACGGGCTTTAGCAGAAGTCGGGTTGTAATCCACTTTTTACAGCGTTGCTCTGTGAGCTTTTTACCCTTCTCACCTTTGTGAACAACAACCATTCGAAGTCTTAAAAAAAGAATGCTTTTCTTTTTCTCGGTTAGAGCGATTGGAGCAACCGTGAACTACGCAAAACATTTTTCTACAGGACAGATCCTCAGCCACCTGCCCTCCATCTGAGACATGTGACGTCACATGACAACAACCTATTACAATAGGCGTTACACCGAGAAGCACTAAATCATCATTTTCAAACAGTGTCACCCTTGAGCTGCCGCGTTCATCAGCCAGGTGCAACAACCTGTCTTAACTGGGATAACGGCAGGCCCGGCTCTGCTTGACGCTACACTGGATACAAGCCTGTACAGAGCCAAAAAAATAAAAAACAAACAAAAAAAAAAAATCATGAAAAGGGTACAGCTGGGAGGTTATTTGAAGTGAGCCGGGCGGAGCTGGAGCGCTTCCAAACAGGTGCTGCTGTGCTGCTGCAGTCAATCCTCACCGACTGGAGGATGCAGGCCAGGCAAACAGCAGTTTTGTTGTTTTTTTTTTTGTCGCAGTTATTCTATTATCTTAGCCTCTCGGGAACCAGCGCTGATTCACAGTTTCCTGCTTTGGGTAAAAGAAGAGAGTCAGAAAGATAAACGCACGCGTGGGTGTTTTGATAAGAGACACATGGGCTGTTTAGGGGGCGAAAGCTGCCGCGAAATGCTTGGAGCTCCGATTCGTCCACACCCCTCTCAGAGTTTGTCCGTCAAAGAAACCTTCCCCGTACTTCTTTGTATTTACCACTCGCCCAGTTTCTCTCTGGGATTCTACAGGTCTGCTTTCACACGTGTAGTCACAGCAGACTTGACAAAAACAAAAAAAGGTTGGTATCTTGAACGTCAAGCTATGTTATGAGCCTAGAAATGCCAATTTGATATTTGACTTAAAAAGTTACTCACATTGGCAAACTGGCATCAACATGAAAGTTGTTTTGTTATAGTTCATTTGTCCCAGCGCCAATAGCATTCATCTGTTGGAATTAAATCTTTGTATGTTAAGTTGGATGTAACCCTAAAAAAATCTAGATCTATGACTTGCATTTGACGATTGTGACATGGTACGTCGAGACATATGAGCTCAAGAATACATCAGGATATAAGTGGATGTGTACAAGAAGTCACACAGGGAATCTCAGGGTCCGTATAAAAGGAGAATGTGGATGGTCCGGACAGAACTTCAGTCAAAAGGACATCTGTTGACTTGGTAACTATTGTGATGGCACTTCAAGGAAGTTCTGGTGGGGGCGTGTCAACTTGCGATTGTCCTCCCACCTCAGTAACTCAGCACACCTGGGCCCAGTGTGCTGAGTTACTTAAGCACCTGCAGCCACTTTCACTCTCTCTCTCCCACTGCTGCAGGACTCCCAGGCACTCCACGTCAGCACCCTGTTTGGTCTGTTTTGTAAATTATTTTGGTGAAATTGGAATCATTTGTTCGATAAAGCCCTATTTAAAACTACTTGCCATGGTTTTTCTTTTGTTGTGGCTAAGAGCCAGGTCATGACACTGTACCATAGTTTTCTGACAACACCATGTGCATTCTGTGTGGTGTTCATCCTTGGCTAAATTAGATTCTTAACAGGTCAACCACTGGTAACAAAGGGCTCTGGACTGACCAGCCAGCATGAATGCCAAAGGGTGACGAGGGTACAGCATCGTCGATATCTAATGATCCAGAATGGGGAGGGGACGGACGGGTAAATCTAAAAGAGTTCAAGCTCATTTATCATAAGATATGAGCGGGATTCATTTCACACTCTGTCAATCAACATCTGGGCAAGGAGAGAACCCAGTCTTGAAACAGAAACATTCTTCAAAAGCTTTTGGCAGGTGGAGGAACCCAAGCCGATGGGGATCTGGTTCTGCGAGTGCCTAGCAACGCAGACGATGACCGCCAGAGTTGGCAACTGGTTTTCGAGGCGCGTCTTGCATTAGCCCGCTAGCGTGTGCGAGCACGTGCACACGCAGGCGATAAATCCAAGCAAGGCGGGCGTCTTTTGTGCTGTATCTTATTTCGCTTAAGAGACACAGTGCCCGAGCCGCAAGTGTTGTGTGCCTTTGTGGGATATCATGTTCCATCTGCAAGCTTAAACACGCACGCACGCACGCACGCACACACACACACAGACAGACAGACCACAATGCATTCAAGGTGAAGTATTCCATTTCAACTGCCTGCATGCTGGTAGGCACACCTACGGACTTTTCTGACACAAAGGGCAGATCCTCAAAGAAGGGCGCGCAGCAGGTAAAATGCGGCGAGATTGCGGCCGCAATCTGTGCCACAAATGTGGGTATCCACAAAGGTTTTTGCGCTAATGACATGCAGGCGCAAACACGCCCACAAATGCGGCACCTGAAACAGGTGCAAATGTTGCGGTCTGGCAACCTGAGAGCAGTTTGCGCCAAAGGTTGTTCGTGAGTGCGTGTGTTTGACAGTGAAACTCTGCTAGGATAAAGGCTCCTGTGCATGCCTGGCATTACGATGCCTCCTCCGTCTTACCAAGACTGCTGCCATAATGGAAAGAAAGTCAAGACGCAAGACGTATTAGTCATTATATAAGCATGACATTCACCAACACCTGAGTACCATTTGTATTTTTCATAGCCTATCTACAATATTGGCATATATACTGTAGTCTATGCCGATCTATATATAAGATTTGGGGATATATTTCAGGCTTTTCAGAGAGGAAAATTTCACTCAGAAGCCAGAAACACTTTGACAGACAGATGCTGTGTCTCAATTCAGGTTCTGCGTCCTTGAAGTGCGCATTTTGAAAGGAAGTTGCGTCATAGCACTGCGCGAAGGCTTGTCCCAATTCCCGAGGGTGCTTAGGACGCTCAATATGCGTACTCGGAAATACGCACTCGTTTTAGCCGATTCCAAGGATGCACCGCTACTATCCTTCGCGCACTTATGTATCCCACGATGCTTTGCGTGCGGCTGTAAAACATCGCGGGATCCTGGGAAGTCAGCTGAAATTAGCGGCATCTACTGGCAAAGACACTTCGTATAAATTTAAGTGTTAAATTTCACATAAAACATTCAGTTTTAACATCGTGTTTTTATTTATTTGAACATTCAACGCCATCGTTAGATGGCGAACCAATGGTTAGCTTGATACTATAAAAACGTCACTTCCGGGGTTGGTCAGCCGGAGGGAACGGCGGTGACGAAACGAGGAAATACACCGAAGGCTAGACCGTCCCGAGTGGTGACCGGGGAGGCGGGGTTTGGCCTGTCCTTCTAGGCTGGGAACTCTAAGAACGCTTCCTTCAGACGGAGGACACTCGGTCTCAAGGGTGCAGAACCTGAATTGAGACACAGCAAGAGACTGCGCCTGGTTTTGGCTGGCGGTGTTTCCGTCTGTCAAACTGCGTGCGGACATGAGCGCAAACTCTTTCTGGATCTGCCTCTGTTTGAATGAGGCATCTTTGCATAGAAGGGGGTGTGTCCTTTTGCGCGTAATGACTCATTTAAATACATTAAAATGAGTCTGGCGCAACCCTGCTGCTACCTGCGCCTCGGCGCATTTTCTGCCAATTTTCACGTTTGCGTCCCCTCTGTGGATCGGAATCACCGTTTTTGGCGCTGTTTACACTGCCGCAAAAGCCGCGCAAGCGCTTTGTGGATCTACCCCAAAGTGTTTTCTGAGAGGTGTGGGCCGAGCAGCAGCAGGCCGGATGCTACACTAGCTGTGATTCACTCGACGGGGCCGTCACAGAACAGGCCTCCTTCTGTCACGACACTGGCTGATAAAGACTGAGGCTTCAAGGCTTCAAATGAAAGACTTCGTACGGGAAAAGCAGCTGAATTTGAGCCCTGATTTCTGTTTTATTCTTAGATGGTTCCTGTAGGACCAGAACTTTTTTTTTCTTCCTCCCCGCCCACACCCCCTTGAGTAATTACCGTCCTGTTGCTGCACATTTGATTGTATCTGCTTTCAAGCACGAGCAGCGTGCTTCCTCTCTCCTTGGGGTGAAAAGGTTATCCAACAGCCAGATCCTACTTGAAAGGAGGCAGATGCACATTGTCCCCTTCTAGTTGTATCTTCACAAAGACAGAGTCCAGACAGAAGCTGCTGGCTAGAGGGGGAGTGGTAGTGGGGGTGTCGGGGGGGAAGGTGAGGGTCGGGGGGGCAGTCCAGGTTCCTTTGCACAAGCGAGCGACTCATGTCCCTTCTAGCATGACTTGGGCCTTTATAACCTGGCAACATCAAAGCTGAGCTGAAGTTCATAAACAGGGCAAAAGCTGCTGAAGTGAAGCCGCCGACTTCCAGGCACGCACGCTAAGTGCGCAGTGACTGATACAGAAAGCAGCTACAGTTTGCCAGCATATCTTTACTCTTGAGTGGTGTTGGTAGGAGATGAAGGGAGTGAGAGTCACGGTCCTTCCCGCAAGATGATGGAGGAACTTTTGTTTTTTTCTTTTATCAGCGGCAAAGATCTCTTGAGTTCTACTCTACTGAAATCTTTGAGAAGTTGAACTGCCTGTTTTCACAGAAACAAAACAAAAAAGAAAGAAAAACTGAACAGTTTCCATTATAATCCTGAAACAATTATTACCCACTCTGGAGCCAGCTGGCTCAAGGGCAGTGTAGACAATTCATATCAAGGCTTAATAATCATCACAATAATATAATTAACGCTTCCTTTTTGCTTTCCTCGCATTCAAATGTCATCTTGCATCTCTTAACCAGTGCATTTTTCCCCCCTGAAGGGATGCTGTTCGGTGTACTATTATTCCAACAAGCTGAAAGATTCAGATGGGAGGCTTTCAAGATGGAGCAGTAATATATCAGACTGCGACTATGTAGCAGAGGAACCATCCCATTTCTAACTGTGGTAAGAGTGGTAATCTGAGGATGCAAACCTGTCTGTGTTGGCATCCTGGTAACGCTGACAGTGAAAACAACAGACATGGAACCCAAGTAGCCGTGAACCTCAATTTGATGATGCAGTTTTGGGGTTTTAGAAGGACAAAATACGCCTTGCACACCGTCCCGCGCGCGAGCTGGTGAAAACTTTAGTGGCAGATCCACTTCAGCGGTTAAAGCTGGTCTCCCTGTTGCCGTTTGATTCTCAATTTACATTTAAATCACTCATCCTTGTGTGTTGAGTGTGTGTTTACTACAACCGGACATTATGCGCAAAAGAGCAGTGATTTATTGCGCTCTCTCACCGCCCTTAATTTTCCAGCTGATCTCATTGCCTCATGCTTGCGAAGCATCTCACAGTTTGCAATGTGCTTCAACTGGGATTTTTTTTTATTCAATCCAAAAACCTGGTGCTGAACCAGAGAGAGAGAGCGAGTGGGCGGGCGAGCGAACTGCAACGTGGTTGAAGACTGTTTGGAGAGCCAAGTTTGAAAGTTGATTTCCCTCCATGCAAAATATCTGGCGATGACCGGCAATCAAAGGCCTCTTATGATCCCACTGTAAAATCTGACCACTGAAATAATTATAGCCGCATCTGAAGTAGTCCCACTGCATCCACTTTAAAAACACAATCTGTTGAGAAATCTGAAGGACGGCTGCGGTCTGCACTTCCCCACCGTTTAATGAAATGCCTGGATGCAGCGTGAACGGGCTCAAGCTTCTCCGTGACGAACTACAAAAAGGCCGTCAAACACGCTGATGATTCCACGCAGATACGAAAACCATCGTCTGTGGTCTGTGAGCTTTCCAATTGAAAAAAAAAGATAATATATCACACGAAACATCAATCAATCAAGTCTCCTCCTTCCCAACAGGCCTGCAGAGAACTCCCTTTGGATTCTTGGACAGCCTGCAAAGTCACCAAACACTGTCTGAATGTGTGCCATGTGCTTTATGATAGGGTGTCAGAAGTTCTTCATCAGTGTTTCTGTTTATCACGCTGCTATGAAACTGTTTCCAGGAGTAGTTCTGAGGAGAGTGAAATTTGCCTCTGGCTGTCATATTAAACCCTTTGAGGCGCTGGATTTTTCAAAGCTAATCTGCAGAGTCTCATAATAGGGATTGAATGAGTGTCAGCAAACGTCTTTGCCACACTGTCCTTGAAAAGTAAAGACGGGGGGCTGACTACGCATACATGCAGCATGCAAAGCCTTAGAAACTTACCACATCTGAAGAGAACCAGACTAAAAACATAAAGGCATCATAAAAGATCCGGCTGGACACAGTTTTAGGCTTAGCAGTGAGTTCAACTGACTGCGAGTTCTACTTGCAAACATGTTTAAAGAATGGCACGATAGCAAAAGTATTTGGGATGACCCATGAAGTCACAGAGCAGGTCTAGTAAACAAAGATTCAAGTCTTGTGTGCAATGTTCCGCAAAAAAAATTTCCAAGGTTACCAAATCAAAACAAATGTGAGTTATTCGATTAAAAAGAGGGGGGGGGAGGGACTCTTGAAAATAACACCTGTTCAGCTCAGTGTTTACAGTGCATGTTTGAACTGTGTGAAGGCTTGAGGCCATTTTCACTGCAGACCACCCTAGCATCTTACAACTCTCGAGGAAGAGCAAAACATTGGGAAAACTTTGTTTCTTTTATTCTTCAGATCAGAAACTCCTGACAGCGGTCTGGAACTGCCAGGGACGAGGAGAGGGAGGAGGGGAGGTGATTTATGGACTGAGGGAAAAAAGACGTGAAGGTGGTTGGTATGGGATGAGGATGCAGAGGGTAGATTCAGATGGAGGCAGGTGATTTTCAATGGTGACCCGTGAAGAGAACAGCTGGCAGGAGAAGAAGAAGAGAAGAAAGAAAGAAAAAGCAGCCCTGATAGAGATTGTACAAAACACTATTTCTGTCTTAACTCCTGAATTCTCAAATTGTAACCAAGGTACAGAGACTCTCAATCATAATGGACGTTACATCTTAAACAGTGGGGATGGTGAAAGAAATCCTGACATCCTGGCATCTGTGTTTCCCTGCATGTATTCATCCCACAAAAGAAAATGCAATTATAAGCTAATAGCTGATAATTCCAAGATTTTGTAAGCCAGACTATGGGCCAAAAAATGAAGGAGAAAGGAAGCAGCAGCTGGAGGCCAATGTGGACACAGAGCGGAACAGATAAGACACAGATTAGCTTGCACAGTGTTTACAAGGCCCCACACGGGGGTCTGGGACTCCACGCAGCTGACCAGTGTAAACAGTCCCCCTCTACTGGTCCTCTGTTAGCGCCCTTCGGCCGGCCACCCTCTGCTTTTTACGATCTTCTGAGCATTGTGCGCTCCAGACACTCCAGTCCAGTGTTTGCAGTCTTTGTCTTTTTTGCATGAGGCACATATTTGGAAGAGAAGCCCAGCAAAAAAGTTGGGCCAACTTATTTTTTTATTTTGTCTGATCCTTAACAAAAATGCTGCTGGCCACAAAGTCCCCTCCTGAGCCTTGACATGTCTGTATTGGACTGTGAAGGCCTTTGGACAGAGATTGAATGTCTCAGCATTTTTACTTATCAAGGAAATTTCGACTTTGCTGTGCCTTACTTCACACTCATAATGTCCCACCGCTTTTAGGTCAGGGACTGTCTATCTGTTTGCAACACGAGTGTCTCAAAGATATTCAGTGATTTTGTCAAAGGCACTTGCTTGCATAAAATGGAGGGCTGCTTTCTTTATTTCCCATCAAAAAATAAATTCAAGACCAACACTTGCAAGACCTCAGAGGTGCCCTGTTAGAAAAGAAAAGAAAAAGAAAATAAATAAATTAACTGGATTTGTGCAAGTGACTGCAGAGACTGGCTGTGGAAAGTCTGTGCAGGAGATGACGACTGTGTGATGGAAACTAAAGGTGGAGCGGAGCACAAAAAGAGAAAGAGGACGCGTGGGGAAACGCAAGGCAACGGCTCCTTAACAGCGAGCCCAGAGTGTTGACCAGGTGCCAGCGGACCGAAATAGAAGCGGCCCTGACTCGCACCGGTGAACGTGACTTCTCTGAGTTCTGTCGATAAAAGGGGCGAAAGCGTGAGGGGAAACCAGCGAATCCGTTGACGGAGGCTCCATGCAGTTTTTACAGCGAGGGCAGATGGAGAGAAGTCCTAGATGCAGGAGAGGGCATCATTTCACATGTCTCTGCACATCAATAAATATGTTCAAATATTTAAACAGACTTAGTCTAATTACATCCTTTCTGACCCCTGGATGCGATGATGCCTCTGGGGCCGACCACTTCAGGGCTCGTGTTGAAGCGACCGCAGATGTAATTCCTCGCATTAGGCGCCCAAGATTTGGATCGGCGTAGTATTATACGGTGCACCGCTTTGACATGCACGGCAGCGCTCACCAGCTCGGCTGCCACCTCCAAGGCAAACATACTTTTAACGCAATGTGGCTAATGTTCCACCCAAAAACATTAGCCCGAGTGTCTTGCACTGAGGACAGACAGAGCAAAGCCACTAAGTAAACTGGCTGCCGTCTCTGCTCGGCGCTTTGGGCTTGGCAGATTTGAGGACAGCAGTGGAAAATGTGCCCATAACTCCCCCCACCGCGTGATATGCTGACTCTCTGCTGACAAAATGACTCATTTGGGCCAAAACGTCCCTTTTTCCACCTTGTTCAATCACGGCCCGTCACGGCTAAAACTGATCAGAGCACATTGTAACCTTTACGCAGCGTTATTTGCGTTAAACGTTAGAATCTATTTATTCTGATGTCATTTGCTCCGACTGAATGGAGTTTGATTCAAAGGGCAGTTCCCGGATTGTCCAAAATGAGTGTTGTTGTGAAGCCCTTGTTGGTTAGTTGCATGTAGAATTCAAAAGCGACAGTGTGGTGGAATGGCACCATTGAAATCGACAACGCGCCCTGCTGGCCTCACATGGGACTATGTAAAATGTGGCTATTTCAACTCAACAAGTATGTTCAGAGGGTGACGGGCAGGCAACCTAAGTTTCCTTCACAACTTCCTTGAAGAAAAGGATTTACAGACAACCAAAATTAAAGAGTCTCCTAGCAGATCGGACAATTCCATATGTGCCAAATCTACATTGACTCAGACACTTGCGCATACTGTTAAAAGGGGATTATTGTCAAGGCCTCGTCGGGTCGATTTCAGCAACTACTGTATTTAAAGCTCACAACAAACTGGAAATAATTCTGTTGCTGTTCTTTGGCTGAGGTTTTGAACAACCCAGATCATTTTTTCAACACTGTTTTTTGGGCCGTTAGGCTCAAGCCAGTCGATAAACACCTCCTCGTTGATGATGTGACATGAATATCCTCCCTGTTTTTAATTTTCATTGCGGTACGAGCAGATAACGAGCTCCTGCCAACACACAACCCAGTGGAGTGTAGGACCTGGATCTTGCAAGCGCTGGGCCTCAGTGTAAAGTAAGCATAAAAGCATATACTAGCACATTCCCAGGAACCTGTTAAGTGCACCGAGTGCTATAACTTAGTATTTGGCATCGAAAAGGTCTGATTGCATGAGCTTTCAGCTTTTATAAAAGCGCACTCTGGAACAATAAAATCTGTATGCCAGGCTGCCAAAAAATGCCTGCACGCTGCCATGGCATTGGCAGTGGGACCCACCCAGAAATGTGTGAGGCGGGGTGGTATAAAGAGTAAACAACTCTCCTGTGAAAGAGGCACAGCCGGGGCTTTGAGTGCCACATGTGCTGCTTTGAAGTGGGGGCCTTGGAAAACAAGGCCAAACGCAGAGCGACAGAGGCAAACACACACTGACCCTTTATTGCAGGACGGTGAAAACATGTACTGTGCCAGTTTTAATTTACACTAAATAAAGCTGATGCTTTTATTCGCGCACGCTTGGACTTTCACAAGAACTCTGTTTTCACGCAGGCTGGATGTTCAGGGGCGTCAACACTCACAGGATCTTTTAATAAATGAACAGGAGCATCAACACACCCCATTAGTGGTGGGTGTATCACTCCAGATATCAATGTTGCTCTCGGTGTCTATTGATACTAATGTAATGGAACTAATACTTTATTTAAACTACTAAGAGGTTGACCACAACTTGCAATGATTACCATGATACCATGATACACAATTCAAAGGAGTGTCTTTTTTTTATGGAGGGCAAACTACGAGCTATTGATGAAGACCACTACTGGTAGAGTGCTGCTGTGAGAAAGGCTCTGGATTGTTTATGGCAGCGGTAGCGATAATGGCCCTTCATTAATTTGGTATCAGATCAATACCAAATTTCTCAGCATCGCACACAACTATTACACATTAAAGTGTAGTGTTTTTGCAATTCAACACTACAGTTCGTGACTTGATTGGAAAGCTCAATGATGGCAGTGAATATTTCAGTGACAGTGTCTGGGAAATTTTTAAACCAATGTAAGGATGTATAGGATTACCCCACCTCCCCGTAACATTCATGGTTTAAATTTTGGTGTGGTCGCCCCAATCCTATCCAAATACTGTACATACTCCACCCATTTACCTTTCATCAAGTATGAGATTACCCAGTCAGTCTTGCGTTTAAAACCTATACTTATCAAATCAGAATATGTCTAAAAGCCAAGTATAGTGTAGAACAAAAACCTGCTTGATCTTTCAATAGTTAGCAAGGCAAAAAAAACCCAAAACAAAACAAAAACTGACGTCCTGTGAAAAGTCAAGACTGTCTTGCTTATTTATCATGTACAGAAACAAAGTCAGTCCTGCTGAGCACTCCCTGTACCGTGAGCCAATAACCTTCTCTGAGTGGCGGTGAGGAAGTCACTGTGGTGTGGGAATGTTGCTGCTGCTGCTGGACTGACCCATACAATCAGTCATCGAGTGGGTTTTTATTTGATTTTTTTAAATTCTCGTTGGATGTGGGAGAGGACGTTACCTTCAACCTAAGGTCCAGGCCTCAGCTCTCTCTACTCTCTCTGATGTGAAATGGAGGAATTGAGAGTGAGTCATGGGTAGACAGGGCCACAGAGGCCCGTCCTCCTCTTGTTCTGCTCACAGTGACCCGGACGACAACTTTAGCTGAAGAGCACAGTCAGCGCCACAGGCTTATCGTACAGCTTTAAGAGCACAGTTAGTTTCAGATCAGCTGAGCTTCCCCTCAAGTGTGCTTCTACCAAATTATCCCAACTCATACACTGGCCTTTCAGTGGGGCACAAAGCCCTTTTGAATAGTCACACTTATTTATCCTGATTGCTCCACAAATCTGCCTTTACAGCAGGCGGATGTCTGGGAGTGAAATGAGTTTACAGTGTCTGCTACTGCTATTCAAGGGAAAAGTGGCTGAGAAAAGGGATTTTCATGCTTCCCACTTTAACACCGTCTGCCTCATGAATCGTCCGTCTCTGTGGTCTGGCTTATTACATAACACATATCATGTACATATATACTGCGGCCTGCACCAGTTGACCCGCACCCTCCCCTTCCCAGCGTTCCTCCCGACACTGTAATTTAAGCCCCGTCCCGCAAGAGTAATAGCTCAGGGCTGTCGAGCTTCTGGATATCAGTATCAACCCACGCAGGCTTGGCCACAAGTGAGAAAAGATAAAACAGTACTGGCTTTTCTTCACCCTTTGATGGAATGTCTAAATAAAAGTGGAAGGGTTTGAAAGAAATCTGACCTGAATGTGAATGTGAATGATTCACATTCAGGTCAGAAAGTGTCCTCTCTCCTCTCTCTACCAACATTTCTTCTCAAGCCATCAGCCTAAACTCTTACTTCCCAACTCCCAAATCAGCTTTTATCGTGAGTCACGCCACTGCAACTGGCCGACCTCTGGCTGTTCAGTCTCGACTGAGGACCTGGATGACAGGTGTCTCCTTTTATTCTAGCTGGACAACCGTCAGCAGCCACCTATTTGTTAGTTGAATGGCGAACACTCACACTGTCATCCCTTCCAAGCAACCTTTAAACCATGCATGTGTGTTCAACGGTGGAGGAACAGATCACCAGCTGGTGTCATTGACAGCTCTCTTATTAGTAAGTTCTTTGACCAGCCAGATGAATCACCTTCAGTTGCCTTGACTGAATTCAAACAATATTTAGTATGCCTTCCCTTCTGTCCTGTTCAAAGCAACTAGTTCCTAATTTACCGCAAACTCTCACTTAATGCTGCTCGTTAAAGTTGACTGAGTCCCTCATTAATTAAAGGTGTAAAGACTGCTAGTTTGTTGGCTTTTGGTGTTTCTGATTCTCTTCAGTCTTTCAATCTTTCATCTTTTCTCGCTGTGATCTGCCTAAAAATCCCAGTCCTTTAAAGACATCAGCATCACATGACCAGAGAAATGAGAAATGAGGCAGTTCATTTTGATTAGAGTGAGCTATGTGCTGTCAGCAAGAAGCTTTTAGCAAATGACCCCCTGGTGGCAGCTACAAGGATCTTCTTGTCCTCCAATTCTGACTCCAGCAATCAGTCTGTACGCTCCAGTCCACAGACCTCCTGTATCTTTACTGGATCATGAAGGAAATAATTTTGGAAAGGAAAAAAAAAAGTTTTCTTGCTTGCTCAGGCTTTCTGGTCCACTACAAACCTGCCTCTGGGGTTAATGTGTGACCCTTGACCAATTTGCCTGCCGTAAAGGCAGTGACCTTTAATAGTGAAAGAGACAAATGCGTAAACTCTGTCGGCGTAAACTTCACTTCTAGTCCAGCATGCAGGAAGAGCAATTATGCCATTAAAAGCGTTACACCCCAAAAATATGAGCCTAAAGAGCGAGCGAGCGCTTTTCATCAACAGCGACAGAGAAGAAATTGTTCCTCGCCTGGCGGGCGGAGGTCATAGATCAACAAGACTCCCATTGGGTGTGAGCTTTGGCAGCCAGTACCACTGTCCCAATGCAGATGTAGCGCAACAAACCGACTGCTTGTTTAACTGACAAGAATGGAGGCTGTCGGGCTGTGAGAGGAAATGAGCGCGGCTCCGAAAGGGCCCTCGGAGGATGCATCAACAACAGAAACCAGGGAGGTCAAAGCAAGGAAGCGGGAACGGGGCTCTCACGTGGGAGCAACAAAAGCCAGCAACGGCCAGTAAATAAAAGCAAACTCCAACGTGTCAGGAGTTTTTACCCTGTGAGAAAACTCGGTCCTGCCCAGAACAGCAGAGCTTTGTTGGCCATTTGGGAAAGGCCGAGAGCTTAATGTGCAATACAAATTAATGGCATGTAATGGGGAACCTTTTCATTGGCATGAAGTTTCTGATGTTGAGGCTGTAATACTTTCAAAAGTGGAGCCATGTTGGCAGCTCAGTGGAACTGACCCACCTGTGGCCTGGGGTGGGGTGTGCACAGCAGAGGGGGGCAGAGGGGCAACAGCATAACCATGAGGATGGATTATGGTGGGGTTCTGTGGGATGGATGCAGGTCATTGCATTGCGTCGGGCTGAGGACTGTCATTCATTCTGTCTTTTCGAATTCTGGCCGTTGCTATTTTGGCTTGCGGTGGGTCTGTATGTAACCAAGCGTACAGCAGAATGCCATTAAATGAGATGTATAATTATACGTACGGGTGACTTAGTCTCTCCAATAGCCTTTACTTGAACATCTATAAAATTTTGGGAGGCAGACGCACGGACATGGTGTGAACACCAAAGCCACATACAGGTTGAGCCGGGGCCAGGAACCAACTGCAAATTCTTTTTACAGTAAGAGAGCGACGGCAAAAGCTCGGCCGCCAGACTGCTGCTTCTGAAAGGAAAAAAAAACAACTTTATAATTTGGTTTACTGTAAAAGAGCTCATTTCATTTTGGTTTTTCTGGACGTAGATGCTGGGACGTGGGGGGAGGCGGCCGCAAGACTCCAGATACAGTTTCACAACATGCAGTTTCACACTCAATTTGCTCTTACCAAAAGGCCACGGACACATCAAACGCTTGCATGGCTCACTCCAGACTGGCCCGTGGGCCTGGAGGGGGTCACGCTCCACCCCAGAGAGCCGCCTTGGTCTGAGCGGCGCCTCGCCAACAGCAGCGGAGCGAGACTGGCGAGCCAAAAAACCGGCACCTGCTTTTTCAGAAGTGCAGTCTTTCACTCCAGTTCCAAAACATTTTTCGCCGAAGACCAGCATTCACCGCGACCGGATTTGCCAACGTTAATCTATCTTGCCAAGCTCCTGTAGAACGTTTTTTCTTTCCCCCCCCGATCCGTCTTAAAATTTCAGTGGATTACATTATAAATCCTTCACGGATAAAGAAGAAAGAGGTGCGGCAGCAAGAGGAGAAGGGGGAGGAAAAAAGTTAGAAACAGTTTAAACAACGGCTCTGCGTGGAGGCTGCCAGCGGTCGCTTTATCAGAAGTGGATGGCAGCCTCGCATTAAAAGAAGGACCGCAAAAGTGCACTCAAGGCCTTTCCCATCAACATTGTTTCACTTTGCTCCTGAAGAGTTTTCTGGAAAGAATTCCATTAAAACACCACAAAGCACAGTGGCTAGCCACAGGGCGGTGATAAGTAAATAAAAAAATAGCAACAGATCCGGTGGCTCCACTTGAGATATCGTAGAGAAACAGCCGCCCAATCAAGTCCCTTGTTTTTGTAGTCGTATTGATCCAAAAGGCTCCTCCCGACATAGCAGGAAGAAATGTGCCAAGAATTTATTGTCTCTGGCTAAATTCCTTTGTACAATTATCAATGAATTTCATAATTAACAACCTGTATCAGTTGAACTCATTGACCTACTGATGAACTCACTGAGCTACTTCTTGGTATATCCCTTAATTGACACAAAAGAAACCTCGTAAAACATGACCATATGAGAAAGGTAAAGATTTCCATTTGGGAATTTCTTTTTTGACTTGCTGAAAAATGCTTAAAAATAAAAAAAAAAAAAACTGGAAAAATGTCTGGATTCTGGGGGTGTGAGGGAGAAAAAAAGAAAAAGAAAACTAATGAGTGCATAGTTGCTGGTTGTGGGTAATGATGAGTCTAAATGTGAGGGCTAACCGCTCCAAAAAAACATGTGTGCTCGCTCTGTTAAGCGCCCCGTAAAAGCTTGTGCCAGAGGAGGGTGCAGCAGGCAGCCACCACCCAGCAGCCCACCAGAAACTGCTGCTTTTCATCCAGCCATCTGCGCTCGAGGCTCCGTTTGTTTTTCATTTGTTTATCAAAAACATCCAGGAGTCAACAGCCCTCACTCGCCCCTCCTGTTTTTTGTTTTTTTTTGAAGGCGGGACGACACAAAACCAGAAAGACCTTTTTTTTGTTTTAAGCTGTTGAGTGTCAAACAAGGAGACGCATGACAACGTGGAAGAGGACAAAGTCGCGGTGCGTCCTCATTTGAGAGCGAACGGCACCTTTTATGTCTTCAGAAGTCGTTGCCTGGAGAGGCCTGCGGTGAATAATCAGAGGCTCCTCTGTGTGTGTGTGTGTGTGTACGCGGCGAGACGGTCTTGTGGTCTCTTTCAGCGCGTCATGACTCAAGACGCTGTTTACCCTAAACTGTGGCCAACAACATGCTGATGGAAGTGACGATGTTTAAATGCGTGCTGGCATGAAATCCGGGCGACAGACAGTATTTAGTCGACCCGTCAACAACTGAAAGACCCTGGATGAAGCCTTTATTCTCACACAGACCAGATAAGCGTCAATTCGAGAGGTGAAGCCACACAAAAAAAGCAAAGCCTCACTACGTGTAGCTGGCAAAGCAGGAGAAAGAAAATACTTCCTGTGTGAGTCTTTATTTATTGTGCCGTGAACTGCGTGTGCCGTCAGCTGCTCCCTGTAAAAATGGCCAGAGAACATTGTAAACATGTTGATACTCCGGGACCTGCGACCCCCGTTGTATAAGCCAGCGTCCCCGAACTCTTCCACTTCATGGCCCCCCAAACAGTATTAGCCTCTGACGAGGGGGCGCCCTTCGCAAACCAAAAGACGAAGCTACAAGAAACATCAACTTTTAGAATGTTTTATTCTTACTTGCTATTCAATAATTGTTGCATTAGTTTAGAATAATAATACTATCAACTAACATTTTGATAATCATGTTGATCAGCTAACGCCAAACTTAAAGTGTGCTGTCCATATTTTCTTACTTAAGTTGGCAAATTCAGAGGTTTTGTTTTGCAGCAGTGTCTTCCCCAGCTGGACTGTCTGTCTGTCCCTTCAGTCTGTTTGTCACAAACCTGTTATCTATATTTTGTACTCCTTCGACTAGCTTAAGGAGCAAATCACCTAGATAAACCAGCACGTCACACACACGACGCCATGAACAAATATTTTGATTGGCAGGCAATCAATAAAAGGATATTTAATTCAATTAATTATTATTCATTTGTATTTTGTTTGTCTTTTCTCCAATTTTCTGCGGCCACCCTAGTGCCCCCTGGTGGTACCCCCACTTCGAAAACCCCTGTGTGAGTCACGTCACAAAGGCCGCCCACTCGACTCTCAACACCCGCAACCCCTCCTCTCGAAACACGAGGCACGTCCATGGAGCGAGGCGCCACTTAGTGCACATTTCGAGATACCCGAGGATGTTTGTTGTCCGAACTTGGCCCGACATTTCCTTTTTTTTATTATTTTCTTTTATGCTGGGTTTGAGGCTTTCCCAGGTGTTTCCTCACAGCTGTCTGGGTCACGGCTAAATGCGCCGCAGAAGGGAAGATTAATATGCGGCTTGAAAAGCTGGAAAAAGTTAGGCGGAGAAGAGCGAGAGGAGAGAGAGAGAGAGAGAGAGAGAGAGAGAGAGAGAGAGAGTGAGAGAGAGAGAGAGAGAGAGAGAGAGAGAGAGAGAGAGAGAGAAGACTGACCTGTTCGCTCGGCACAGGGGAGGTTATCTACGACAGCTGGAGAGACGGAACCGGTTGCCAGGTGTGCGTTAACTTTCTCCTGCTGCTGTTTTTCCAATTATGACCAGTGGAGAGGAAAAGTAGGGAGGGAGGGAGCGGGTAGGTAGACGGAGGGATGGTGGGGAATATGACAGAGCGAAGGAGTCAGGGGGTCGGGAGGGAAAATACCAGTAAGCGAGCGGGAATATGAGAGGAGGGCAGGCGAGGACTCGGAGAGGAATGCTGGGAATGGGAAAGAGCAGAAAAGACAGTGACAGGAGGGTGAAGGGAAAAACAACAAGGGCCAATGAGGGGGGAGATAAAGAAGAGGGAGAAGTGGTCGAGGCCGCAGCAGGATGCTGTTTTATTTATGCACAACAACGCAAGGATCATTCTCTGTTTCCACTAACACTCTTTTCGTTTAATAAAGGCATTTGACTTGGTATGGATTTCAATTTGCAAGGTGCAAGTGCAGCATAATAATATACTGTAAACAATGTAAAACAATCCTAGGGTCCTAGAGGAAGAGTGAATGGTGGATCGAGGTTAAACTGAATCAAAGCTATTTTACTGAGAGCACAGCGGGAAAAAAAAGGAAAGAAGCAGCCCTGAAAGGCCCGCAGTGCGCAAAATTCATTTCAAAGTTTTCAACTCAACAATGTCCGATATGAGAAAAGCTCGTCCTTCATGCTCCAGACTCCACCTCACAGGAAGGGGGGGAGTTCTAAAACAGGTGGTTCCGGAAAACAGTGATGTCACAATCACTGTTTTCCGGTTATTGTGATCACCGATCGCTCCAAGGTGAGTTTTTGCTTTTCTTTGGTCTTTGTCCTTTCAAGGACTTTGTTGTGTCCTATCAAGGACCCAACAAAATTTTGTGTTGATGGCTAAATATACATAATTTTTTGGATAATTCATCTCGTGAGGCTGGACCCAAAATGTGTTGAATGCGAGGTCTCTTGTTCTTGTTGGTCTAGTTTCCTCCTTGATGAATTCCTGCTGCAGCGCCACCGCAGGTGAGGAGGGGAACGCATGATTCAAATGGTCGGTTGATTTGACAAAGTGCAGCGTGAGAGCAAATTTTGGATGCTGTTAGCTTAATATATCAGGAAAGGTCATGTCTATAGGACAATTATGAAGACATGATGACAGATGGGCTGCACCTTCAGCTACATTTGAACACATGCATGATATTATAAATGGGAATTTAACAAAGAAGAACGACACGTGTAGCCGTTGCTGCTCCGGCAAATGTACTTCTGCGTCTCCACAGCAGGTCACAGAGTTGAAGCGGCGTAGGTTTGCAGAATCCCGCAACACTTTTTCTCCTTTTTTAGTCACGTCCCGCCGACTCGTCGACGTGAATTACAGGCTTGCAGAGACACAGAGCGCCGGAGTATGCCGGACGCGTGTTTCCGTGTAACAAACGCTCGTCTTTTATGGCCCGACTCCAGTGAACGAGCCGTCCCTCTCTTGGTTCTTGGGATCGTTTAAGCGGGTCTACCTTTGAAGTAGCGGCAGGCCCGGAGCGAGGGCTGCGCTGCCGTGCCGTGCTGTTCTTTGGTGTAGACACTGCCACACCAGCGTCTGCATGACAGCAGGGTTTTACTTTCATCCACAGACGCAGTACACCACACCACCCCCCACCCCCACCCGCTCCCCCCCCCACCCCCCCACCCCCGAAATCCAATCAGTGTCGAGATGCACTTGCGCACAAAGCAAGAGTAAGAAACATCAGAGGAGGAAACCTAAAAATATGTTCTGACAATAACAGGGTTGCGGAGAGGCTTTGTTCGCTTTAATCTCAGTTATTTGTTGAATTATGGAGCTGCGGGCCAGGCTCTGGATTTCTTAGGAAAAAAAGGGAGAAAAAAAATCGCTCTGTATACTCAAATCAACGACACGAGGACAGAGCGGAGTCCCATTAGGAAAAATAAAAAAAAGTCACACTTTGTTGATTCATACCTCCGCAAAACAAAAGTGGTCCCTGAGTAGTCTGAGGATCCTTCACGGATTTATGTGTGACAAGCAAGTTCCTTCCCTCGCTGTGTTACCCGCCCCCCCCCCCCGACTGGATGTCACTGCACGGTATTTGTAACTGGTGTGACTGTGACGAAAGCACCGGGCACCCAGTGCTCTTCCTCTCCTCTACCCTCCTCTCCATCAGAGAAGCCAAAGGCTGCCACTCCATGAAATACAGTCGGGGGTGCAGATTAGAAGAAGAAGGCCTTTATTGATCCCACGGTGGGGAATAGTATAGTATTGCCCGAGATATCGGGGGCTCATCGTGCAATCGCAGCGCTGTAGGGGGGAAATGTTGCAGAGGTGGACGGACAAAAGCCTTTTTTTTTTTTTACATTTAAAAAAAAAAAGAAAAAAAAAAGGAACCATAAAGAGCAACATATGTTATTCTAATCAGATTCTCTTTATTGTTTAACATTGCCAAATGCCGTGTGCTGCAATAAATCACGCCCTTGTCCCCGACTCGGATCGGCCTGAATGCGTCCCAGAGTCGGGACCCGCTTGTTAACACGTCGTTCCTGATTGCTGGAGCAGACCGCAGGGCCGTTAACCTCTGGAGCCGCCAGCTCTGCCGAAACCTGCGAAGTGGCAGCCTGATCAAAGGGGCTGCCACTTTTCGTCTCTTCCGAGACAAAAAGTTTTCGACCGGTGGCCTCCACTGTGTGCGGTTTTTTATTCTTTGCTCTTTACCTCCCTTTACTTTAAATCACTTCCTGGCCTGGGAGAAGTGCAAATATAGCAGCGGCACCCCTTTCTGCTCGTTAGCACTCACACCTCCCTCAGCGGCGGCTAACTCTTTCTCTCTTCCAGATATGGAGCCCTGCGCGCACGGCGACTCAGGACCACCCGCGACTGGACACGCTCAGACGCCCCGCTAAAAATGTCTGTGATCTCTCTCTCGTGTCGGCAGTGTCAGTTCGGAGGCGGCGCTGGCTAGCATTAGCTGAGCGTCGCCGCTAATCGACCCTCCTGGGAGACGTGTCCTGCACTTTAACGACCGCTCCAGAGCAGCTTTTAATGTACAATGAACTGAGTGACCATGATGAGGCCCACTAAGTGCCAGTTCGAAGCACGGGTGCATTTCCTTCAAAAGCAGTGCGACGGCGTCTTTGGTGCATTCCTGCGTCCTCGATCATTTGGATCTTCTTGGACATGATGCTGCGCTGGAAATTGACCCACGCACGCTGAATGAGAGACGTCGGGGGTACAGACAGCCGGAAAGTCAGTCAGTCAGTAAGTAAGTTAGGAAGTGAGTCAGAAAGGAAGGAAGGAAGGAAGAAGGAAATAATTCAGTAAGTAAGTCAGGAAGGAAGAAAAGAAGGAAGAAAGGGAGCAAGTAACTAAGTCAGTCAGTCAATCATCTACATCCCTGATCATCTATCTCAGTGCAGAGTGGGACACACACACATAGACACACACACACATGAGCGTGCACACACACACACACGCACACACACACACACACACACACGCACAGCAACAGAGAGGGAAGATCAACAGGATGTTGTCCGGTCTCCAAGTGGGTGAGTGTGTCTGGCCCTTGTCTGGGCAGACAGAGACGGAGACAGGGAGAGAGAGAGAGAAAGAGAGAGAGAGTAGAAAGAGATAGAGAGAGAGAGGGAGAAAAGAAAAGAAAAAAGCACTGTGTATTTATTCCTGAGGAGGGACATTCCAGGATGACACCTCCCTGAAGGCTGATCCTGGCTGAAAATAGCAGGAGAGCTTTGCACTGACACCTGAGACAAAGACGCCTTCATTGCGACGGCATTTCACGTCTTTTTTTTTAATTCTTTGTCAAAACTTTGCGAACGTTCACGAATCACGAAGTCACGCTCATGATTTCCTTCTGCTTGTTTTAAACAGGACGCACAATAAAAGGTGCAGGAGAAAGACACAACATGACTCTAGGCTACTGATCGGATTAAAAAAAAGAAAGAAAGAATGAATGAAAGAAAAAAGGATACAGAAATAATAGAGCGTGACAGGCGGCTAAAAGTCAGTGAGTAGAGGCGACGGGGGCCCCTTCATCACGGCGCCGAGCCGGACGGAGCGGCTGCCTCGATGTTCTCGGAGCAAAGACCAAAGAAGGTGTTTCTGAACAGAGGGAGTGAGCTCATCACCCGGACCGGCGCTGTTGCTGTTCCCAACGTGACGTTCGCAGCAACATTCAGCAACAAGCCCACAGTCTGCAATGTTAACTGGGCGCCAAATGAATAAACAGATAAATGATTACTATTATCATTAATATCAAAAAAGCACAAAAGATCTGCTTAAAAAACAAAAACAAAAACAAAAAAAAACTTTTAAGATGCCTTAAAAGATGCCCCCCCCCTCCCCCCGCCGCCCCCCAGAGGCCTGTGTGGTTTTGGACGCCTGCCAAAACATGTTGATGCTGTGAGATAAGATGCTACCAGCGGCGGCGGTACTGGCACTTCCTCAGAGCGCAACTCAGCTCAGATAAGCTCTTCGTTCCTGGGCCCTGTCAGTCAGTCAGTCAGTCAGGCAGTCAGGCAGTCAGTCAGGCAGGCGGTGACTGATGTGAACAGTCAGCCGGCCCCTTGGGGGGAAGATCACGCTCAGATTCTCGTCCAAAAGAAAATGCGATGCGTCCCGTAACCTCAGCGGCCACTTTATTATCGTGTTCCGGTGGAACGTGGCCTGGCGAATGCGTGCTCGCCAGGTTCCGCGGACTTACGCTGTGAGCGGTGGCAATTGGACCTCTGACGTCAACAACAACATGAGTTTTTCCTCTACGGATGCACGGATCGTCCCTTCCGCCATGTGATTGACTGGTTAACAATACAACGTCAGCACATCCTAAAGACGTGCTAATGACCACTCTGCATGGAACTCCATCCTGACAAGTTTTATGAAATAATGATCTTGAATTCTCATTTATGAGAACACGAAAATCAGTGAAAGTAGGGGAACATTTCAGTGTTTCATGAAAACCATTTCCAATGTCTAATTGAAGAGTAAGATTTAAAAATAAATTAAAAACTGTGCAAAATTCTGTGTGAACACAAAAAAAGGGCATTTTAAAGAGCCTAAAATATAAACCATGATGCTTTGTTTACTCTTCTAAGGTTTAACACACACAACTAAGTGTCATTACAATACAAAGCTTTGTTTTAGAAATGTTCAACTTCGGTAATGATGGCAGCATATCAACACTTGATATTCGTTCTCTAAAATCACATTCAATGAGACATTCAAGGCAACAACTGTCAAAGCCATCCCATAATGTGTTCACCCATCCTGACTGATTCTCCTGCACTAGTAATGTTCTTAGAGCATCCCAGCAGATTATTACATGAAACTGATTATAATGGAGTTCAGTGCAGAAATTCATCAGTAATTTGAACGGTAGTGCATGTATATACATGTAGTTGGCTGGACAGGTGCAATGTTAAACACAAGCAATGCACTTGACTTCACGTCAAATGCACAGCCAGAGTATTTTGACCCTCCAAAACAATCCGCTGGATCCTACTTGACAATAGAGGCTCCTCCAACTAAACAACGGTGCAATGACAGCGTTTGCTCCGCCTTCACTCTCCCCCACCCTCCTCCCACTTTAGTCTGAAAGGCCCTGGAGTAAAGCTCTTCAGAGACGACACAATACAATTAGACAGGCTAATTAACCCCCGTCCATACCACCAATTCCTCACCCACACCAACAGGCCGGGGCAGGCAGGACGGTTCCGCGTGCCTCGAGAGCCTGCGAGTATTTCAGGGAACGTTCTGGAAATCGCCAAAAAAAAGCCGAACCTGATGTCTCGGGGGGGCAACAAACCAAGGGTGACGCCGTACGATATTATGGCATCACGGTCCAGTCGGACGCAGGTACCAGGTACGTTGGGGTGAATCTCACTTTGCGACAAATAATGTCCAATAGCTGTGGTTGCACGCTAATGAGTCGAGCAGGAGCGGCCGGTTCACTGGAAGGTTAGCGATGCGCTGCAGACACACACATACACACGCATGCGCGTGCACGCACACACACATTGACTCGCAGACACCCCCTGCAGGTGATTTGGACCCAGTCACGGACACACTGGGAGGATTTAGAGGCAGGAGAGTAGCTGGCTGGATGGCTGGCTGGCTGGCTGGCTGGCTGGCTGGCAACACTTTGATGTTTCACACGCACGTTTCCTCCAGGTCACGAGGAAACTCAGCCAGCGGCTTTGTTCATTATCAAAAGTTCGGGAAGGTGAGGAAGGGAGGGAGGGAGAGAGGGAGGTTGGTGGTGGTGGTGGGGGTGAGGCAGGGGGGAAACAGGAAAGTTTCACTTTGTTCCGTCTGACAGTGCGGGATGTGGGAGGGGCCCAGAGGCCGCGGCTCAAACTGTTTGGCGGGCACTTTTGAAAAAACGGCTCGGGAAGGGCTGGACCCCTCAGCTCCTTCCCCAGCCCGGCCGGCCTGCAGACAATGAGCTGAACACTTTTGCAGCAGAGGAAAGGATTTGGCCCGGACTGTGATTGGAATGGGGAACGACTTGAAAAACGTTTTCTTTTTTTCTTTTCGCAGCCCTCGCTAAAACAGCTGTGACATTCTGTCGCTGGTGCGACTGTATGAAGAATATGCAGTGGAAAGGAGAACGCAGTGACTTCCACCCCACTCTCCTCACCTCACCTCCACCCTCCCCGACCCCCCCCATTCCATCTGAAGAGCTACACAGGTAGCCCTTTGAATTAGCATTAGCTTCCCACCCAAAAATAGATCCAAACAGCTGAGCCCCTTTCATCAAACACAACCACTGAACTCCTGGCACACCGGCGCGCGCACACGCATACACACACACACACACACACACACACACACACACACGGCAATTAGTAAATTACCCACAGACTGCGCTGCGCGGACGGAGGGATGAGGTAATACGCCGACTGTGTTTCATTACTCATCTCGCTTCTCCAGCTTCCACCCCCCCCACGCCCCCCCGGTCCCCCTCATCCCGGATGACGAATCAAACCGCAATGTCATCCCTGCTTGTAGTGACTCATGGAGGTCGTGCGGCGCGGCTACATGCAGGACACCTGCTCCCACTCTGCTCGAGGGAGGCGTGAAGAAGAAGAAGAAGAAGAGGATGTCAACCCCCCATCCCCGCCCCCCGCATCACAACATTGGTTGGGGGGGGGGGGCTAACCCTTGAACCCTTGACCCTTAGCACCCAGCCTCCCACTGACCTTGCAGATCTTGCTCTCCTCCGTCTGGGCCCGGCTCTTGGCCTCGCCCCTCCTCTCTGGCTGGTACTCGGACTTGACAGACAGCTGGCACGAGAGGCCAGGCGGCGGGGCGCCGCCCCCCTCACCACCCTGCTGCTGCTGCTGCCGCGCCGCCATGTAGGCCTGCGAGGTGGCCGCCCGCACCGTGCTGGGGATGGGGAGGGCCGTGTGCACCGGCTTGGCGCCCACGGCTGACGGCTGCCTGAGCTTGGAGGCGACACCGACCACCGGCATGGTAGCTTCCCGGGAGGAGGAGGAGGGGGAAGAAAAAAATTGTAGTGATAAAATAGAGGAGGGGGAGGGAGGGGGTGCCACTCCACAGTGAATCCAACTGATTTGTCGCGCGGGAAGTAAGGGAGGACTAAAAAAAAAAGAGAGAGAGAAAATAAAAAGGGGGGAAGCAGTTTCCTCTCAGAGAGAGAGGAAAGCCGCTGCTCTCATTCTGTGGCCTCCAGCGAGCGGGACTCACAGAAACTGAGCGAGCGGCTCACTTCCTCCACTTCACTCCTGCCTCCTTCTCCTCCCACAAGCAGCACTGCTCCCTCCCCCTTCCTCCCTCCCGCTCTCTCTCTCTCTCTCTCTCACGCTCTCTCTCTCTCTCTTGCTGTCAAGTGTAGCTCGCGCACAAGTCGGCCAAAATAGTTCAAGGGGGCCGTGAACTCTCCCGGAAGGTAGAAAACCGGCACTCTGGGACACAGCTCAGGATCGAGGCTCGGGTGACTGAGCGCGTAGAAAAAAATAAAAGAAATGTGAGTGTGTGTGTGTGTGTGTGTGTGTGTGTGTGGCTCACATAGATCTGATTGCGTTGTGGGAACTTGTCTTTTTTTAGGCGGTACAAATCTTAAGTTGTTGGTGTTGTTTTTTTTATATACATATACAGTATTTATGTACATATCTATATCTATATATCTATAAATGCCTTTACTGTATATCTCTCTATCTGTATATATATGTATATATATATATATATATGTGTGTGTGTGTGTGTGTGTGTGTGTGTGTACATATATACTTACATACATACATAGATACAGTACATACATACATACATGCATACACAATCTAGTTCAAGCTTTCACAAAGTTAAACACAAAGTTAAGGCTTTGTGCGAACAGTAAACAGTCGTCCAGTTTGGGCAAAAGTCCAGCTTATAAACTGCAAGTCTTTGAGACTTGTCTTATGGAAAACAGGACGACTTGGGACGTCGGGAGGACAACGCTCGCACCCACTCGGTCAATGACTCCGGGCTTCTTTGGCTTTTTGATAAGAGAACCGGAGGGGATGAAAGTTCCAGAATCACAGAAACAAATAGATAGATGATCGAAAAGAGAAAAAAATGGACCCCTGGATGAACTGCAGTTGGGGGCGTGGCTGTGCAATGTGAATGTGCTACCAGACTGATTTACTGTCGCTCAATTGATTTTCGGCTACCGAGCTTCTTGAGGTTTTGGATTCTGTGCCTTGGCTAGCGGCATATTCTGTCTTTCAAAGAATTGCTCACACACATTCTCATTTTCCCACCCGTGTTCCTTTCACATGGAAACAGTGAAACGTTAAACAAATCTGTTTTTTGACGTACTGGACTTTTCTTTTTTTTTTAATGTCCTGTAGCCAGTGTCAAAACTCTAGAGGTGCAATCAAAGTTTCTTTTTTTCAGTCCATTCAGCAACATGTATCCCACATCCAAGTCAAAAATGGATGTTTCAGCAAGATAGTGTCCCTTGTCACACATCCAGGACAAGAACAAGAACTTCAACTTTTGAAACCGAGAACGCATTTTCTGAGATTGTGCGAAAGTTATTAGCCAACTTTTCTATTTTTGTGGCTGTATTTTGCTGCAACCGTGCAAGTTTGACTGAGATCACACATTACACCTTTGTGTCTTCATCCTGACGACGCCACACTCATCACAATTCGAAGTTGCAACCGGACGTGCAACCAATCAGAGGAATTGAATACGTGACGTTGTGGCCGCACAACTGTCACGTCTGCGATGGGCTAGGAAGGAATTTCTCTGGCAAACTATATTGTGAATTTCTTCAACCCCTGAACCATACGGGAAGTGAACCCACTCGCAACATGAATAAAGAAAGCTGGCCTGGTAAGCCAAAGGCCTCGGGTGATCCGACATGGCGCGTCACTCAAAACTGATGCAGCGAAGAGGCTGCCGACTTCCGACAGATATGACAAAGCTGACATGTTCACCCAAACATCTGGGCCTCCCGTCAGTCCCCTCGTTGGAGTTTGACGGTGCGTTTTACGCGTACTACCATACCGTGCAATCAGCCCGTTCCCAGCAGTTACACATCAAGACGACAGAATAAATGGCGCGGAGGAAGACGTCTTCTGACAACTTCCAACAACGTCGGGAGGAAGGTGATTCTTATCAGATGTCTCACAGCTCGGTGGGAGACACGTGAGGGCTTCCTACAGTCGGGCTGCATTAAGCGGACCCAGTATGACATGGGTTCTTTCTTCTTTTTCTTCTTAGCGAATGGCTCCTTTCTCCGTGCGAGGCTTTTAAGGAGGGCAAACGTTTTATGTGGAAAGCGCCCATCTGGTTCAGTTTATGGTCGAGGAGATGTGCCGAACCGAGAGGCGCGTGCTGCAAAGTGTCGCGGCAAAGCGCAGCTTTTTAACACGCCGATGTCAAATTAAAAACAACAGAGGACAACGGGGAGGGAGGAGCAGCGGACATTACCTTTGCAACTGATACCTATAATGCACCCTCAAAGATGTCGTCTTACCCATCGTTAACCCAAAAGGTTAAAGGCCGAGGTAAGTAAACAGGCATTTTGCCCCGATGGGGTCTTTCGTTTGCATTGATAGAGACTCTCACTTCCCCATCGGAAGGCAGAAAACCAGCCACGCCAACACGTTTTCAACCACTGCACCGGGGGGCCATCGTGACGGTCCTGAAAATACAGGAATAACACGTGAATGAGTGGCTCAGGTCCAGCGGCGGCTCCCGCCTGCTGAGCTGCACGAATCGCAGCGCAGCTGGCAGACATTCAACTCCTCTGGACTGTCTGGAAGTGTTAGGAAATCCTTCTCTGAAAAGGTCCCATCCTGGGGGAGCTGAGTTTGGGGGGAAAAATGAAAGAAAAGAAAAGAAAAGAAAAAACAAAAGCCTACACTGAACCTCAGAGATCTTTGGAGAAACATTGCACTGACCTCGAATTCTCCGTCGGATAACGGCTTTGGTAGGAAAAAAAAAATAACAGTCCGTCCGGTGTGAAGGAGAGTGTCGTAGTTACACAGGTATGGAGGACTGTGTTACACTTGCTCATTCAACAGCGGCACACGCACCTCCAAAGTCAACACGGCAGAAGCGCGCCGCAGGTTCACTTCCATCTGAAAAAATCAGGTCGGGCAGGTCAGCATAGCCCGATGTTTGGCTACCGCGGACCACCACTTCTCTGAAAATAGAACAACGGCCAAGTGTGTCACAGTTGAGATGTTTGTGGAGCCGGGGTGAGGTGAGGAATGGGGAGAAATGTTTGGCAAATGGACTGCATTGCATTGTGCGCCGGAGTCCCGGAGATTATTTATCAACCCCCGCGAATAATATTTCAAGTGCGTGAGAGGAAGACAGCGAAACAATCCGCAGAACCGCGCTTAAGACCTTCTCGGCTGACTGCAGAGCCACTTGGAAAGTGGGCTGAGGGCAGTTTGGGAGCAGGGTCAGAGCAAAGAAATGAGAATTTAACTGCAGTGTGGGTTTCTGATTGAGTGAACTCTATTGTTAAAGAAAAAAAAAGCACTGTCCTCTGTTCAACCCATTGACTGAATGTAAAGATGGACTGGGAGGTGGGGGTGAGAAGGGGCAAAAGCTTGCATTGTATTGTTTGGCCAGCAGGGGCCGCCAAAACTGGTGGCAAAAAGACTAATAATGACAAACCTTTTGATTTTTTTTGTAGGTTAGTGTCACTGACCCAAGAAAAAAATGACGCAAAAACATTTTCAAAGGCCGTATTTGTCTTATTTAGTCTTACTTCGAGAAAATATGGCAGTAAAGTTGTGGGTGTGGCTACAGTTTAGCCTTAAATTAAAATGGAGCTGACTCATGCAAAGTGCACACCAAGGCTAACACACTATTATTTTCTTTGCAGATCTATGGATGCTCTGCAGCTTCTTGCCCCAAAAGTATGAAGTGAATGGGTGCAAGGAAGCATTTCAGGTTTTCAGGATCTGACGATGAGGATGAATCACGATCTGAACCACAACTTCAAGCCCTGGTTACACTGAGCGAGTTAAATGTTCTGGGGGAAATCATCCAGGTCAGCGTCCGTGGTTTACGTGAGGAAGTTTTAATGTTGTTGTTTTTGTTTGCCACCCTGTTGGGTTGAGTACTTTGTTATAAAACAGGTGTTTTTTTTGTTTTTTTTAGGTCTGGGTAAATAAAGGATAACTACATAATACATAGAGTTTCTGCTGTAATAGGCCTGAAGCAACATTACTTCAGGCTGTTTCACACCCAATGATGGAGGTTCTTTTGTTGCTTCTGTTCTTACAAAACACACTCACAAAAAGCAAGAAAAGCACTTGAGTTCTGATTGGATGCTGATACAAGCAACAAGGTGCTCTAAAGTCAGCAGTGTGTAGATTTTAACAGATTTTTGTGCGTGTAAAATGTGACCCGCGGGCCAGTAATAGAATTGCTTTGCACATTTTTTTCTAAACAGCATAATGTTTTTAACTAATGCTGACTGGTTTAACACACACAGCAGACAGTGTAGAAAGAACTAAGATCACATCCAGATATTCTCTTGTTAAAACTCGTTCATTTTGCTATTTGTCTGGGCACACATTTATTCACTGAGTTTGCGGCCTGTCCTTGGCTAACAGGCCGGTGATGGAGAACGGCTCGCACTTCCTCCCTCGACGGCACTAAAGCGGCTCATCAGACGTTGCGCCACGGCGGAGACGCATGCCTTCATCTCGACAACCTGTTGTTAGAATGTTCTATTCTGGTTGCGGACTTGAAGAGGGCTTCCACCGCAGGCCAACCTCCTGCGACGCTCCCAGTGGAAGCGGCTCATCAAAGCTCCTCCTATTCCTGGGTTTCGGAGCGGGGAGGACGAAGTGCGAGCGCATTCCAGGAGGTAAAGGCGGATGAGAGATGCCTTTGGATTCGCTCAGAAAACAATCCCTGGCCACAGCAACCCCAACACAGTGACTCAGCTCCTCTTGAAACCCACCACGACCAGAAAAGACTTTCAACAAACCCCAAGCTGATGCCTTTTTTTTTATTTGACTGGTTCTGTTGGAAGGGCGGGTGAGCAGATATTCCTGGGTTACAGCGTCAACATGTTTATTATCCGTCCCATGTCGAGGGCCGGCGGTCAGATGTGTGCGCGTGTGTGAGTGTGTGTGATGATAAATGAAAGACTCCGCCCTGTGCCGAGTGACGCTGGTGCTGAGGTCGTGGCTCTGGTTGTGAAAACAAACACGGCGGGGTGGCGGAGATAAGAGGGGGGGTCAAACACCCATCGAGAGCGCAAACACACACGTATACACACACACGCACACACCCCAGGGAGGCCGGCGAGATAGTCACGCACCTGGCTGTGTCAGCGCTGTGAATGCTATCAGTCAACCGCACGTCAGGCAACGCGGAAAATAAAACAAACACGCTTGCCGCCGACACATGCCCGCGCCCCCAGACCCTGGGGCGGGGGGGGGCGCGGAGGCATGTAACAGCGGCTCAACATGCACAGACAAGGGGGCCCATTAACATAAATCAAGCGTGTCCACCACGCTGGGCGCAAACACACACGCATCGTCGGGGGCCTTTCATCCTCTCGTCGGTTCAGGATTCACGGGTGGGTTGGCACCCGCATAGCCACCCCCCCCCCCCCCCCCCCCGCTCCCCCCCACCAACCCCTGCGCACCCAGGTCAACCTGCGGCCCCTCCGCAGTTGATCGCCCACGCGTCCACCGTGCACTTTGCCTCATTTCCCGCAAAAAACAAATTTCTTGGATTCCGGTCACACTCGTAAAATCACACCAGGTCAAAAGTTTGTCTGTGACATTTTGAACGCTGGTTCCGAGCGATCAGCTAGTGCTGAAAAACGTTTTTCTTTCTTTGCATTGCTCCACTTTTAAGGGGTGCATACTAAAAATGCACAGGTCTCTGTGTCCCTTTTTGACATCACAAATGGAAAACAATGGATGCATGTGGGAGCTGTAAACAGAGTATTTCTTCCCCCCTAAAAACTTACAGTTTCAAGTAAGCCTCCTCCACTACTGTCTGAGGTAATAAATACTGATTTGAAGATCAATATAATTTGGTATTTGAATAAATCCTGCACGGGTGAGCGACTTCAAATCAACAAAGCAAAGGCATTTCTGTCCAGAAGCAGCAGTTGGGGATCAATAAAACTTTAGTCATATTTTCAACAATCATTCTGTCCTTACATGCAACTTTGCCAATTAACTGTTGGCAAAGTTCAGTGCAACTATTCAAGCATCCAGTCGCTTCCTGAAGGTATGACACAATCAAATCAAACAAGTGGCATGAAATCAAATGCAAATTCATTCCCAATGATGGATATTTCAATTTGTCAGTCCGTCGCAGTCACCTGTCACCACGTAGCTCAGAGTTTCAACATTTTGCCCTGATATCCATCACAGCTGCTGTCAGGAAGAGCTGAGATCAGGGAATTGGTTAAAAAAAAAAAAAAGTTAAGATTAAATGCTTCTCAATTTTACACACTGGGTTTTTTCCAGCCCCTGTATTCTCATGTGTACTTTTACTTGTGCTCACTAATGAATGCATTTGTTTGTTTGTTTGTTTGTTTGTTTCTGCGTCGGTCTTGTCTCACCTCCGGCAGCGTCATTTGAATGTCGCTCGCGTTTCACACTGTCACAAAGACAAATGAACTCATCAGTCAGCAGTTTATTTATACATACCCTGCTTGTTTACAACTCATTTCAATTATTTACTTCCACCACTTGCTGAGTGTTGTTTATCCACTGACTAGACTGCACCTGTATTCTCATGCTTGCCGAGTCCCTCGAGGGACTTTGCTTTCTCTTTTTCAAATAAATATGTTTCTCATCAGGATGTAGTTTTAGTGGAAGTTTGATGAAAAAAAAAATCACAGTATGATATGATGATACTGAGCCAGACAGACTTCACAAGCTTCATCCAGATTTCCCAGATTTCCCATTGAGAGGAAGGGCCACATAGAATCAAAGTCACAGCGCTCACGTTCCAAGTAAAATAATACAAACCCTGCGGATTGAGAGGCTTGGCCCCAATGATATTTGGAGATGTCGAGAGAAGAGTTTGCACCAGTTTTCATTTTGATCCTATTGTAAGAATTTCAAACAAAGCATCATTCCGGCGCCGCGCCAGGGCGATAAAATTCAAAGTACGGGGAGTGGAGAGCGATGACGACGCCTTGTTTCACTGCTGCGAATCCAGCACGGTGGGAAGCTGACAACCTTCCACAATTTCACTACCTTCCTAGGAAGAAAACCATTATTGATATACAGTATATCAAGAACTGCCCTTTGTTTAATGAAATAGAAGGAGCTATCTTGTCTTTCCATTGCAAAATCAGCTCACGTGGCCCCTTTGGTCAAATCAATCATCAAATCTTATACTTTCATGATTGACAAATTGAAGACAATTACTTTCATCCCTCGAGGTCCCCCCCAGCCCACCACGACCGTGACAAGCCCTTTTCCTTTTGATTCGCTGTGGTCCTTTCCACATCCACTGTCTTTCACTGCAGTTAACATGTCTTTTGTTCATGGCGAATCTTGGATTTCACAGCTGGGGTTGATAAAGTTGTAATATATGAAACAGTCCTGGTGCGGTGCCAAAGGAAGGGCACCTAGAGTTGAAAAAAAAAGAAACAGGACAAAATGCTGAGATGTGAGCCGACAATATCTGACACGCACACATTTGGTACAGCGATCAGGGAAGCATGAACTGCAGTTGCCTCGGTCAACAGCATCGCCTCTTGCTTTGCATTCATACAAAGTCAAGGACCATCAAAACAACACTTATGAGTTATGCATCATAGCATAATCTCAGCGTCTTCCCAATATTCCTGATTTCTTCTCAAAATGCAACAACTAACATCATTTCATGCCACAATCAGCAGATGTACAATACTGGTGCGTTTGAACTGAGAGGCAACATGTTTGGGGAAACCAGAACTTTGCTGCAGCAGATTCAACACCTATCCTGTTACGACATAGAAGTGTAAAAAAAAAACACGAAACAAAAACCTGTTCTTCGACTCAAGGGTCATTTTCACTTGTCGCTCTCGGAGGTGAGGGGCGGGAAACTTTGCACTCCAGGCTGACGTAGTGCACGACTGAGAAACTGAATTCTGACAGTAACTTTGTCAGATAGACAACAACCGCTTCCACTTCTGAACAACGGAACCAGATTCTTCTTCTCTTCTTCTTCTTCTTCTCCCTGTCCTTTGCTTCAGCCAATCATCTGCCTCCATATCCAACAATCATCAGCATGCTCTTTTCTCACACCAACTCGCCTCACGTCCGTCATGAATTGTCACAGTGACAAATTGCTCATCTAGATTAGCATCCAGATTAGCAGCGAGTTCACACGCACTTTGCTTAGCTTCTAACCTCTGTCCCCTCTGGGATGGAAACAGGGGGAAAAGCGTCTCATTTGCCCGTGTGATAAACACATACTGGTGTCATCTGCCGCTGGCCCGAGGTGGCTTCTGCTCTCATTAGCACGCATGCGGCTTGTGCACCGCCCTCTTTTGACGCCGTTCGACAGCGTTCATTCCTCTGATTAAAGGAAGAGGGGCTGAAAAGACTCCCGGGGGAGGGGGGGCGGGGAGGGGGGAGCCTTGAAAAGTTGGCATGCCGTCAACCCAAGCCCACATGTGAGAGTCATAACCGTACACGCCCCCTGGGCTCTCGCTGTATGTACTGTAAAGACACAGATGTGGCCATTGATATGAAAACTTACATAAAGATGCGCTGCAGGCGGCCCGGTGGCTCATTATGAGCAGTACAGAGCGGTACGTCCTGGCCGCGCTGTCGGCCCACGGTGGGTGCACGGTCGTTACATAAGTTCCCCCAAAAGAAGGAGCAGCTGGCTGACACGCCCCTGTCTTGATTTACGGTGAGCAGACAGAGAGGGACAGTCATCTAATTGGTACGAGCAACATTTTCACCAGCTGAGCAGGAAATGTGTTTACCTATTATTCTGTGTGTGCGTGACAAGACAGTGGTGTGTGTGTGTGTGTGTGTGTGTGTGTGTGTGTGTGTGTGTGTGTTTGTCTGTGTGCCTTCCTTTGCTCTGACACGGGCTGTGCATCCTGTAGACTGGGAAACATGTGAGAGCAGATGTGTGGGTCCCCTGCGGTAATAACGTGTGTGCGCATAGCATCACACCTCCTCTAAAGATGATACGTTTACCGCAGTGATAGCAGGTTTCCATTTGAGCAGGAGGTTGGGTGAGACGGGAGGGGCTGTTTTCAGCCTTAACAGTTGTTTCAAAGGGGTAAACACCGGCGGAATGTGTACACAGAGTGGGCAGTTTTGGCGATAACACAAAGATGTTTTCATGGTTTGCGTCTGTTCGCTACTGGGTGATTTGGACGGTGTCTGGGGCAGTTTCAATTTGCGTCCCTTCTGTGTGGGAAAAAAATGATCTCAGCTAGAGAGCGATATCTGCACAGAACAATTTATAGCGGGAGCCGTTCAGAGAGCCCATCCCAGCCTTCCAGCTGCACTCCAAGATGCACCAAGGCACATTTAACTAGAGTAATATGTGCCTGTTGCAGATAGCCTGGAATGCTTGAAGTGAGAGGATGCTTCTAACACATATGACACACAGCTTGGAAAGCCTAACCAATTTAACGCAGGTCACATACACACACATCATATTTTTAGATGTTGTTTTCATACCATGACATGAGGAGGGGAACACGCTTGTTTGTTTCTCCTTGGTGTGAAAATGGTTTTAGTATGCAGAGTTGCATCAAAAGCAACTGTGACATAAAGAGCATGACCTCACATTAAACAACAACATCTATGACGTTCACTTGTGTGGACCACCAGCAGAGATTTAGATGGCATTCACATGACCTCCATTGGATAGACTAGAGCCAAATTAATTTTGATCCACAGCGAAACCTGCAACATTTGTTTGTTGGGCAACGGGCCTGCATCGTGATGTTCCCCACACAGTATTTTTCTATTGGCTGGGAAATTTAGAACGGTGGATCAGCAGAACTCGCAACAACTCAGACAGAAGTCAGAAGAAGTTGCAAACGATGGAAATGCGCAGTGGAGAAACAGAACTGGAAAGACTCAGAGTCTGTTTACATGTGGCTTTGCACAAGTGTGGGTGCGTGTTTCTGGGTATTTGCGAAAGAGGGAAAGTTAGATAGAGTTGCGGAGGGAGCACGAGGATGATGATCAGAGACTGACGGGGAAAAAGAGGGGTGCCGTCTGTGCAAGATGTTTACTTGTGTGTGTGTGTGTGTGTGTGTGTTTGTGCGCTTGTGAGTTTGTGCGAGATTAGGGGTGGTCCGCGCGGCCGTGTGTTTACACGGGCGGCTCTTTTCGGTTTTCACTGTGTTTAGTGACAGCGGCTGAAAGCTTAATGGCACTTTTGTCTCTGTGGTCGCTGTAGGATTCTCTTCAGTCAAAGTTCAACTCACACAGACACACACACACACACACAGAAACAGACACACACACACAGAAACAGACACACACACACGGACACGGTCACTCACCAATTTTCCGCACAATGTTGAAGCAGAGATAGCAAAATGCCCTGGATTATATGTTTAAAAGCAGCGTTGGTTCAATTGAGCGTGTGAGGAAGCTAGTAGTGACATCACTGTAGTTAACTAAGACAGGCAGGCCCAGGCCCGGGAATCGAACCTGCGACCTCCCTCATGTGAGGTGACAGTGCTAACTGTGGTGACAATAATGTTTCATAGGATCTTGTTTTTCCATTGTCCCTCGATTAAAGTAACCAACATAGTTAACAATTCCTTAAAGTTGGTGTTAAACAGCAGAGCTACTCTTTCTTCAGCTTTTTGTTTCTTCTTACTGACAAAGTCTCTTGCACTTGTGACAGTCGAGTAGAAAAGAAACCCTAAACCAAAAAAAAAAAGAAAAAAGAAATTGGCCGCGCTTCATCGACCAGGGTGCACTGAGAGCCACGGCTTTGCACTTGGCAGTGTGTTTGCAAATTAATAAAACACCGCAGGCTGAGACCAAAAAACGTCTCTCAACTGTTGTTTTCCCAACTGCGGCAAAAGTGAAAGGGTGACCCACCTACATTAGTGTACAGTTTGCGGCAAGTCCGCTAAACAGATCTGGGGTTAAGTTACACTGATTAGGGGTTACAAATTACTGAGGGTACCGTACTGTAAGCACTTTGGTGGAAACGTGGCTTGACATCAACTAGGAGTCTTACCCCTACTGCGTAAATGCCCACCATAAAAGAATGGGTATTTAGAGTGCGAGATTAGCTCGCTGGAGACAAACACTCGGAACAGATCAGAAGCAAAAAAAAAAACAGTTGGTAATCAGTCCACAGATGACAGGATGCAGGGGAACTCTGCAGAGGCATGGAAGGTGGGAATAAACAAATTTCTGTTTGCAGAAGGGCCTATCATGAAGAGTCAGTGAATCCTCCAAACTGGATTTCTGAAGATGTTATATTTGGCAGAGTTGTAGATATCTGAGAAGGAAAACTGACTGGAGGCAAATAAATTTGTACAGTTGGTTGTTGGAAGAGATGACTGGCGGACGAGAAGACGGACGCAGCTGGGGGGCCTTTTGGTTTTGGGTGCGGCGAGTGAAAGACAGGCAGAAGTGTTTCAGCTTGTAGTTCTTGGGTGAAGCCAAAATGATCTGATCCAGCTGAGCTTTCGAGCGCAACACACACACACACACACACACACACACACACACACACACACATGCGCACAAGCCAAACGATCACTCTTTTTGTTTTGTTTTTTTAAACTTTATTGTGTGAGCAACAGGCAGAATCAGTCGCACCACCAAGTTCAATGTGCCATCTGGGTCGTCTCGGTTCTTTGTGAGCATTGTTGGCCCAGACATCCTGCTGCTCAATCAGCGTCTATCTAAGTTTATCAGGGACTTGGATCTAGTCTTCTAACCAATAGACGTTCCCAGTGGGTCAAAATGACAAGTTGAAGAAGAGTGTAGTCTCAGCGATAACCTGCCCTGGACTGGATTCTTTACACATCAGCGTCATTGTGCATCCTCAACAGTAGTTTTACTACTAAAATTTAAAAGTCAATGATTTCCTCATCACAACTGTTGCACGGTGTGAAATTTAAATATAAATGAGCTTTTCTTCTAAAATGAGATACTGAATGTGTATGTGTGCTGTGTATCCATGTTTCCTAGACCCAGAAAACTAGACCCATCTTCTCCTCACTAGATATAGAGCAGTGATTTAAAAAAAAAAAAAAAATGTATACTATATATTTGGAAAAAGCGCTGTGTGACTGAGGCCACTGTCTGTTTGTGTTACTTGTTAAACAACTTGCAAGTCGACAAAAAGAGAGAGTGAAACGGCCGCAAAGATTGTATCAGCATGAGCGGTAAACCGTCACTGTGAAACCACGTACTAGAAGGAGATACAATCAGATCTGGGATCAGGTTTAGGTTTCAGGTTTGACAAGGATCTGTCCCTCAGTTCACCCAACTGAGCCGTTGATTTCAGAATGTGGTCGGGTGACACAGTGTCTGTGGTTTCAACGCGGAGGCAGAGCATGAAAACCCAAAGAGATATGTCAAAGATTTCTTTCTGTGGTGCTTGACAAATGTGTGGGAGATTTGGTTCCTGCTAACGTGACCTCACGCACTCTCTGTCCACCTAGCATAGAGAATCAGTCATGACCAGTGCCATCCATCCATCCAGCAAAGCCGCACTATGCTTTGTACACCCAATGTCACCGATTTGAATGTACCTCAGTTTACTGAACTGTAAATGACAATGAGTATTTCCAAGTGAGTGAATGCGAATGTCAGTGATTAGCGAGGCGTTGGAGTCTGGGCTTTAACAAAATGTTTTTTTTGTGGTTTGACAGTTTGTAACACCAAGTTGTCAAAGTGACATATCGTCGTGAGAATGTGTGTTTGCACACAGGACTGCTGCCGGCTTTAAAATGGCATTAACATGTGGGGGTCGTGAACGCTGCAGTGTGCCGACAAAATTTGGCAAGAGTCCGTATCGACACTTTCCTTTTTCACACGGCCACTTACACGCAAAAGTCAGTTTGCAGCACATTTACCATGATTAAAGGGGCTAAATTGACTTTGAAATCGTACCCCAGAGTAGCGCAGACTTTATTTTGGTACTGCAACGGGGGAAGTAAATCAAACGGAGGAGGAAGGAGCGAGCTGCCAAAAAACGCTCTAATTTCTTTTTCCGGGCCTTTGCTTCTTACTTCCAGATGAGAAGTAGCAAATCAATATGCGCATGCTCTGTAAGTTTAGATCTTGATTGCCCTGGGAGTCAACGGTCCCTTTCACCTTGAACATACGGTATTGTATGAAATTCCTTGGCTTGGATTCAAGCCCTTTGGTTGAGGGTGGTACGACCGACTGGAACTGAGCAGACATCCTGGAAGTCGTGTTTCTGTAGGCCGGTGGTTCTCATGTGGTGGAGCCTCAGGAGCCACATTTTTTTCCTTATCATGAAGTCGCGACCCAAATTTATTCCACAAAAATAAATACGCTAGCCCACAACTTATCATGTCTAGGATAGAAATTATTGAATTGAACTGTTTGTCCAAAATAAATACCCACATTTCTTAAAATGTTCTCTCTTTCTGTCTGTCTGTCTCTCTCTCTCTATATATATATATTTAAATCCCTTTAAAAAAGGGAAACTGCGATTGAAGCTGTGACCCACTTTTGGGACACGACCCACCAGTTGAGAAACACCTACACATGACAGGGGGCAGCTGTGGCTCAGTTGGTAGAGTGGATGGTGAATTGACATTCAAAGGGTTGGGGGTTCAAATCACAGCTCCAGCTGTCCACATGTCTGACGTGTCTTTGGGCGAGACACTGAACCCTAATTGCTCCCAAAAGGTGTTTACACCCATTGGTGTATGAATGTGCATGGGTGAGTAAGAGACCGTTGTAAAGCGCTTTGGGGTACTGGAAAGAGCTATATGCCGTAAGTGCAGTCCATTTAACATTTTTACCATATTTTCACAACATGTTGAGTTACCAAAAAATACAATACAATAGCATAGTGTGTATAGTAAGCTGCCCTTGCAGCAGGAAATCCTCTTTGAGATCAGACGCAGGGAATGAGAGGAAAGAGGATTTATTAACAAAGCTCAGCTCCTGAAAGGTTGTTATTGGTCCATCACTGACACATGTAACTGTTTCCGTTTTTTTCCTTCCACTGTCTCTGCCAGCTGCAGTCACTTGCAGATACTTTTACCTCTCCCTGACCCTTTCTTTATTGGACTGAATGGCACGTTCCTCACTTATCTAAACTACTCGGGCCATCGGAATGGAAGCCGAGGAGCACGCACCGGCAAGGTCGCAAATCACTGCTAACTGGACTCCGCAGTCGCTCGCCGCAGCCTGAGGTTGCTGGATGACTTTAGCCCGGCTTGGCCTCGCTCGCGACTTTTCATGAAAGAGCCGAAATGTATGACAAAGTGCTGAGAGCCTCGAGCGGGGACCCCGTTGCTCATGCTCAAATCGCTCTGATGAAAACCAAACGGGCTGAGCGAGGAGCCAGCGAGTCGGCCAGCGCGGCCAGTCAGTCAGTCAGCCCACCTCCAGCACACGCGCATTGTCCAATTAAGGTCTTCTGCTCCTCGCTCTGTGCCCAGGCATGCTGCCACAGGCTGCCAAGCTCTAAACAGTCCCGGTGAGGGGAAGTTAATCTCACTCTCTGGGACCCTGACAGGCGGCGGCGTGTGATGCTGCACGCTCTGACACTTCATCATCTGTGGGTGGGCACTGGCGCGTGGGCACACGGCTATAAAAGGCCGGGAGAGGTCTGAAGGAGGCTACCAGACCCCCCCACCCGCCTTTCTTCCTGCTATGTTTGGACCAACTGCCAGCCTGGGGGGAGTGCGAGGATTAGTTTGAGTGCCCTGAAGCAGGTTCACTACGCTTTGCACTCGCCACGGCGTTACAACACGACATTGGTTGTTTAGGATTGTGAGGTTTGTATAATGTAGGAGTAGACAAAGGCCCATCTTCACAAGTTTAGGAAACAGAATAACAGGAGCACATCACTCTGATAGATTGTGGTGCAACGGTGCCCAAGTGGTATTTAATTTTTTTTTGTTTCGGTTTTGCTTTGGTTTCTAACTTATTATTTTAGGAATTTTGGTGAACATTTACACCCACTTTGTTTTGTAATTATTGGACCCCAGGAAGAATAGTTTTCACATTGTGAAAACTAATGGGGATCCTTATTAAATAAACAAATAAACAAACTGTGTCTGCCTTGAGACTGTCTTGAGACTACACCAAAGCAGCCTCCAGGTGGCGCTCCTTGAGTGTCCTCCTTGTGTCCCAAGGCCAGATAAACTTAAGGGTCACGCCAGGATGGACAAACCAGACAAGGAAATCAATATGTTGTTAGAGGGATTTTTGCTAATTCAACATTGCTCTTCTCACACATGTCCAAAAAAGTTCAAATAAGGAACCTCTACTTATGCACAAGGAGACTTTCAGATGATATCGTGAAAGCTGCGCTATTTATTGAGTTCCAGTTACTTTCTTGGCAAAGGCAGAAGATCAATTCCACTCACAAACCACAGATTTGTAAAATTTGCACTCCTTCGCGCTTGACTGGTGACTCGTATAAATTGCTGTCAGGTCTATAAATTTCTGTGCTGACAGCAGTTAAAACAGCACCGACGCGTTTCAGAGAACGTTGCCTACTCGCCGAGTGATTGATGCTGCTGTAGGTCTGACTTGAGGGAACAAATCACTCTTCTGGTGAAGGGAGGGCCAAGCGCTCACACTATCTCAACATCACTAGACTGCAGCTCAAAGTGCAGCGTCTGCAATCCCACAGAAAATGAGGCTGTCTGAGGGCCGAGACGATGATGATTGAGTGACCAGGTTGGCCGGCGTATCACTTTGCACTACGTCGGACAAATCTGCTTAACGAGCGGGAGAACATCTTGCCTCCTCCTCGCAACTTCACCGACTCCAGCCAAAGCGTCTGGTTGCTCGATGAAAGACGTTTCTTAAAGAAACCCATCCAACATTTGCAGATTTCAAACAAAAGAAAGGCCAACTTGTGGCCGGTTTGACCACCGTCACACAGGCTCCACATTCCACTGATGACACTCAAAGTGTTTTGCCTCAATCCTGGAAAGGACAATATTTTGTGATGTAATGTCTTTATCTTTGCACTCTGACACTTTATGATCTTTATCTGCTTTCTCCCCTACATTTTTAGTTTCATTTAAACTAAATACACCTCCAAGAAGCCAGAGGTCAAGCTGGGGCTGCTAAGAAGTAAGTAACCAAGTAAGGAAGGAAGGAAGATAGAAAGGAGGGAAGGAAGTGAGGATGTAAGGAAGTGAGTACACTACTGTTCAAAAGTTTGGGGTCATTGACTCACTTTTTCATTGAGCTCCATTAAAACCAGCTTCATGAAATAATCTGCTGGAATGCTGATGGGCTGAACACATTACGGAATGGCTTTGACAGTTGCTGTCTTGAATATCAAATTGAGTGTGATTTTGGAGAATATATATCAAGTGCTACAATGCTTAACAATGCCAACACTTCTAAAACAAAGCTTTGTATTATAATCACACTTAGTTGTGTGTGCTAAATCATAAAAGACTAAACAAAGCATCATGGTTTATATTGTAGGCCTTTTAGGGTCACACAGAATTTTTCATCCCTTTTGATTGAAAGTGATTTTCATGAAACGCTAAAATGTTCCCATATTTGTTAATCACATCTTGACTGAATTTTGTGCACTCATAATGATTGCAGAGCATTCAAGGTCATTATTTCATAAGACTGGTTAGAATGGAGTTGAATGCAGAAATGAGTCAGCGACCCCAAACTTTTGAACAGTGGTGTAAGTCTGGTGCTGGTTTCCTAATGCATCTCATGTTTAGTTGCTACATGTGGATGAACACCCACACACAGAGATATGACAATGATCTTCTACCAGTAATATGAACCTCTGTAATCATAGCAGTAACCCAGGAAAGGATGAGTGAAGCCAAAACCAAAGGCACGTGGTGACTTTTCTTCCAATCTGCAAATAAATCACAGGGCAGGCTTGTCTCTGAAGGCAGGAACACAGTGACGTGCCGGTTTGAACTGCATGCTGTGCGGAGGCAACTACTCCAGTTCCCAGGAAGACAGGAACTAATGTGGCCGGCGAGCTCGGTGGCCGCTCTGTTCCGGTGCCGAGTTCCATTTTTCCATGCAAACAAATGACGTAACGGCACCTGTCGGAGCGAACAGCACGGAGAGAGAGAGCAGCGTGGCCGCTTGGCACGCTTCATAGGGGGGAAACAGGCAGAGTCAGAAGGACAAAGATGTGTGGTTCCACTCTGAAGGTGGAGAAAATGAAGCTTTCAGACTTGGTTTCAACTGCTTGCTAAAATGAAGTTCTGAGCTTGTGTGAGCACTGGGCAACATTCAGTGCACTCTTTGTTGAGGTCAGAGGGACACACGCACACACATGACTGTTTACACTTCTACGGTCTTAAAGACTTCTTTCTGCATTTGGAAAGTTTATTTTCACAGTGAGTCATCAGTGTAGAAGTACTGAACCGCCGTGCCACCCCAGAAACAAACCAACATGACTTATAAAAATCTTCTACCGTGGGCCTGGGCCTGTTTTCTTTAATGATAACCAGCAAGCATTAGCGTTTGTGCAAATAGGTGTTTAAACTTGCAGACCATTTCTTCATCGGTTAACTACGAGATGTTGTTTAAAGATTGAAATGTGACAGGATTGGTCTAACCAGGTCAATGTTCAAGCTACTATAAATTGGTTTTGGCATTATATGGCCATCACTTTGATTTAAATTTTGTCTTGTCTGTCACATTCAAAACAGTCCATTTCTATTTTATTTTTTTTACCTTCAGTCGATGCACATGGCAACATTTTCCTATTAGCACAAAGCATGAAAATGTCGCCACCCTCTTGGCAAACTGTCCAAGTGCTTTGGTCTTTAGCTGAACTCATGCCATGTCCAGTCTGGAATAAAGTAAAAACGTATTTTCTCACAAGAAAATCTTTTCCAAATTTTTTAATGGCAAGTTGGTTCCAGTTCCGATAAATATTCACTTTTTCAGCAGCTGGACTACAAGTCACATCCATGTTTTATTTTCTTTGCCATCCATTGAGAGCCGCTGTCTCTTCCTGCTTTCGCCACAACTTTGAGGGTACTGGTTGGTTACGCATTGCTGAATCTCTCAGGTCGCCACCGGACAACTTGGAGGGTGGATGTCAGTAGGGAAAGTGTGATCTGGCCATGGGCTGGCCTGGAGAGTTTGGAGCTTTCCACTGTGGAATAATGTGCCTCTGGAGTCAAACATCCTGAGTTGAGTCATGGGCAGTCCTGAGTGACAGCTGGGTGCCTTGCAAAGGGAGAGACAGGGACTGTGTGTGTGTGTGTGTGTGTGTGTGTGTGTGTGTGTGTGTGAGCGGGGATTTGCGAAGAGATCTAGGGAGCTTTTATTTGTCGCATGTATTTATGTCTATATTTGTGCAAATGTAAGGGCTTTTTGAATGCCTTTGTGGGAGTACTCACCAGTTCATAACCTTTCATGGCTTTGGAATGACTCTCGGTGCTGCCAAGGAAAAGTGGAGTCGACTCCAAGTGGTGGTGAACGAGGGAGTCACATCTTCCCATATTTCAAGATGAAGTAACTATTGTATGACCCTCTTTGAGAGACTGAAGATTCAAGAGTGGACCTTTCTGTCAAGTACGGTCTAATATATCTTCTCAGGGCCAAAGCTCCTAAAGAGAAATAAGGTAATGAGCTAGGGTGTCACAGACACATTGCGTTGTGGTATGGAAACTTATACCTGAGCCCACTTGACTCAAAAAAAAGGGTCAGCAAGATGCTTCTGTCGGCCGCTTTGAAATGCAAGGATAGGCCAAAGTACTGAGCATGCTGCAGAGTGCACCAAAAACTACCCAACTGTGAAATTACCACAAACAAGATGAGGAGGCAGGAGGAGGGGCGGGGGGGTGAAAAAAAAAATGAAAATACGCATTCTGCTGCTTATATCAGAGGCCAGGAATGCCAACTGCGCAAACAATTCTGCATGGAAGAGATTGGGGCATTAGCCCCACTGCGGGTTGTGCAGAGGGACAGAAAACAAATAAACTCCCTGGCCATGAAAAATGAGTTGGAGAGGCAAATTAGACAGAAAAAACAAAAACAAAACAACTGCAGCTTTTGATGGAGGCGCCAGAGGCAAGGTGGGAAAGAGTTAGCGGGTGTCTATCTGACTGGTGGGCTACCAGTCAGAATCAGGCTTGAATAAATGCAAAAATGAGTCGGTGCAGTTTGTCACTAAGCCGAACCTGAACTGTGGTGAAAAGTGACATAGCGGCATAAATTACTTTGCAATCCCTCTTTAAAAAAAACATGTTGGTTTCCCACTCCAAGATGTTGTCTTTGCACGGCCACTTTAGCTTGAGGTCAGGCGGCGAGATAGGCGAGGTTTGGGAAAAACCATCTCTCTCCATGTTGGGCTGGAACAGGCTTAATAGCCCCAGATGAAGGGAGAAAATGGCCCGGAGCAGGAGCCGATAGGCAAAAAAAAAAATACAAAAAAGAGGCTCTGGCGTACACCTAGTCATTATGGTAATGGAGTGCTCGAAGAGGCTGACGTATGGACAAATGGCTGCGGTCAAGAAAAAAGTGCACCGCTACGATGAGGTCGCGGAGGACAAGCGCAGGATTGGGAATTTTCTTGCATCCTATTCTGACCTTCTTCGTTTACTTGCAACCACTTTGGTTTCGTTCACTTCACACAAGAGCATTCAGCCTTATTTCATGGGACTGCCAATTCTTAGAGTGTGGCGATGCATGGAACTGCTAATTCCAGAAAATGACACGGCTAAGAAAGCATCAGTTAATTTTTTGACACAAAATTCAGAAAACAAACAAAACCTGTTGAACATTGAACAAACTTACAGCAACGCTTGAACATTTAGGATTGTTAACATAAAAATATTCATACACGTACATATGAAAAATATGAAACACTTTTGTTAATAAACTGGTTTTAAGCCACAACTTTAAGATCAATGCAACGTCTCATGTCCCAACACGAAACTCTAAATGATGAGAGCGACTGACGGCAAGAATGAAGGTGAGGCGACAGAAGTCTGGCCGTAATGTTGTTAAATGGAACCGGAAGGGAAACATTCTTGAAAAGGGCGAAAAAAAAATCATTCACTGGCAGAAAGTTTGACACACAAAGTGAGAATCTACGCCATCAGTGATGTTTCAGAAGTTTGAAGTCAGACCACAAACTGAGACAAACAAGTCTCCGGCGCCCCTGTTGGTGATGCATCGTGTGAAACTGAAAGCTGCTCCGGGACTCCGGGGCTCTGGGGCTCCGGGGCTCCAGGCCAGGAGGCGTCCAGTGGGGCTCCCAGTCCACACACACTGACGCCACCCCCACTAGAGGTTTATATCGAAACACAACTTCCTTGAGCTGTGTGGTCAGCAGAAGGCGAGAAAAACCAACCAGAAAGAAAAAGCTTGAGCAGATCCTGTGAAATCTGTTATCGATCGAATCTATGATTATGACAATGTAAACAGCAACACCAGAGAAGCTGAGTTTATCTCGCCAAACAGATTTTGTCGATCATGTGCACTCCTTTTTTTTTTTTTTTTCCCCAAATTACAGCAATAAATGCCTTTACACACCAGATGTGCGTTTTTTCCCCCTTGCAAGTCATATTTTCCAAACTGATAACTGAATGTCTTCAAATGGAACACGAACCTCACGCTGCCCCCCCCCCACCCCCCACCCCCTTTATTTTTCGATGGAAGCCTATTTAGTTTATTGTCTTTTTTCACATCCATCTCCCACAGCAACAAAACCAACAATAGCAGCTGACAAGCTTATTATCGGCGCATCTCGGCACCCCGGGCGTTGTCTGACAAACGAGACGCAAATTGCAAAGACAATCTCAGCGGCAACATGAGGCAGAGTGGAAATCAGCCGGGCTTCAGTGGCTTTTGCTCTGGCATCCTCTTCTCTGAGACCACTTTAATATCCATCCAGAATTGTCCGATCACATTGGTCACCCAAATTTTCGTTTTCAGTGTTACCGTCGTTAACTTGGCGACAAATCCATCATTCATTCATCTTTCAAAATAAAACCAAATCCGAAAAAACAAAATAATGATTTGCTCCATTTTCACACATTTTCACGACTGAAATGGACAAAACGGATAAATTGAAAAATTCCAATCACAATTCCTTTTTTCCCATTTTACAATTCAGCAAAAAATCGGGAATCGGAAAAAACTATGTTATCCATTATTTGTTTTTGGTTGTTTTTGGTTGTCAGAACAGATATCGAAAAAAGTCGCTATTTACTTTTTTTGTTTGGTTTTATTTAAAAAAAAAAAAAAAAAAAAAAGCAAAAAAAACGAACGAACGAATGGCACTCAGATTCAGAAGAGCGAGGTCTGCTGAGGAACACGGAGGTAAACAGATTAGTCTCGGCTGAGAGCCTCCGGATCAACATGCAAATGGTTATTAGTGGAACTATTCTCAATGAGCAGCGATCATGAGACATTTTGACAGCGTATGTCACTTATCCCGCAGCTCGTCTCACAGCGATTATTGCCTATTTTGGCTCGCTAGTGGTGTCGCTTATTTCCACTCTAGCTGAGGGATTGCGTGTATGTGTGTGTGTGTAATGTGTGTAATGAGTCCAAAACAAATTAGGGGGCAATTTTGAATCCCTGCTTCTTCCCTCTTCATCCCCTCTTTATTTGCATGTCTATCGCACATCGCAAAGAAAATCTCATCCTCCCTCGCAAAAAAATAATTACCATAGACTGGGAGGCGATGAAGGGAACGACCTTTCCACCGAGCGGGGCTCACTGTTATCTTGTCGCGGGCAGTTCCAGGACAGCGCGTTGGCGTTGGTTTGAAATTCATAAACCTCCTCAGCCGTGAGAAAAGTCATTACCTCGCAGGTCTGGGGTGAAGCCCGTGTTAGTCGTCAGGTTTGCCGCCATGATTGGAAGATGCTCCCTGACGGGAAAATAATGGACGCAAATTAAATGAGGGGGATGGTTTTTGAAACCCGGGGTCTGGCGCTCCGCCGTGGGTGAAATGATTCCGTCAAACTGCGGCGGACGAACAGACACGCAGTTTCAGAGACTTGGTTGCTTCCTTTCCCGTGTGCGCTCAAGACGCGGCCGCTAGCCGTCCGTCCTTGAAGCACTTCCTTGCCTTTCACGTTCTGAGGTTGTTTTCTATTTTTTTTTCCTTCTCGCCGAAAATATATTTGACACGGTTTCGCTGGCGCTCATCGGTCAGAGTCCTGAAAAATGCAGCGGACAAAAGCCGGTGCCCTGCAGGACGCGCTTGCCCTCGAGTAACTTGTAATGAGCGGCTGGGCCGACTTGTATACGACGGTGATTATGGTGCTCGGACGCTGCTTTATGTCTCGCCGTTTACGGCGGCATAAATAATGTACACCCCGCTTGAATAACAGAGCATGAGAAAGTCCCCGGTGCCGTCTGATGTGTCTCCCACTGCGGCTTCCCCCCGCTGGCCACGCGTTCCACCTAACATGTACATTTTTACATTTCTTGACTCGTCCGGGCCCGTCGGAGCGCCTCGCAGTAATTAGACGCTGCCGAAATTGTAGGAGAATTATGGTTTTATTTGATGCAAGTCCTATTTTCGTTGCCTTCCCCAACCGTTTTCCATCGAGCTCAGTCAGTGGGCCTGGAGGGACACGGACAGTTGTGTCAGTGGAGGATCTCCGGGGTTTGATGGACGGCGTCACGGCTCTGACTTCGTCCCCTCCCTGCCGGAACACATGGGAAAAACTAGAGGGCGGCCCACAACAGACGCAGGCTCCCTTAACTCATCTGAACGCAGTGACACGATGACAACAAAAGAACAAGGGACGCCTGGAACAAAGCACCCACTTTTTTTTTGTTGTTGTGTTTTTTCCTGAAAAGCTCACGTTGTGAGTGGGTGATGTGATGTGATGTAAACACGTATTTCTTCTGTTGTCTTACAGGCTTGACTCAAGCGCAACTGGACTGTGTTCTTGGCTCAAATCTCTGAGACTACAGTGACCTGGACAACTTGAGGCTTCACCGACATATTTCATCCTGTTCAAAGTGTCATGATGTTAAAAAAACTAAACAGAAAACCCTCTGAAGGCATTGTGTTATTTTCCTCCCAGGACCAATTTTTAGCAAACACCTGCTAAACTGCCTGCTATTTTATTTCTGCAGGAAGTTCTGGGAGTTTGGGATTCATTTTTTTTATTTCTTATTTTTTTTAAATACTGATGCAGGTGACACCACATGGGCGCGTGGGAAGCAGCAGAGAGCCGACGGCTGACGTGCATCAATGCAATGAGCAGCTCACAAAGCCAGATGTGCTACAGCGAAAGGGGCGTAGCAGCAGCCACAAGTTCACAGTTGGAGCTCATTCACTCGGGGAATCCTTCACGCCCTCACAAACGCTACAGAATTAGATGCAAACAAGCTCTTTTTCTGGGATTTATGTTGCATTGTTGCACGTAACAAAACTGGCACGCCTTTAAATATAGAGCCCAGTTAAAAGCTTAGATTTCAGTGCTGACGGGAAATATAGAGCGCAATCACTGCGGGACACTGTCTCATGCTCCACTTCAAGTTTTCAAAGACAGAATGCTCTTTTCTTCTTTTATGATGGCTGTTTCTTTATGTTTTTGTTAATCGAAGGGTGAAAGAGAGCCAAGAACAAATGGTTTTCTTAAAATTTCAAGAAAGAATGAGTTTGCACAACAAAAATCTGAGTCATCTATACAAGCTTAAATCACAACTTTTGTTTGTACTGACAACTCAATTCAAAATGCGTTGTCATTTAAATGATTGTCTTACCATTGGAGTTCTTTTGAAGCTATTGAAGTCTATTGAAGCCTCAGTTTAGCGGAATCATAATTGTTAATAAAAGAGATTATGGAAATTTGGACTTAAAGTAGAAAAAACACTGAGGTTTATCAACTAAATACCAAAGATCCCCTATGATCTAAAAATAAAATCACTACGCCAGTGACAGCATTGGTTCAGGCTGTCAATGAACTCCACCCTCCATAATGCCAGTACTTCCCTTTTATAAAGTCTGCGCTGAGGTATGCAGTGAGAGTGAAATAAAAAGTGCTAGCTTTGCCTTGAAGACCAGGTTGAGAAGGAAAAAGGTTGGTGTGAGCAGCAGGAGGTGGAGGGTTTTTCAAGGTGAGGGGCAATTTAAGGCGGCGCAGGAGACCATGGAGAGCAGTGATATGATTCAGCGGTGAAATGGGGGTGTGCGAAACAAATGTGTTACTCCTTGACTCTTTCAGGATCATATTAACATAGGAAACTGAGCTTTCTTTTCCAATTAAGCATCTATCCCCAAAAATAGCACATTATGTAACACTCTTTTTTTTGGCCATGCCCTCTAATATTCTGATATCCACCCACTTCTGTCTGATGTCGAAGCTAAAGGTGGGCTGTACCATTTGAAGTCTTTCATGATTTTTGAAAAAGATTTACCTTTTTGAGCCTTTGGCCAAGATAGAGAGGACACGTTATTAAGGGCAGCACGGTGGCTGGACTCTGTGAGGTAGAAAAGGAGTCAAAAGCCCAGTGGGTGGATGTCTTTTTAGAATTGAACTTTCAAAAAAGCAAAACAAAACAAAACTCAAATGTAATTAGCAATAGTTTTATACCAACATCCCCATATAGTTCTTTCTTTAGATTAATCAATTGTCCCTCTGTCTATTATCCAAAAGTTAAAATGCCCATTTTGGGGTTGAAAATAAACCACATTATTCTTTTTTTCATGTTTCATTTCTAAGGGCCTGAATGCTATTTATAGCAAGCGAATCTCTGATATCACGGAGGTCTGAGGGAAATCCAGGCATCAGCCGGCATCTTCAGCTCACAGTCTCCCATCCTTCTGTTTCTGTCTCCTCTTGTAGCTCGGTGTCTTGGGCTCCTGAGTCTCTGTGAGCTACAGCTGCTTGCAAGGAAACGTTTGGTTCTGGGCTTTGGAAGCAAAGTGGTGGGTTTATCTGAGCTTTCTTTCTTTCTTTCTTTCTTTTTTTATAACTAGGAGCAGCTGCCTGCAGCTGTGCTGGAAGGCCCAGTTGCAGGCCTTAAAAATAGGACGAAAATAAACTGAAACACTCTAAAAAACACACACGCGTTACTTTGTGACCCATAAGCTTATTTTACACTATGGTAACCTAATGAAAAACTGCATTGCCAATCCAACACTCAATCACCATCATGGTGACTTTGTCCACAATGCCAAATGCAGTGTTTGCACTTTTTATTTGCCAGTGGCTCCACTGAGCTTGTCTAAGTCAAACAGCACAAGTGATGGAGTTCAAAGCCACGGCGATAGGAGCAAAGGAAGCCGGGGAGATAAACTCACTCGGGAGGCCTTGAGAGCGCTCAACACTGCACAGCTGTGTGGAGAGAGCCAGTTGCTGATTCACAGGCAGAAACCAAAAAGTAGCAGTTGCTACAGTTTTCAAGAAAGCTGCGAAAATGCACTTTAATCGTTATTGTGAAAAAAAGTCTCGAGTCTTGCTGGGATGGCAGTATGTATTTGGCAACAGAACCTATTTCTCTGACAACTAACTTGTTCATAGTGTATTGCAAACCGAGAGTACAGAGACAATAATGTCACACAGAAATGAAAGACGAGTTGAATTGCAGGCTGTAAGCAAGATAATGGCGACAAAAGCTACTGCAATTCCACAAAATCACCAACGTGTCATTTGTTGGGCAATGCTTTACATTTGGTCTGTATTAAGTGTCACACTTTTTAATACTTTTCTCATTAACATTTTCACGCTTAAAATGTGAAATGTTGAGTACAGGAGAATGAAAAGTGGAAAACCCACCAAATCTGTCGAGGAAGGAGTGGAGGAGTTAAGATAGTAGCGAAGGCGAAGGAGGAGTGAAAGAGTCACAAGGACAGTCAGGAAGCTCTGCTTAGGAGTGATCTTCACACTCTTGTTGTATGGTGGTCATTTATAAATAGCAGTTCCCACTGACCACTCAGGCACTCAGCCTTGTGCTGATATTCTCACTTCATCAAATGTTTCTTGCTGATAGCTGAACAAGGCAGAACAGCCACCACTGACTCTGGTAAATCACTCTCAGGATCGCCGCTACCACGAGCAGTAGCTTAATGGAAGTTGAAAGATTATTGAGGATCAGGCAAGTCAGGACCTGTTCGATCCAAGGCAGGAATATGTCATGAATTGTGAGAACCTACAAGAGCACTGAGGTGCTACGGAGGTGGCTGACAGGGGATTTAAACCTCAGGTTGGACTCAAGACTGGGACTGGGAAACAAGACAGATTTTACGGACACGTTCACCCGCTGATAACACAAGTTGGGCAGTTTTCTCGCCTTATCAGTCGCTTGTCCGATTAGAAAAATCAAAGAGGCAACTCAAGGTCAGGACCACTGTTGGCCTCAGTTTACCTCAAACGCGATTCTCTTTACCCTGTTTTCCTCTTTCAGTGAGCCTTCACCCCCACTTCTATTTTTTTATTTTTTTTGGGGGGGAAAAAACCACAACAAAAATGCACTCTTTCACTTGGTGGGTGGTTTTCATTTGTTTCCATCTGTTTTATGTGGCTTTCATTGAAATCACAGAGATCCCCCAGATGCTTCAGCTGGAGCCAACACGACTCTGCTTTCCAGTGGCCGATCTTCACTTTTTACGCATCATTTTCTCCCACTCTTACCTTTCTTCTCAGTCCACACGGCCGAGCAATCGGCGCGCTCATCTTGCAGTGCTTAAAATGCGATTGAACACTTTGTTTATAGCGCGGGTTCGCACATTTGGAGAAAGGTTCAAACGGCTAAATGTTTAGTGTTTTCAAGGTCCGATAATACACCAACTGTCACATCGTTGAGTTTCTTAACAGACTCCAGTGTAGCAGACACTGTTGACCTTTCACTAAGCCACTTTAGCAACCGGATCAGGTCCCTAGTTGGAAACCGCAGCGATGCAAGGGCAGGCCTGTCGGGCTTTTAGCAGCAGTTGATGTGCCACAGCAGTGTGCTTGTGGGACCTGCCAGTCTGACGGTTAAGAGGCTTAAAGGCGGAGTTCAATATTTAATGATAAATTAGCTATCTGATAAAATTGTCACTTGGTTGTACCCATAGCGCATGCTGAGAAGGGGATTTAACCAAGTGGCCAGACAGTGGCACGAGAGTGTGGACTTAGCCTCTGCTGGGAGGGTTGTCTCCAACCAGGAAGTGGTTTCAGTGAGGTCTTAGTCCCCTTTACGGCATCACAAAGGGCTGGTTACCCAGACCATGTGTTTTCCTCTACGCGTTCAAAAAAGCAGAGCAAGCAGAAGGGGTGAAGGACGGATGGGCTTTACTGGTTTCTGGGAAGTTCACTGACAGGCTGGAGACGTGTGTTATTGCGAGAAAACGCTGGCAATGACAATTTTGCGTAATCTTGGACTTTTGATACTCTTCCACTCTGTTTATCTCCTTAGCATGTTCTATTCCTGACAGACTGTGGCCGTTTGAGAAAACACACAACATCCCCGTCCCGACTCGGCGTCTCTCCAAGTCTCTCTGAGGGTGGATGACGAACCAGCCGAGTCCAACCAGCCGGACATTCCTGCAGTAAATATAAGGTGATTCAATATAACTGAGCCCTTATTTTCTGCCATTAGGCTGGGAAAGAACACACAAGCTTTGGTTTCGTGGTCCCCACATTCTGTCTGATGAGAAAGTAATCACCCCACAACACTGTCTGAACACTCTGAGCCTGTGTAAGGACAACTTAACACGAGAGCCACACCACAGTGAAAACAAACAAGAAATGAGCACAATCATTTAAATTTGATAGTTGCCTTCAGCTGCTGCTTTGGCTTTGAACCACCGAGAACCGCTGAAATCACCACCATCAAGACGTTCCCTCCATGTTTTTCAATATTTTGCACGGTTCCTTCAAAACTATCTGTTATAGCCGTTCAATACTTTCATGTGCAATAAACTTTGCAATGACAGCTTTAAAATATCCAGCAAAAACTGTGATTTTTTTTTGCTCTTATTTGAAGTTTCTAAGGTCATCTGAAAGAACCTGAAATTAAAATGAATCCGCACTGGTTTGTCAAACATAAAAGGTGCACGTTTGTTTAAGAGACGAGCACAAACAAATGAAGACAAACAAATGGCAAAAAGCTCCAGGGATGATACTGGTAACAAAATGTTTGTAAATCTATCTTTGTGAGGACTGACTATTGACTTCCCATTGTTTTATGTGTGATGACCAGCCAAAATGCCCTCACTACTACAACTCAACACAAACACAAAGTAGCGATAACATGATTTTTTTTTTTCTTTTTTAGGGGTCACTCATGGGAGTGTAATGACTTTGCCGCCCTCCAGTGCTCCCTGAATGGATCCTCATCCTCATTCATCAATATTCATGACAAATTATAGCAGGCCAGAGCTCAACCGTGCTGCTCAGGATGGGGCAGTATTGACGTGAAGAAATAATTTGTGGACGTTTGACAACTGCTGCAACAACCTCTGAGGGCAAGTCTGAGGTTTGTCTTACTGTTGTCTTCACCTTAGATAGATTCCAGATGCAGCACATTTAAACCACAATGGCAGTACTAATTAAAGACTAAAAATAAAAACATAACGGGCAAAGGATGGAGCTACTACTGGAAGCTGCCGTTAGCGATGACTCCAGTAGCGAATCAGCGAAGGATAGTCGGCAGATCAGTGAGCTGTGAGGTCAGGGTAAAGGATTAATACAGCTGTTTTACACACTTGCATACACACACACACACACACACACACACACACACACACACACACACACATCTCACAAACAAACCTTCCAAAGTAGCTGCACATTTCCTTTCCCTACTATATATCCGCAGATTTACGAGTGGACCTTGAGAACATGCAGCTGATTGTTGTTTTGTTACATTTGAACATAATGACGGATTGGCAACAGGAAGTGTTATGGCCGCTTCCATACAATAGCACGGCGAAGCGCTGAATCAGGCTCCCCGTAAACTGAGGGAAGCGGGCGGATCCAAGCAAAATAAACCCAATCTCCTCGGCGGCTCTCTCGAACGCATTCCCAAACAGGGGGGGTTGGGGGAGGTTGGGGGGGGGTTCGTAGACACACGAGCGGCGGAATCGGAATCCAAGCACAATTAGACGGATCGCAAAAATAAAGAGAGCTGGCGCTGGCGGAGGAGGCCGCTGGAAACATACTGAAACAGGAACCAGCTGAGGGAACTGATTGAGGAACCGTAAGACAAATAGACACGCAGGGGGGCTGCGGGGTTGGTGGGGGGGTCCACTTATAGGTCCAGTGTGTAAAATTTGGCTTGATTTATGATTTTTATATTGGTAAAAGCTTAACATACTGCACATAAATGCATTGCAAAAGTGTATACTCATTGTACAACAAAAGTAATTTGGTCTTTTGTCCTACCCTTAGAACAGTTCTCATATATATAAGAATGCACATAGCACATGTGGGTCTTGCTACCAGCTAGCTGCCATCTTGCGCCGCCATATTTTAAGAAAGTTTCCTTCAATACTGAGCTTCCTTAAAGATTTTACGCACTGGGCCTTAAAGTAAATTGTGTCTTTCCCTTTGGGGAGATGCGCTAGCAGCTTACCTGCTTGGCTCGTAGATCAGCCTTGGAGGGCAGGTTAGGGCTGGCAGCAGGGGTCACGGGGGCACTGCTACTGCTGCCGGCAAGCACGGCACGCACAGACGCCAGCCACTTCATGTTGGCAGTGTGAAGGATTTTATAAAAAAAGAAAAATTAAAAAAAATGCAAGAACAAACCAACAAACAAGCAAAAGCAGCGTCCAGACGGAGATGGCAAGAGTCAAAAACGACCCGTTGGGTACAAAAGGTCCATCTGTTGCTCGCTTTCGGCGCTTCCGTGCATCGCGGGAGGCGATGCGATGAGGGAGGGGGCTAGTGGAGGGGGGCGTGGCCGGCCAGTCAGCTGACACACTGCACGGCCCATTCAGCCCATCATATACACACACCAACCTGCTGGAACTGACACACATCCAGCAGAGTCTTAGAGTAAATACAAAGCATACAACCACACACTAATCCTACGAGTACACACACACACACACACACCCTCCCCCAGGCTACCCTAGTGACACACAATCCCCCCCATCACTCCGCCACCATCTGTCACTTTCCGGCTTTCTCCGGGCGACTCGAGCCACATTACTTTTAGCCGGAAGAGTTGGATTGTAATGTGTGTATGCACACACACACACACACACACACACGTGCGTGTGTGTGCATACACCCCACTGTGTCCAACTGCCAGACGTGGCTGACTGGTGGTCACCGTCAGCCAACCACCGGCAACATCTTTCTGTGATGGAATGAGTGACGGACAGATGGGGGATTGGGGAGGAGGGTCGGGGGGGAGGTGGTCACCAAAAAACATCACCGATGTTCAATTCGTGCTTGGACTAAAGGATTTCCATGTTGTCATTTTCCCCCTCGTCCCATTTGGCGGATTGAATTGACGGGTGCCGGCGACACCTTTGACCCCCACGTCAGACTGATGGCAACAAATGAGCGACTTTCATGTGCCTTTCAATCCTCAGGAAGTTTCAAATTAACACCTCAACAACTGAGACTTGCCTAAATGACATCATATATATATATGTATATATATATATATATATACATATATATATATATATTCTGTCTCTATCTTGTGACACCTTTGGTTGGTTCATTCATTGATTATACGAGAGAAAAAATCCACCTTGATTGACATTTCAAAGAACTACAGTGAACGTTCTAGAGAAGTTTAAATGAGAGGCCAAATAAAAAAAATCCTAAATAAAAAGGATGTACATCATTGTAACAATTTGTTTCCACAATGACTTTCCATGGATGTGCACACATGATGTGCCTCGATGGCAAACATGGGACCACTAAATTGCTCTTTTGAAAGACCTTCAATGAACTTCAAGAAACGGCACATTTCTCAACATTAAACGATGGAACAGAAAGTCAATAAACTGTCAAACTGTCCAAGCAGCTCTTTTAAACGCTCCTTAGACACTGACTGCGGCCATCGATAAATATGCTGATTTGTTCCGTGACAGCAGTCGGAGACTTCCAAGCAATGGCGTGCGTGGCCGTGTCTCTGATGTGGCCTGCATGTATGGTTTAAAGCACTTTAAAGTGTGTGTTTACAATCTATATATCTTGTACCAAGAGAATGAATGTGCCAGAGCAGAAGAGAAGGAGGAATGCTGCTTTGCTTCACATTCCATTGAGTGCGGGGAGTGATGGGACTAATCAAAACTAAAGGAATACATGTTTGACCGACTGTGTGTTGTGAACTACGTGTTATATTATTATTTTTTCTTGAACACTACCTTTCATGAAAAAGGCTTATTTATATTCAATGTTATCTAAATAATTTGTAAATAATCCAACCAGATGTGAATATTTGTTTTCCCTTTCTTACTCTATAAATATTCTATATTCTATTTTTTTTTATTCATGTTATTTCTTATTCTCTTTGCACTGTATATGTATATCTATATTATATTCTAGTAAGATCATAAGATTAAGATTTTCTGGGGGTAACCGCACTTAAAAAGGTTTTGCTCCCTGTTTGACAAGTGACAATCAGAATAGCAGCAAAAATCACTGACGTGCACTTTGAAAGGGGATCAGCTCTCACCGTTCTTGACGATGTGTTTGTATTATTTCTTCCTGGAGGACATTTTCCAGACAAAACATAGAAAGTGAAAGTGAGAGTCTGTGTGTGTGCAGCCAGCTCAGCCTCGTGGCCTTGCTTGGATGGGAAGCGGCCATATGTGGGAGCCAGGCGGCCGTCTCTGCTGGTGTCTGTGATACTGGCAAGGATATGGCGAAAGCCCCGACTTAATTCATCTCCTAATCCTCCGTCTCGGCGCAAAAAAAGCACCGCTTTTTGTTGTTGATCTTGGAGAGAGAAGAAATTACCCCGTCGCGGAGGATAAAGAGATCGGAGGTGACAAGCAGAACCTCCTTTGCTGTGACGAACAAATCAGGAATTACAGCATCGGATTTCTGTCTGGAAATGGAGAGATCGCACACTTGCGTCCTCCAACCCAAAGTCTACCTTTGGGGGTCACATCCATTCTGAAGTATGGGACATCTGCAGTGACAAATGGCTGGTGAGTCACCAGAATGACTCACTCTGCCTCCCTTTCAAGCTTTCATTAATGATGAAAATTCTGTTTCTGGCCCATTTGAAGTTACGAACAGGTTATAATTAAACCCCAAATATGTGATTGAATGCCACTCCGGACTGTTTGTGGTGTTCCGACGGCTCATGTTTGCACGATTTGGAAATTTCATCCCTCTAATGAAGCTTAAGGCAGCAAAGAGGGTGCGTGCAACCCCCTTCCCGAACTCCAGCAACTCTTTTACAGAGAGTGACAGCTGGACGCTTTTTCAGAAAGAGGTCAACTAAACCCATGTTGGGCTTTACAAATATGATATTTTAAAGGTTTGGGAATACGTGTCCCTGAGCAGCAGAATTCCTCCTGGTCTGAACATCAATCAAAACACCCTTCGACTTTGGCTGTTTACACCTTGAAAATCAAGGAAACCCCAGAGCCTCCCTGCGTGAAATCTTGCCTGAAATCTCAACTTTTTAGGCAAACACTTGCAAACAGCCACTGAGAGCTCCAAGTTTTTCCAAGCAATCCCGAGAGCAGTTGCACCATGACAGTCCCCCCTTTCATATCATCAAGTGAATGCAAACTAAATGGAGAGGGAGAGCCGTGGAGATAAGATGTGGGAATGGAGAAAGGGTGGCGCAAAGGACCGTTTGAACGGCGAAGCGTTGGAAATGCCTCCACATTCCTTCCAACTCCTCCATCCCTCCCACGTTCTCCGCACTTGGTCCGTGCTGAAAATGCCCCAGTGGGGACGGCCTCTTTCATCCCCTTCCAAGCGGACCGCAAAAAATAAATAAAATGTATATATGTATATATATATATATATATATATATATATACATATATATATATATATATATATAAATCAAGAGGTCTCTTAACGTCTGTATGAGAGTGAGAGGGGCGTTAAGATGAACTCCCCACGGATACAGAGGGCTTTTCCAAAGCTGGCTGACGAGCTGCTCCAAGCACACTCTCCAGCCACTAGGCTCGGAAGCCTCCGGCCAACTGAAAAATGATGCTTAAAAAAAAGATCAGTGAATCTAATCTGATGGGAATCTTTCTTGTTCAACACCCAGACTTGTGTAGAATCACAAGTGATGTCCTTCCTCTTCAGATTCTTCGAAAAATGAGCTGAGCTCCAGATCCCGCGGAGGAAACAAACCGAGGAAATCCCACAAGGTGCTGGGATAAAGCTCCCAGTTTCCCCACTGGGGAGGTCAGTGTGCTTGCTGTTTCCTTCCTCCGGGCTGCTTTTACTCCTGCCGCGATCTGCTGTGGTTACTCTAGTCGTGCTGGAGTGTTCAGCATCATACATGATTTAGACCTCTTTCATGGTAAAGGGAGAACAATGAAGTTTAAAAGAATGTTCGGCTCTGTTATTTCTACCCCCCGTATGCCGAACATTAGCTAAAACAAGCAACACTCCCGTCTAGTTTCTCCGCCTAGAGAGGAATTCATCACCTGAAAGTTTCTTCAAGCTTCTTCTTGGCAGAGCTCGTATTACAATTTCTTCGACGGGCCATAAATCAGACACGTCACCTGAAGCAAAACCTGTCGCTTCTCCGACAGCTTCCAAAAAAACATGCCTCCCGTACGTTTATGACTGGGCTGGATTGATTAACAAGCCTCTCGGTTATGAGAGAATTGAAATTGAAAGTCAGCCAGCCCAGGTGAGGCTAACCTGCTGTCAGGATGGACCACTTTCAAGGATAACAAGCAGGATTCAGAATTCATGTGCACTCATTTGTTTTTTTTTATTACGTACATAAGAAGGAATGGTTTTGTGGTGCAAGTCTAAATAAAGCCAAACTTTTACTATTCACATAAATCTGTTTGTGGAACTGCAATCTCAAAGTCACGTTGAAGTACTCGGGTGATGTCGTTTGGACTTGAATTATAGCTGTGACGTCATCATGCTAGCATAGCTTCAAACCTGGGCTTCACACAAAGAGGAAGCGGTGACAAAACAAGAAGTGTCATGTTGGACGCTAATGCACTGAGATCCAAATCATTTGTCTTATCAGTAAGATAAAAGTATTATGTGTATGAAAAAAAAATGCAGGACAGTGTGAATCGTTTGTGTTCCCACCGACAATGATCATTGTGTTTAGAGATCAGTGAGGCTGCTAAGCAACGTTCACACGCTAGCGGTCATCAATGCACCAATTTTACCACTTAGACGGGTAAATGACTTAAAAGACGAAGGAGGTCAGGCATGGAAATGGATGAATGGACCTATAATGGAACAGTGGAGCCACGTGGGAAATTTGCTACATCATCCCTTTTTCGACAAAACTATCACTGGAGATGCTGACCAACTGGTTGATCAAATCCCGCAAAAAAAGAAGAAAAATTAAGAAACTGACACAAGGGGGTTTACTTAAATGTTATATAACGTCCCTTGATCAGTAGCTGCTTTGTTTGTCAATTTGTCTGCGACATCCAAAAAGAGTCATGCTGCCACCTAATGTAGCAAAGTAAAGAAATACTTGTGTCAATAAAGGGATTTAGCTTCTGCGCTCACTGGCTGCTGTACTGGGACAAGAACGGTAGTCAAACTGAAAGGGCGAGCCTAAGTATAACTGTGGCACAACTTATCTGAGCTTGCATAAAATATAGTAAGAGCATCGGGGTGCTTGCTGTGACTGCTGCTTGGCTGCAGTTTTGGATGGCCTCTCTCATCCTCTGCCAAAGGATCCAGGGGCCGGCAGGGGACTCAAGGCGCTTTTGGAGGGATTTTCATCCCCCCCAGCAACTACTTTTTTCAGTATGACGCAGATGTAAACAATTACAGTGCAAAAAAAAAAAAAAAAAAGTCTCTCATGACAGTGGGGAAAATAGTGGAGGATTAGGTCAGTTGCATTTCCAGAGCTTTCAATAACTGACAGCAAAAAAACTACATTTTGTAATGTAGGAAAGAAAATCAATGCTTGTTAATCTTCCCAGAACTCGTCTGCCAAACTGCAAAATCAGTTCCTCTGAACATTGAGGACTTCCTTTACAAATGTCATCGTTTCAATAGGTGAGCTTCACCCAACAGTAGGCCCTTTGTTTCTCTGTGAACTTGGCAAGAGACACAAAAAGCAGCAGGAATTAAAAAAAAAAAGAAATTGAGAAATTGAAGGGAAAGCAGGAGGGAAGAAAAGTTGAGGAAGATCAACGATCCAGGATTAGTGATGAAACACCCCAAGCTCTTCCTGATCTTCCTGTTCCGAAGCCTTGTGCTGCAACACACCCTGGGGATCAGCAAGACAAATATGCCTCCTGCTGTCAGCCGGTTGCAGCTGTGCCACCAACAACGACGACAGGGCTGCTAAGGGATGCCAAGTATTGACTTGGTCCACGTTCCCTAAATCCGTAAATACACATTTAAAAGGAACACAAAAAACCAAAACTCCTATTTCTTTCATCTACCCGCCCCCCTGCAAAAAAACATGCGCTCCAGGAATAGATTTCGGGTAACGACTCCCCTCGCTGCGTGAATAATTTAGCCCTACTTTATTTGTTGTTGTTTTTTCCACTTTGAGCAACACTGAGGAAAACACACGCTCTTTATGAACGTGCTTAAAAGACAGAGAGGGAGAAACGGGCACTCCAAAACGCAATTTTGCTCCAAATGTGAGTGGATGACCTGGTGAAGCTGGACGATGGGCAGCCCGGGGCCAGCTGACGTTGCTTTGGTGCCTTTTTCTCTTTAAATGAAGCAGTGCAGGGAAGGTTGCCAGAAACAGTCGCTGTGGCAACAACCAGTTGCTCAAAAACAGTAAGCAGAACAACACAGCGTTGTTTCAATGCCAACTTGGACTCTGGCCACGCATTTGTCTGTCGAACACCTGTAATGTAAATCTTTGGCGCCTTTTGCGTGAAATCCAGTCGAACAGGAAAAAAAAAGTCAGAAATTCATCTGGAGGGCACGCGGCACCTGAGACAAGCATAAAACTACTTCCTTTATGCGCGATACCATTGTTGAGCGATCGAGTTGCAGGGTTCAAGAGTTCAGATTCGTATATGATGCGTCACGAGCATTCCACAGATGGGAACGCAACCGAGTCAAAGGGCGCTTTTCTTGTTGTCTTTTGTGACGTTTGACATAACTGGGGCAGACAAAAGAGGAAAATGAGTGCTGCTGATGATACAAGTGTCGACTCTGCGTGCGGATTGCCTCCCTTTCCCCTGTTTGAGCAAACCTCTGGTTTCTGACTGGGTGTTTTCTTGTGTTCTCTACTGCTTTTCAGTTAGAAGATTGAAGAGTTCTCAAAAGACTCCAGGTGGAGTGGTCTTCAGGGGTTTGAAAACCCATCTCCTTTGCAATGCCTTGCTAATGAGTCACTCAGTCAGAGTCAAACAATCCCTTGTCTGTCCTGGTTGTGTCTTCATCCTCAGTCTCTGCATCTCTGCCATTATTTTTTGTCTTATATTCAGTTTCTGAGCCAAAGTGCATCTTCTTTTGTGCATTCATAAGACAGTATTACACCCTGGACAGGTTGCCAGTTTATCAACAGCTACACACCTACATACTATTTAGATTCCATTTTGCAGATTCACTGAGTAGATTTGTAAGAATAAAAAACACAATTTTATTTACTAGAACAATACAGACAAACAGCAGGAGTGTAAACACAACAGCTTTGTTAAAGAAAAACGTGTTTTTAGAAACTCAAAAGTCTGAATAATATCAACTTTTTTACCAAACCCTGACGACATTTGGATAATGTAACCCTCCTACTGTCTGTGTAAGCTAACAGCAGAGACAAGGTGACTTCATTGTCTCTGGTTGTACGTGCTTGTTTTTTTCCGTCGCACGCCTTCACAGGTGAAGTTAGAACGGCTGCTTGTTTGGCCCCGGCGCCTTTCTCGTGCACAGGTGCACGTGTTTGTTTATGTTCCAGTCTGCCTCTGCGGCATGTCGTTGCACAGCTGACTACCATCCTGGCATGCACCCTCAATCTTTAGTGTCCAGGCAAGAACGCAAAAAAGAAAAGCTCCATTTTTCAACTGCTCCTGTTCCTTGTCGCTCCCTGTCTATTCGGGGGAGGGTGGAAAACCAGCAAAGGCTAAAAGGTGCTGAAGGTTCACACCGGTTCAAATGAGATGTGAAAGCCATTTGCAAAAGCTGTGCAACTTCCTCATGCTTTTGCTCCAATCACATTGAAGGGTTTAACAGAAACCGCCGATCGCAGAAGCCCTCGTCCATTCAATAATACCTCAAAGACAGGTCTCCCTTTGGCAGGCATCACATTTTTCCATGGCACACACACACACACACACACAGACACACAGACAGACACAAGCATGTGTGGTCCTTCGGTTGATTCCCTTTTGTGTTGCTCTCTAGCTAAAGTTGAAGAAGGCATCTGCAGGAGGGAGTGGGGTTTCATGTGGGGACGTTAAAGGGAGACATATGCCAGCGAGGGTTCACATTACAGCACCCCAAAAACTTTAAACTGGCTTCCTCCCCTGACTGAGTTCGCACGTGCACATTTCGTGCCCGACGCTCCCAATTGTGCGAGTGTGATTGATTTGATCAACCCCCCCCCCTGCAGAATTAATTTATCTTGTTTCAAGTGTAATTTTTCTTTCGATGAGAAGCAAATCCTGGTGATTTTCATTATTAGCAAAGTGAGCTTTCACTCACGCATCAGGTTTCCGCGGCGTCCAGGGAGCTCTGAGCGCCGGCGCAGCTGCCAATCGGTAATGAAGAACAAAAGCAGCACATCTGCTGTGGCTTTGGCCAAGGAGCGCCACGGCGAACCTCAAAGCTAACTCTAACCATTTATAAGAACCATAAAAAGACCTCACTCAGTGCTGGAATAGAAAACAAGAAGAAAGAAATCATAATAGTTTGGGTAAACAAAATCTTGCTGGCTGTACAGAAACTGGCTGAAATGGAAAGTCGGGGGGGGAGGGAGGGGGGGGGTGTGTGCTTCAGGGGCTCACAGGGGACATCCAACAATGGATCTAGTTCATGAGAACGTTTGGTTTATCTTGCCTTTGAGAGAGAAACTGGACATTATCCTTTCGTCACTCGTATTTGTAATGCTGCAAATGACAAAAACATGTAAAGTGGTCGAAAGTCTTTGACTTTCAGCACTTGAGGCTGCTTGAAGAGCGGCCTCGTATGCGCTCCAGAGGGCTTGATGGACGGATCTTCAATTAATGGGTTGGGGTGTGGCGGGAAGTGGGAAGAGTGGAAAACAGAGTCCGGCAGAATTGAGTTACAAAGCGAAACATACTAAAAGTCAAGACATGGAACACGCTGGGGTTAATCACCGTCTGCTTTGGGTTTGTGCAAATAAGTGGCTGCGCAAGTCACTGAAACCTGCTCAGATGTGGAAACAGATGAAACACAATGGGCTGCGATTTTTCTGCCCGCTTGTTGTTTTTGAACTCCGTCGAGTGGGAAGAGCCGTCGGGGGAGCGAGGTCAGACCCGGGCTGCTGGTGTAGGCTGGAGAGCCGTAACCACACTTTACTGCGCCTCTTCTGATTAATCTGCCATTAAAGCGCAATTCCTAAGGTCACGTCTGCAAGACGTGCAGGATCCATCAATCACGCCGAAGGCCGTTTCCAGGCAGCACGGAACTTCTGGACGTTTTTTCGCCCAACCTTCTGGCAATTCTCTATTCACACAATGTGCCTGGGTCTCGTTCAGCAAAGATCTTTGGGAGACAGCAAGGCTAGATCCTTCAATCAATCCTTCAATCAATCAACTTGTATTTACACAGCAAAATCACATCCAGAGGCGTCCCAAAGCACTCTGGAGAACAAAAAACCAAGTGATCTCTCTCAAGGGCAAGTGCCAAACTACAGTGACTCTAGTAGGTGGAGGTCAGGATTATGTTCCATACTTTTAGATTTATATTTCGTGTGGTGTGGCACACAGAGCCATTAAGAGGTTAATACCCATAGATTTATACTGTAAATGCATGTCAGAAAGCAATTATGTCGTCTGTTTATGTAGTACCTGACTCCTACCAGTTGAGGGTTACCGGGGACTTCTCACTCAATCCCGGTTCACGAAACGAGATTGCCTGTACACGTTGTGAAGTTTGTCTGTGGCGAATGTGCTAGTAAAAGCCTTACAGCCATAAAGATTTACAGATTAAAGAAAAAATAAAGGCTAAATTAAATACGTTGTGAGATGCAGCCTCATTCTGCACCGCACAAAGAGTCTGAGTCGGGAACATGAATGGGCAAACCTTAAAACCAACCAATCTCATTTCTCCCAAACCTCAGTTGAGGGTAATCAGTGAAAAACAGGTTGTTCAACCAAACAGAATCACCCTCAGTGTCGCTCTCTAGTCTTCTTTTCCCCGTGACAGGGCCGCCGAGTTCTGACACAACAACTGCTGCATCCAAGCTGATCTCTTCAGCAGGAGCTCCCTGTTTTTTTTGCTTTTTTTCCATCTTCTTGTGGAGCCTTTAAGTTGTGTCACACTTTAATTCACAGCCAAAGGGTCAGTGACTGCTGATGGAATACATTGTTTTGCAGTTAAGTCTAGTACTACATCTACCACACAGCAAATTTGCATTAGCGTCACACATGGATAACATTAACTGTTCCTCATCAAAAAAAAAAAAAAAAAAGCCCGCTAGGGACAGTTCACGTAATAACAGGGACATTTTACGTAAAAAAAATACAGAACTTGGCTAATGTTTCGCAGTCACACTGACCCAACTCTGAACTTCAACAATGCACAGTACGTCTGATGGCAAACTCAGTCTTTAAGTATTGGCATTGGCAAGCAATGGCACTGTAAGAGGTGGTCTGTAAAAAGCAGACAATTATACGAGAGAACATTCTGGGATGTTATGGCCTGGTAACCATGGGACGTCTCCATCAAAGCTCTGCGCCTGCATCAGAACAAAGCCACTATTAACGCATGATTTCAAGGGTATTAGAATCCCAGTTGGAACTAATCTGTAACCAGACTGTCTCCTTGAGAATAACTACTGTGTAAAAAAGACTTTAATTCATGTCATAACAAGTATGTTCTAGCAATTATGTGCGACCAAAGAATTTTCGCCGTCGTATTAAAAACCAAAAAAAAGAAGTAAGACCTCAGCAATTTGCCAAACAATCGTGTTTGGCAGTCGAAAGAGGCTGGGGGGAAGAAACTACCACCACCCAACTGGCTTGTCGAGTTAAGACGGAGGGGGTGGGGGAGGGCGGGCAACAGTGTGAGAGGTTTCTGGTTTGGCAGAGCAGCAGCCGAGGCCGAGAGCTGGAACGCCAGGGCTGAGCCTCGGCACGCGGCACCGTCGAGCCTCGGCACGCCGCATTACGGAAACACGGGCCTTCAGTGGCAAATCCTGTCCCGGAGTGTTGAGCGGCGAGGCAAGGACGTCCGTTTCACCGCTCCGAAATGGGATAGCGCTCGTCGGTGCCTCACCGGATGACACGCGGCGGCTGCAGAAGGGATGTACGGCTGTTATCTGGTGTCACAAACACTCAGTTCTGCCTCTCGGGGGCTGTGCAGTCCCGCGTCGTCACACAGGCTTTGTAAGCAAAAATGGGCTGCAGGGAGCTTTCCTGCTTCCAGGTGGAGCTGTTTCCACATGGAGAAGCACTAACAAGGCCTCCGAAGTGAGAAGTGTGACAGGAAAACCTTTATCTGCTGTGAAAATATTATTTTTAAGGGATCTGATGGCTTTTTATAGGACCAATGTGTAATGCAGCCATGATGAGCATTTGCTCCGTAATATGTCCCAAACCAAAGGTTTTGCCTACGCCAGTTACAATGAAGAAGGAAGGCAATTAGAAAATTCTGAAGTGAATAGAATAGAATAGACTAGAATAGAATAGAATGTGACTAAGATACAGTAAAAACAGAAGGTCCAGCAGTTCATGTCCGTGGGTAGGTCACTTAGTTGACTTAAGAATGTCAACAGCATTTGGAATAAAAGCAATGTTGCCGCACAGTAAGAACCATAAATTGAAGGTTTGTGATTGGGTGGTTGTATGTATTATTTGACTTGTGAAGGGTGCCACTCTGCTTTCGTCCAATGGCTCCACGATAAAGTGAGTGTAGAAAATGGACACATTTTTGAGAATCCAACTTCAAAAACAAAACACAGAGGAAATGTGCGCAAAAGAAACTGTACTTGTGTCCTTGCAGCAGAGAGGTCAAAGGTTAGGTTAGAAGTAAGGCCGGGAATGAGAGAGTAAAAACCTGAGTTCCATCTTTCTGTAAAGCCAGTCTTTCGGAAGTTTGCCTGAAGGAAAAAAAAAAGGCTTTTCTTGCCAGTAGTTGGAGCACAAGTGAAAGATAATGCACAATATAACTGTTCTTTAATCCCCAGAGGGGGAAATTTAATAAATCAGTGTAAGAAACAAATTGCATAATGTGGCTGTAATAACATGAACAAGTAGAAACAAAACTGGAAAGAAAACGTGTTGCCCTGGCAGAGTTCAAGTTGACAGATGCCATCAGTGGAAATTGCACCATGTGTGTCGAATGTTCGTAATGTCGTAACGTTTTAAGCAGAATGTTTTTCCATCTTGCGTACTTAGTGTTTTTACATGGGTCCAAAATCACCCTCAATCATCTCCTTAATCGTTTAAATAGTCAGATTTCTGAAGAACAAGAAGGGCCAGTACAAAGTTCAAAACAATACTTTTCCTCCATGCAATGAAATTATATTGGCCACGGGTATGCTGTATGTCATTTATAATGTGAACACAAAATCCAGTCCAAAATACAAAATTATCAAGAAGAGTTCTCCAGTTATCTCACTATTTCAAATATCTCTGACGCTGTGTTTCTAGAAGATGAAGTAAACCAGTGAAATTATTCATCAGTCACAGCCTGCATCTACTCAAGGCTGGGAAGAAGAAAAAAACAACAAACAGCACCATGGGATGTAAGTGGGGCAGCTGGAGCCTGTTTGTATCGCTTCGGTCAACGGCGTCATCAGATGCCGGTGGTCACAACTTTATTGCTCTGAGGAGATCAGAACAAAATGATCATCGGCGGGTGACATTTGCACCATCTGATCAGAAAATCACTTTGTCCAGAGCTGAAAAAACAAACAAATAACAAACAAAGGCCACCAGAGCATGAGAAATCTCATTAACTAACGGAGTCTCTGCCACCAGCAGGAAATTCTATTGACTGGGAAACAATTCCCGACTGCGCCGACGCCAAATATAAAACTTTTGCCCGTGCATATTTTAGACATCGTGAGTGCGTGCGCTACTTTTAGTCTTAAAGTCACACCAAAGTCACTTCCAGAACTTCTCCAGATGGTTAAATCTGGTCTGAACGTTGCATTTTTCTTTCTCACAGAACTTTATCAAACCCTTTTGCAAAGATTGCAAGTTTCAGTCCAGATCATACTGTCACAATTTTATTTTTGCAAAATTTTCAACAAATGTAATGTCTTGTCATTAATTGCAATTTAACTTTTTTTACTTAAAGACCTTTCAGAACCTGCACTTTCTTACTTTTGCTTGAGCAAAGGAGTTGAATCAGCACTTTTACTTTTCCCAGAGTAGTATTTTTTACACCAGTATCTGTACTTTTACTTGAGTAAAGAATGTGATTACGTGTGACACCTCTGCTGGTGCTAGTGTGATGTTCAGATGTTTACGGCGCCTTCATGGGAGGAACGGGAGAAGAGGGAAGTGGGACATCCGACCCCGAGTGCTCATGGGAAAACCTGGCACATCAGGAAAATAATAACACACCTCGTGCCTCCAGCCACATAAACGGCACCTGAGCCAGCAGGGAGCCTAAACGCTGTCAGCTGCCTCGTGGCCACCGGCGCTTTGACACACATCTCAGATCTCTGCTCATCGTCTCAGAGCCGCTTCTCCCCCTCACTGCCGTCAGCGCTTCCAGCGTTTACGACCAGCTTCTCAGCTCACTCTCCCCCATTTGGGACGCGGCCATGCTCGGCCTCCTAACGGAGCACGGTGAAAGCGTCAAACCCAGACACTGACCAGATCCCCTCTGTGGCCGGAGCAGGGGGGGAAATACTGATCCATAGTGAAAGGTTAAAAATGTGATTCCCGCTTTAGTTTTTTTTTTTTTTCAATTTAGGAAAGATGCAGGGTCATTCTTGATAAATTCACAACTCGTATCTTTGGGAAAACAAACACTGTGATAGTTATTGGTGTTTTAACAAGCGTGGGATTGGTGCTTCAATTCCAGATCAGCACTGCTGGCGCAACTACTGAACTGAACCAGCTGACCCCTCCATCTATTAATCCATTTATGAAATCACAGGAAACTGCATGTTTCTTGCGCTCGGATACAGCAAGTGCAGAACAACCTTCTTCACTTCTTCACTTTAGTATTTAGTGTAAAACCTGGCAGCACAGCCAAATAGATTATGATCGAAAAAAAAATCAAAAATACACACAAAAAATCTGTAAAAAAAAATTTTTTTAACATTTTTTCTGCTGCCATGTTGTTGGTTTCAAGTTCAAACGAAGAAGTGCGACACCTTTCAGGCCCCGTGTCAGACTCTGCGTCCAGCCTGTTGAAACATCAAGATGCTCCCTTCGACCTTTTTGTTTCTTTTTTTCCCCTCTTTTTTTCATGCTTCGGGGCAAAATAACAAGGCAGCGACATGGCCCAGCCTGAGACTCTGCTGTTTGTTCTCAGGTTCAGAGGAAGAGAGCTGGCTGATTTAACAAGGCATGGGAGAGAGAGGAGGGGTGTGGGAGGCGTCTGATGGGGGAGAGCAAACAAAACTGCTGCAGGTGGATGATTAAACACTTCAAAGAAGGAATGTGCGGGCATAACCAAGGTTTAATAATTAGCAGCAAAAGGGGAAAGATAGATGGATGGATGGATGGATGGATTGATTTGCTGGAAATTATTCACAATACTCAGCAGCTCGTGTCAGAATCAAATGCAGCACGTTTCCTCATTAATTATCACGGATCACAAAGCCAGAATGAGACTCTGAATGAGCCTCTGAATTGTGACAAATGGGTTTGATGTTTCGGGCATGAATGCAGGTGGCTGTTGCCGCACAGGGTTTGCAGCCACCTGCATCAAAGAGGCTTGTGGACGCCGTCTGCATCACCTGGTTGTGCCAGTAGATGGCAGTAAAAGCAACACGCAGATGCTTAAGAAGGACGACGAAGAAGAGGTTGGATCACGGACGTACTGTCAGAACTGGGTACCGGACTGGTAATATGAGAATTTTTCCCAGTGGCCACTCGAGGTACTGCCGCCGAAAATTCCCAATGCGGCCCAAAATGCATCGTTCCCACCGACTGCAATATAAAAATAAATGCACTGTAAAATGGCGAAGAGGATACCGCCGTCTTAAAACACGCTATTATAATAAATCTTAGAATTGTAACTTTTTACATCGTGGACTTTTAATCTTTCAAAAGCATTTACAAAAGATCAGAAAATCTCTAGAAAAGAGTTTCTTTCCAGCGTGTGTGAATGGGCCGCCTCAACCACATCAAGAAGCCGTCCTAGTAAAGTAAAAGAGTAGAAAACAAACTTACCAGAGTAAAAGCTGACATTTTTTGATGAGACAGCGACATATTTTGGCCACCTCGTTGCTCGCTAAATGCAAGTTTGCCCATTGATTGTATAGAAAGACAGATGGAGGCCGACAAACTGCCTGCCTCGGCCTTCGCCCTCAGACAGCTGCGATTGGCTGCAGCACTTGTGCCCCTTGACAACGTGACGGTTCGACGTAAAAATTAAAAAAGCAGGAAAAACAGCAAAACCGGAAAACCTTTGCGGGCCAAAGAGAACAGAACAGCAATTAGACTTCCCTCTAATTCGCGCTGGTGTTTTTCCAGTCCTCAGCGCTTCCCATTATGGCTTAAGGCTACTGGCTGTTCAAAACAAATTGGGAGCGGAGGGGGGCCCTGGGCCGCAGACGCCCAGGCGTAAACACGGAGGCTTCCGCAGCAGCACACACCTCACTAAATAAAGAGCAGTTTGACATTTTTGCGTGTGCGGTGAAGTTATGTGTCCGCGCCTCTGCCTCCTGCTCCGTCCTTCCTCTTTCTAGAGGGACCGGGACTGCATGCAGGGGGAAGAAGAAAAGTATATATTTCATGTCTAAACATTGGTGCGACCCCTTAAATCCAACCCTCACGATTTAAAGCTTTTGTCAGAGCAACACCAACATTGCCCATGTAGCTCGTGACCTGCGGTTTTTCAACACAACACCGGTGCAGTGAAGGGGGCAGTGTTAATGAACTTTTTTTTTTCATTGATTAATTATTTCCATTCATTCAACTCAATGAAACAATTATTTGAATGGTTCGGAAAAACGAAATTATTGAAAAATTTGTCTGAAAATGACAAGAACGATCACTTGTCATTTGTTCTGAAAGCAGTCGAATGCACAAAAAAAAGTTATATATAAAGAATGTTGTCCTGTCATGTGCGTCGTTCAGGGAATTAAGCTTTGGATTGGCAAAATTGCAATCTAATGATTGCTTTGATCACTTTGAATCGATTGATCAATGGATCGTTTCAGCTCATTAAAACGATCCTCTACAATTAATTAATACATTTTTGGTGGTTCTACGTTGATCAACAAAGAAGCTTTGTTTGGGACTAGTTTGAGCTGCACTGGCCTCACAAAACAAGCGCTCCTCTCATTCAGACTGAAGAGGCCCCGTCCCCAACCTGCTCCATCAGTGGCTCCACCTTGGTAAAACCCAGGTTCCTTGTGATTGGCCGGCTCACTGCTCGTGCTAGCTAGCTAACGGGGAAGATGACTACTAGCTCCCGTGAACAGTCTACAGAGAAAATCATCTCAAACTGCGATGTAGAAAGACCCTGAATACGCCCCGTGTCAGCCAATATAGAAACACACAAGTTGTACTTTTTTCACACTTGGTGTGTTAGCTAGCTAGCTGTTAGCTAGTGCTGCAAAAACACACGTAAAAGTGCTGAAAAAGTTAGTTTTTCATTATAGTTTGTCTCTTGGGAAAGAGGAGTTGATGGCACATTTACTAGCCCTCTATTTCTAGGGCTTTATCTTTGTTTATTTATTATATTTGATTTTTAAAAAAAAGCAAAACATCAGACTCACACTCGACCCAGATACGACACTGGAGCCGCTCTGTGTGCGTCTTGGCCCTGAGAGCAAACTATGAAGCCCCAAAAGTCCCAACAGCTGTCTGGCTTTTCTCATTCATAAGCAAAAGAAGGAGAAGAAGAAAAAAGAATCCCACTGCGCCTCAACTGCAACACTCACGCGTGAACGCTCATAAATTAGTGCACCTGACACGCAGAACATTCTTCTGGCCCGGGAGTGTGATGAGTTTCAACACACCTCCCTGCGCACCCGCCACCACCACGCTGCGAGTCCAGAACGAACATGTGACTGGCCTATGAGGCAGAGCTGCGCCGACTGTGACTGATTATGTTACTTGGAAGTCCAATGTGTTGTTATTTAATGCAGATTTCAAAACTCTTCTCCATTGTGTGGCTTTAAAAGGAAATGTGGAAATGTGCGCTCGGAACTGAAAGTTCGTGTTGTCTTTGCGATCAGCATATTAATACTATACTTTGGTATTCGGTTGGGGGAGGAAAAACACAAAATTAGTGAGCCAGCGAAGTGTGAGACTCCAGCGTTTTGGCTTTGGAGCCACGCTTGGTTACACTGAGCAGCGCCGGTTCAATTTAGTTCAGAATCATCAATCACTGTTCCTGTCGGCCGACACGCGGACAAAGATGCAAGATTGGAAAAAATGGGACCTTTGACTTCAACTGCGATAACTTTCAAAGACAGAGCGTGATAATAATCATTACCAAAAAAAAAAGTTGGATTTTTCAACCGCCAGCTCTGAGAGCCGATCAAATAAACAAGAAGTTCATTGTGCAACCATCAAGCGCAGCGGTGCAACGCAGGATAAGCACAATGGACAGAAGCTCATTTGGTGCGTGAGCAATAATTTCCATCTCCGCTCTGGCACTGTCAATTCCTGCCGCCAGCCAGTCCATTCATCAAAGTGCGTATTCCTTTGCCCTCCCACCTGAGTCAGCTGAAAAGGAGTTCTGGTAAACAAAACCTCGAGGTGGGAAGTAACAAAGTCAAAATACTTTGTGACTGTTCTTAAGCAGATTAGTCGATTTCAAGTATCTTTTCTTGAGTGTATTTTTTCTGACTTTTTACTTCCACTTCCTACATTTGTCCACAAATGTCGGTACTTTCTACTTCTTGAATTGGAAAAACATGCTTGTTATCTTTATGTTTAAAATATACATATTTTGAACAAAGTCATTCACTTATCATTTATTATAGCAGCTCTTGCTTGAAGTGGAGCTATTTGAACTATGCTGTTGTGTAGTTAAGCATACAAGTGGGTCATATTTTAGAGGGGGATTATTTTAGTAGAGTTCTGCGGCCTTTGGGCTCACTGTTCAGAATGTTTCCAGTAAAGAGAAAAATCAAAATGTAGAAAAAAATAACATTGGTGATTGTTATTAAAAGTGTCAACATCCAATAATGTCTCACTGTTCAGAACCATTACTGATGACAATTTGTTTGTGCTGCAGTTGAACAAAAAAAAAAAAACTATAGAATTGAGAGTAGCAAAACTGTTAAAATTACCCAGATGCTCATCAAGACCTCTGGCCAGCTCAATCTAGATTATTCTGTTGGAATTCTTTTCATTTTTTGTAAAATAATCACAAATGTATTGTTTCATTGGTGGCGAAAACCCCATTTTTACATTTTTAATGATAGTACATTTTAGAATCTGTGCTTTCTTTAGTATTATTTTTTTTTACACAAGCAACTCTACTTTTGCTTAAATACAGAAAGTGAATACTTTTGCCACTTCTGACAAAACCCAAGGATGGCTTTGACCACATTCATTCACAGTGACTCTCGTTGGACCCAAAAGACGATCTACGCTTCCGGGGTAGCAGCTGTGACTGTCGGCCACGTGTGCATCAAGCAGAAAAGGGCCTGCAGCTCATTTAGGTCTTGACCCATATTTCAGCGCTTGGAAAGGCTCTGACTTATTTTCATTAGCGCCTTTGAGAGGCTCCTTTGGGTGTTGGATGAGTGAGCTTCTTTGCTCCGAAATGCAACATGTGCAGCTCGAGTCACGGTTGCATTAAAACCTGACTGGTCGCTTCAGGAACAGATTCTTCTGACAGGATCCTCTCAACTCCTTAGTTTTGTCTCCCCTTTGATTTTTTGTAGATCAATCAAAAGGATTTAGGGAAACTTGTCGCTTGTGTGCTTGGTTAATAGTAAGATAAACTATTTGCCTACATTTAAGTGCAAACAAAACTTCAAACTGGGCTGATTGAAAGTTTGATGTACACTCCCCGGCTACTTTAACTGCTTATTAACCAAAATCAGCAATCGGTCATCGGTCAATCGCATGGCACCAGGTCAATGTGTTTTGCTGAAGTGAGACCAGAATGGGGACAAAACCGGGATTTAAGTGACTCTGAAGCAGAAGCATGTCTGAGTTGTTTGGATTTCAAGGCACAATCATCTTTTGGGTTTCCACAGAACGGTCCCAAAAAGAGAAAATAGCCAGTGAGCGGGCGGCGGTGCGCAGGAGATTGCCTTATTGATCAATGTCAGGGGTTAGAGAACAGAGAGCGGACAGACCGCAGAGAGGCCACAGGGACTCCAGTGACCACTGGCTACGGGCAGGAAAAGACCGAACAAGGGCAGAGTTTCTGACAAAACAACATAATCCCACTTTGAACACACAGAGTCACTGCCCCTGCGGACTGCAGCCCCTCTCTACGCCTCCCCCTGGTGGCTCCATAATGTTCGGGTGAGCGCTACAGTGCACGCCGACTCCAGATAAGCCTCCTCCTCCTCCTCTTCCTCTTTCGCAGTCTTACATCAATTATTAAAGCCATGCGTGAACCGCGGCACTCATCCCTATTTTTTTAGTCCCGCGCATCAGTAAATTAACGGGCAGAAAAGCACTTATGTTAAGGACAGACTGATTGGAACCACCTACCTGTGGGGATCAGATCTCCTCCATCACTGAACTGCTTTAATCAAACCCTGTCCGCTCATGCGTTCATTGACTCTGTCCCCACCCCACGCTGAACATCTGCACAAACTCTGCTTGCAAGTTGTCTGAATGACTCTTGTATGTCTGTATTGTCTCATAATGTTATTGTCTGTATTTTATTTGTATGGTATTGATTTGTTTCCTTTCATTGTATTTCAGCTGATTTCTGTTGTGTCTTGATGTTGTGTGTGTAGGACTCTCCACGTAAACCAGTTGCGAAAATCAACTTTTTTTTTTTCCTACAGATAATAAAAAAAACTCGACTGCCAGGGTTGTGACAGGACGCCAGGGTTTAATCCCTGTCGGTGAGACACACACCAGAGTGTGTGCAGGTCTTTTGCCCTGTAATCCCCCTGAGGTCCTGATTTACTAAGATGTCCTGTGTGTGTGTGTGTGTGTGTGTGTGTGTGTGTGTGTGTGTGTGTCTGTCTGTCTGTCCTGTTTAGATTTCCTCTCATTTTTAGTTAACCGTGTGATTGAATTCGTTAGCTTGAAATTTTCCCCCACTTCAAACTTCAGCAGCCAAGTTGCAGCCATCAGCCGCAGATCTGATAAGTTGTGCTAAGTCTGTTTCTGTGTCCAGTCCACCTCAGTCTATATTGTTTTTAATTTCAATGACTAATGCAATTGATTTCTGTGGCTTGGAAGCTCATTCCTGAAGATTTAATTTAGGTCCGAGTCCTTAAATGAACCAGGTCAGCACGCGAGTCAACAAGCCTGACATTTACTTGCGAGTTTGCTTCGGTTCTATCTTCTGCTCTGTGTCTCCGAGCCAGCAGTGAGTGGAAGATACGTCATAAGAGAGGCCTGAAGAATAATATTCCCAACGTTTAAAGGGAGAGCATTTGTCTAGCGGAGACGAATGGTGAGGGAAATTAACTTTGGGAGGCTGAGAGGTAGACTCTCAGGAAAGAATGAATGGCTCACCCCAGAGCTTAAAGGCGAGATAACAGAAGATGGAAGGGAGTTAGAGTCTAAATCTCCTACACAACGGACAGAACATTTTACGGATCCGGCCTCTACTGTGGCAAGATGTCCTTTTGTCAGCTACTGTCACACTTCTCGCAACATGTTGTTTCTTCGAGTTATTTATATTATTATATCTTGAGGCTGGCTTCAAGGGTATGCTCTCTCACCCAGGCTTTTTATCCTGCACATATAAATAAGAAGGCTAATTGACAAAACCTGTTTGAAGACATAAAAGCTGCTCCAGATTCTAGTGATTGATGAGGAGTGACTGTCCATTATCCCTTTTTTCCATTTCCCTTTGGTCTATTTCCCTCCTTTTCTTGGGTTTGATTGATTGTTACGATGCACGCATGTTAACACATATCCAAGACTGTCTTCATGCCCATCAAGCCCATGCTCATGTTAAACGTATTCCTTAATAATGCATGAGCGCATGACCTTTACAGGTCTTTGAATATTTTAATAGATCTGGTATGAAATGCAGTTCTTGGCACAGCACTGGTATTGGTATTGACTTGCTCATCAGTCTCGCCCAGTATTTTCAATATATTTTATTTTAATTTTCGCAAATCCCATAACCAGCAATCTTCCTCAATGGACAGGGGCGGTAGGTACAAAATATCCATAAGGGACGAAAGTTTAAAGCAATTGTCACCAGGGAGAAAAAACTATGAGATGTGAACAATGATTATTGCTAAAGAGGTTTGTCAGAAAAAGGCTTATCAAATTAAAAGAAAGAAAGTGGCATCAAAGGCATTTCTCATCAGTGGCTCCTGAGGGACCGTGACAAGAGTTCAGTCAAAGAGAGTGCGCTGTGTTTATCCATATGAGAGTCAAGCCACAAACTCTTAGGTCTAGTCAAGATAGCTTAGATAGATAAGAAGATATATGATAGATTGATTAGTTTATTTAAGTAGGATTGACATATAGACATTCATTTAAAAAAAATAGTCTCAAACTTCAAAAACATTTCACAGCATTCACAAATAACAACAACAATAACAATAATCACATAATCGTAGCCACGTACAGATTTTCCCGCCAAAATCACATCCCAGACATCTAGCTAGCGAGAAAGCTAATTAAACCTCAAGTCTGAATAGCAACACTCTCCTTGTTCCCTCAGCGGGGCTCAATCCAGGATCATCTGGATTACACTGTCAAAACCTTTTGTAATCTAAATCACATTTTGTGTTTCTTCCAGCTTACATCGCTGACATCAGTCACCAACAAGTCTTGTCGAGGAGATAATCCCCCATTCGCCAGGGTCCCTCACTGACACGCACTGCCTGGGGTGCGGGTTGCTGCTTGCTGAGCGGCACGCATGTGATAAGAGGGGAGGGTAATCCCATAGGGGAAGGGTTGTCACCCACACACACACACACACACACACATATGTATATATATATATATATATATATATATATATATATACATATATATATGTACACACACACAATAATTATTATTATTATTATTATTATTATTATTATTATTATTATTATATTCATGGTGTATAAACTGTTACTAAAAGCCCATCCTCCCAAGACTTTATTGCGGCACACCTCGCCGAATTAGCCACAGCTCAAAAGCTCATCTCACCCAGCTGGAGATAATGGAACAAAATTTCCAATTTAATTTGCTAGCTATCTTTGTTTCCTCTGCTCCCCGATGCATCGCCCCGTTTTTTGTTTCGCCTCCAATCCAATTAGGCAACTGGAAGTTCTGGCAGTGAATACCAAACAAATCCCGCTCAAAGAATGACTAGCTAAATACGACACTGGTCAAAGGCAAACGAGTGCTTGAGAGAATCACTGTTTTGCTCACTCTGTTCCTTCCGACTGGGTCGGAATCGGGATCGGAGTTCACGGACCGCCGAGGTGGTGCTTTGCCGCTGACGTGTGTTTTGCGGTTGTGTTATCTCATCAGTTCAAATAGGCTGAACGCTGAACCGCATCGAATTTCAACATGAGGCCGATAAACATCAGACCACTGGTGGCATGTCAGCCCTCGCCCCCCTCCGGCTTACCGCACACACTCATTCCGCGCAGTGCACACACAAACCTCCAGGTGCAGCTGTGCGGAATGCACGCACGCACGCACGCACACGCACACACACACACACACACACAGACTTGCACACACAAACACACACCGTCTGCACCCTGAGGCTTCCGAAGACACCTCAAACACCAGTGAGTCGGATGAGGAAAACAAAACAAACTCGTAAAAACGAGACCGTCAATTTTCTCCGTGATTTACCTGAGCCCCAATAAAAAGAGTCATCCTGGCTGTGGCACCTTTTACTCGTTTAATAAATGCGTTCCGCAATACGACGGAATGCGTTCGCTGCCAAAAAAAGAAGGGAAAAGCAGAGGTGCAGGCCTCTCTTTCAAACCCCGCTGATTAATAGTGTTTGCGTCTGGCACACTGTACGTACTCCAGTGCGGATTGAATTTACGGCAGTGCGAGTGATGGGTGAACTCCTACGTTGAGGCAAAACACAGAGACGTGATTTCCTCCCGGGGCCGCAGAAGCGCAAGGATCCCCGGCGCATGGTGGACGAGGAGAAGCCGAATTGGAATGAGAGCCAAAACCATCTGCTGGTAAAATGATCGGAGATCGGGAGATTTGCAAGAGGTGAATCTCAGGTTGCCCTTCCCCCTCCTGCCAACCCCCCCCCCCCCCCCCCCCCCTTCCCTCGCAAGGCGCTGAGATGTGAGCGTAGAGGGAAGACGGAGCCTGGCCGAGAGGAGAGCCAGAGGAGTTGGTTTTGGAGGACAATGGCTCCATAGAGTACGAACAAAAGGGGCTTTCACGCACCTTCAGCGGAGATGAGATCATAAATTGGTTGATGTGGATGAGTGCAGGTGAGGACTGAAGGACAGGAGGACGGTAAGGGGGGGAAGAGGGTCTTCTAGGCCGTGGTGTAGTCGCAGGGTATACGTAGGTATAGCATTGTGTATACCACATCTCAATCCCCTCTGATGCACATCAGGGTGTTTATCCCCTGGCTGGTTGGGGTAGGTTTAGGAAGCGGCGGTGGCTGTAGGATAGCTTGTGTGGACAAGTGCACACCCGGAGGCTTTTGACGTGTGTTTCCCCAACGAGCATTCTGTTTGAGTGAAGAAATGTGGTTGGAGGGGGGTGAGGAGAAAAAAAAAAAACAATGAATGGAAATACACATTGGCACCTGACGCGCTGCTATCCCTCATTTGAGATGAGGCGAAAGTCTTTTGCCCGTTATTGTTTTTTGATTTATGGCCGCACGCCGAAATTTGTTCTGTTGCTATAAGCTGGGGCTCTGATGTTGGAAAAGACGTTCTACTCGCTGCCTTGTCTGCTCTTTTATTTCTGGTCCAGGACTACTGTGGATCTGCCTGGTAAAATATATTTTTGAGATGCACATAGATCTAGGCAGGCTCGGGGTACTCTTGGTAGCCACACCCCTTTGTGACATCACAACTGTAATTTGGCAAACACTGCTTGAAAAAGTGGCTCAAGGAAAATCAGTGTGGAGGATTTTAAGAGGTGAGCTGTGAGTGACACAGCCAAACACATTATGCTCACTGTGTAGTACTCCTATAAAATCAGCCTTGACTGATTATATTGGAGCGATCTGTGTTTTTGATAAAGTATCAGAATCAAGTTCCACCAGAGCACTTAAACGGCCCTGGTTTAGCTTTTCTGAATAAAAGATCTATAGCAAGTGATTTTAAGGTGTCGAACCCTGTCTGGGTTCTTGATATGATGTTCCTTGTTGGGTTACAATTCACTTTCATTGACGTGCAATAAATCCCCTCTTAGGAAGTGTGTTGACTAATGTAATTCATATACTTGTCAAAATGCGAAGTCGGTCCTCACTGATAATTCCTGAGGGTGGAGTAATTACCGAGACAAGTCCAGCACATCAATAAATAATCACTGCGCTCAGCATTTTGTCTTGGTCTAATTCTCACTTCTACTTGATGTACTTACTTGGTTCTCAAGAAGTTGTCAACGGCATTTAAATGAGGTATGAAAAAGAGAAACGCTTGACGAGGGACTTGTTGCTCCACCTTAAACATAAACTGTTCTTTCCCATCCGGGGAATACCTGTCAGGATAGGTTTCCCGCAAATCTGCTGTTTCTCATTTCTTTGAGCGGTCGACAGATTCTTTCCGACACGCTGGGGTCTGTTGGGATACGTCTCCCCGAGATGGCAAGAAGCAGATTTCAGCCAATGGAGGATGGTTTGTGGACTGGTTGCCATGACTACAATGTGCAGACCTCCCAGAGAAACGGGAATATTAGGCTATTCTTTCTTGGTAGGATATCCTTGGTAGGATTTTCGCAACTATGAGGCTGTCTCTTTTGACCAAGTGCCAGTCCTGACTTTTTAAGAAACAAAACTGGAAAATAGTCCACGACTGGAAACACCAACATATTATTTTAGAGGGAGTACAGCAGTAACGGTCAGTCAAGAAACCTTAAAAACTTAGTTAATACTGAGACAACCTCTGAAGCCTCCCTTTTTAAATGCAAAAACCTTAACTTTTTTAAATCATTTTAATTTAACAATCTTGTCATTTTACATTTATTAGACAATTACCATATTTTGTTGCATACAGTACATGATACAGCATGAGTACTATTCCTATTCTGTGCTTGAACCAAAATCATTGATTTTGGGCAAAGGACGGCAAAAGAATTCATGTTTGAGAGACAAGACATTCTCTGGGTGTCCCACATCAAGAAGATCAGGCTAATTACATATTGGCCAGCCAGTCTGGGATTAAAGGGCGAATCAGACATGCTGCGTGTCAAAGAAGCATTACAAAGACAACCCTCAACCATTGTTAGACACGATGGCACTCAGGCATCATACGAGACACTAGACTAGGGCGAAGAGCGGGAACTGCAAATAATTGGTTGGGTGTGGCATTGTCAAGTATGAACTTTGACCAATTGAAAAGAAAGTACTGCAGCAGACGAAGGTTTCACATATGTAAGATATGCGAAAACCACATGAAGGTTTTTACATATTTGATGGTCACATCACGAAAAATCTATCCAAATCTACCCAAAATCCAGATGAAAGGAAACAGGATTCCGAAAAAGACCCAAACCAGAGTGGAAATATTCCAATCAGATCAACTTTAAAGGCTGCCGAGGACGTTTCGCAGAACGCTGAACTTTCAACAGACCTTCCACGGGTTGATGGCTCACGGAGAAGAATCTGTTTTTCGATCACAGACCTGGCACGCTGCCAACTAGCGGCGATCCTTGGCTTGGCCCACTCACCTCCCCCCTGCAGGAACCTCGTCAGGGAGAGAGGTGGAAGGGTAACTGGTGAGAGAGCGAAAGAGGCTGCAGCGAGGCTCGGACGGGGAGGGAGAAGATCCTTGAGAAGCAACACAGGGTTTTGCGAGGGCAGAGATGTAGAAAGCGCTCAACGTGAGTGAAGAGGTGGCGAGGACAGCGCGAGGCATGTCCAGAGAGCAGGAAGTGAGCTGGAGCAGAACAAGCGCAAGGTCAAAGCCACATTTTTTTTTTTTTTTTTTTGGGGGGGGGGGTATTTTTGCAAAGTAGCAATAACTTAAAACATGCCTGGCTGTAAATTAAAGCAACAAGTGAAAAAAAGATACAATAAAAGGTCACGGCCACCGGAGGGGAAAAAAAACAACAACTTGAGAATAAAATAATAGAAGTTGTACGTCAAGCCTCCCTGGAGCATGTTTAATCTCGCTGCAAAAAAAAAAAAAGACCCGCTGGCTACTCGCAGTGCGGTGGAGGTCGAGTGAAACGGGATCAGGAGCTGAAGGAGCCGAGCGGCAGGGGGACGGAGCGGCGGGCGTTCAGGGGGAACAAAATGAAGGCTCTCTAACGAGGTGCGGAACCAAACACTTCTGAGGCGGCAAAAAAAAAGAACCCTGATATGTGCGCTCTTGTTGGAGGGTCGAGGTCGCAGTTGCTGCTCACAGCCCATTATCACGCCACAGTTGGAAGACATTTGATTACCACGGGCCTGCATTTCACTTTGAATTGTTTTTGCCAGGACGCCTCAGAGACATTTGCAGAAGATTCTCCAGAGTTTCGGACACAGGTGAAGTGTGTTTTGGTGAACGGCCGTGTTTGAAGGAGTGCAAAAGAGAATGATGTTAAGTGCAATCATTTATTCCCCTGAAAGTGCTCATTTTGTCAAGCGTCTCACTGAACAGACATGGTTGTTTTCCCTCAGAGTCAAGAAATACTTGTACAAAGGCAGGATGGAATGAAATCAAGAAGGAAGGTGTTGTTCAAAATTAGCCACGTCGTCCGCCAGGGGTTTCTCAGAAGCACAAAACTGAACGTACACATTTCGGGTGCCTTTCTTTGTTCGAATTTCCCCCTTTAAGATGCTTTCCAGCTATTCTTTTGTTTTTTGTTTTTTTTTTTCAATAAAATAAGAGATTGTATGTTTACCCGTTGCTCCCACCCATGTCAAATGCAACGCACATGTTTCCTTGGCATACACGCTTTCTGCTGAAGATGTGACGCGACCAAAAAGCCAAAGCAGATGAGAGCACGAGGGCCAAATCGAATGTTTTTCACACCCTCTCCAAAACCACAAAGGATGTTGCAGCAAACCTGAATATATTTCAAATATCAATTTAAAGTACCAGAGTTTCCTGAAAAAACATTTAAAAAACTGTTGTACATCAGATTCAACTCAAATTTTGCACTTTTATTGGCTTCCCTGTGCCACTGGAACTTTGGCTTCAGATTAACCCCAGACATGCAATAGCCCCACCCATCAACAGATGGCAGTGTTCTGTCTGTGATGCAGAAGGGGGAGAGTGGTGGCAGCAGGAGCGGAGCAGACCCCCATGAAGAGGAAGGCTGCTTTAATCACGGATCTAACCTTGGGAGATGACAGTTAGGCTGCAAATGAGCTGCCGCGGAAAAGGCTGGGCGGAGCCGAGGCCTCTCCCCGCAGAACTACACATTAACATCATTTTACATTTTTATCACAGGCATTTAGCAGATGCTCGCGTCCTCTGTGACACGACGAGGAGAATGGAATTCAGCTTCTGCACCCCGACCTAAAAAAAGGACAGTGTGTAGTACATATGGAAAGAATATGAAAAAAAAAACATAAAAGGTTGTTGTTCGACAATTTCCCCTTATGTAATCTACAGACATGTATTTAAAAAAAAAAAAAAAAAAGACAAATCATCTCCTTGGTAGATGAAAAGCTGGTCCAGGAGAAGACCGGATGATAAGAAAGGGAGAAGCAGGAAGGAGGACGCGGCAGACTGGGAATGCCAAATGAAAGGTCAGTCGCCTCTTCACCACTTCGCCTTGATAAACTACGGAGAAGAGAAGAGTGGCCTGGATAAATCCTCCTTTGTCTTATTTACCAGGATGTCAAGCATTCCATATTTGGCTCTGTAAATGGGCTCCGGTGGGACAAAAACAGCCGGGCTGAGGGTGAGCGACGACAGAGAGAGAGAGAGAGAGAGCGAGAGAGACGATGATGCACATACAGTTTTTCTGAATGGCAATTTTTTTTCTATATGACAATAACGTTACAATGCAAGCATCCACTGTTGAGTTGTGTGCGCTAGCTTGTATTTTGTAGACTACATAAGGGATTCATCAAATAGAGAAGTTAATCATGAATCTTGCCAAATTTCATCCAGGGTGAATGAACAGCATTCAGTGCAGTTTATTTAGAGTGATGTTCTAAAAATGATCAAGGAAATGAGCGTGCAACAATGAACGTGCCACACACACAAACAAAACACAGTTAAGGCAACAGAATTGCAATAACATTCTAGCTAATGTTTGTATCCTCTGTCTGGCTATCAAACGTGCTAATAGCACTACTGCAACAATACATTTTAATCAGGCGCTAGCCAAGTGGAGCACATTTGGCTTCTGTGTGGTAAATATTCATTAAACTGTCATCCTTATTGTGTTAAGGGTCTTTTTTGTAATGCACAGAAGTGGCTGTAATCAAAGCCATTAACATGCCATGTAATGTTCGTTTTCGTGAGCTAACTAACGTGGTACTAGCTGCTGCTATACATTTTAATCTGGCACTCGTCCAGTGGCGAGCATTTGTTTTACGCGTGGAAAAAGTTAGAGGTGTTTGTAGCAGAAGAAAAAGAAGCTGAAGACTACAAAGAGAAGGCTTAAAAAAATAACTGCTTCCTAAAAGTGCTAGCTTGTTAGTTAGTTTTGAACGTGTAAACAGAAATGACAAAAGTCTACATCTTCAAAAAAATGCAAAACATGATTCTACAATTTAAAACACCAGCGCACCACACAATAGCTGAGCTACTCGAAGGTGTACCACCAACACAATGTGGAACCAACTTTTTAGCGGTGAGGGAAAACCTGAGGATAATTTATTGGCTATAACCGCAATATGTAAACAGCACTTTTGTCTGGCACAGTCGCATCTTTTTATGAGTAGCTGTTGGTTGGCATTGTGCTCAGTATAAACTTCATTCCTCCTACTACCTCCTTAAAGTCCTTCACGACTCACTACCTCTCCTCCCGCTGCTCAAGCTAACATTACCTCCCACCATCAGCGGCATCCGCTCACCGCACGCTGGAACCTGATAGTAAATACTTGGGTTATTCAAGCGGTAACCACAGCCCAGTCACAGTTTGATAACATAATGAAGAGAAATGCGTAAGATGGGGTTGTTTAGTGGTTCCGCCAGCCTGGTGCCAAAACCACATACTCTCAACTCCTTGGCGCAGAAAATGGCTGACAATGAGATTTTGAGTTTATTTGCTGGCTTCCATTATTGTCAGGATACTTGGCCGCCATTTTCAATCAGAGGTGAAAAAAAGCTGGCTCATGATGACCTCATCGATCAAGACAGCAAGTGAAAACTAATTCAGTGTTCATTTGCACTATTGTTTGTGCTGACAATGCTTTTAGAGTGAGAATGAGGCCCTCGACGTCTCATTGACTCGTCACAGTCACAGTCGTTTCCAGTCATGGAAAAAAAACACTTCTGTGCAATGTGTGAGAAGATTCTCAAAGGTTGCATCAACACTATTTGGGCAACAAGGTTGCCAAACATGATACACAGAAGACCTATTAGTACAGCATTTCAAAATACATTCAATAGTTGTGTCTCGCTGGTATTTTGGATTTGAATGTGTTCAGTTTTTTCAGGTCCAAAGTTGGAGTGTTTTTTTAATTTTTTAATTTTGGTTGTTGTTTTTGCAGGCAATCTGAACATCACTTCATTGCTTTTTTAGAAAAGGGAAAACTCACTTTGTGAGTATCTCATAAATGTAATAAATGGAAGAAAGTTATTTCAAGAGATTGCGTGCTCTCTTCCAAGTTTGTGCGCTTCCAAGATTTTGAAATATTGACTGACAAATCTGAGAAAGCACGTTCCCAGAATCAACTGAAACCCTTCATCGCCACTGTTCCTCTGCTTCCCCCCTGAAACTTGGAAAGACAAGGTGGTTATCAGCGTGACTCCGGCTGTAGAGCGGTTACTGCTGCGGTGGTGACAACGCGTAACTTCTTTCAAGAGGGAAAACGCTGAGAGAACCGCAGCTCCCCTGAGGGGGAAGCAACCAGCGTTAACCAGAGACTTCCACTCCAATAATCAACTTCTCTAATAGTTGTTCCCTCTGTTGGGAAGAAAGTAGAGTAACTTGGTTCTCTTCATTTGACTTATCCTACTTACTAAGAGCGGTGCCACAATGCAGCGCCTGGGGAACTGTGACTCACATCTTCTAACTGGCGGTCCTGTGAACGAAGACCTTCCATCCTCTCCAGTTGATCCCTGGGGCGGACGGGACTGGAGTCACCGCACATACTTCCAGCTCATCCTGTCTGAAATGAGCTTGGTGACTTTTGGCATTCCGGGATACCACACTGTGTTTTATAAATGTGTGTGTCTGCATGTGAAAGCGATAGTACTGAAGTACCACTTAAAACCACAAAAGTGATTGTTCCTGATATGTCAAATTATGGTAAAATTAATTACTTCAGTTTTACTTTGGTGCTGATTTAACTGAGTGTTTTAACTCGACTGATGGCAGTGTTTGGTCCTTGTGTAAAAGGCTTGAGTTACGATATGCAAGCTGAACAACTTCATTCATTCATTCATTCATTCATCTTCTATACCCGTTTATTCCTCTTCAGGGTCACGGGCGTCTGCTGGAGCCTCTCCCAGCTGTCTTAGGGCGAAGGCAGGGTGACACCCTGGACAAGTCGGCAGTTCATCGCAGGCCACATAGAGACAAACAACCATTCACACTCACATGCACACCTACGGACAATTTAGAGTGTTCAGTTGACCTCACATGCATGTTTTTGGAGTGTGGGAGGAAGCCGGAGAACCCGGAGAGAAAATGCAAACTACACACAGTAAGGTCCCCGGAATCGAACCGACGACCTTCTTGCGGTGAGGCGGCAGCGCTAACCACTGCGCCACCGTGTCGCCCTGAACAACTTCAATTAACCTTAATTAATGGCAAACGTCTTAAGGAGATGATGGGATTTTTTTTGTCTGATTTACAATTCACGCAAGTGGCCTGTCTTGATTGATCGTGGTCTCGTCTTGGTCTTAATACCTGTGGCCTCAGTTAGGGTGTTCCTGACTGCATTAGTAGTCCCCAGTAGATAACAAAATTCATAATAACATATTTTCCAACCACAATCCAAATGAGGCCAATTCTGCCATTCTGTTTGACTACGGCTGAAAGCAAAGCAGGAGGACCAAGTTTTCATCTTGACATAATCACTGCTGTTGCTGCAGTTACAACAAGTGTCCTGCTGTTATGTATGTATGTTAATCAGAGTGCCATTTAGTTACTCTGTTGATTTAATGCACAATCAACTGTAATGGCCCACCAGAGGAGTTCCAGACATTTGTACGAGGGCTGTGTATTTTTCCTTCTTAGTTGTTCTGACATAAATCACAAACCCTTTTCGCTATATTTGATGTTTGCACCCCTCATTAAATGAAAGCTCGTCCTGACCAGATGCCAAAACATAATTTCAAAATGTTTGTTGGACCCAGATCAAACTGTTAAGCACTGGTCTGCTAATAAAACTGGATTCTATAGGGTAAAGGTGCACCTCTCATGTGATTAACCAAGGAAGTCAGATGGGGCCTTGAGTCAAACTGCTAACGCGACTTTTATAGACTCTGTAACACCGAGGGGTCATAACCAGCAAGTCTGGCTGGAGTCAAGAGGAGCAAATGCGATAATAAGTCTGAAAAAAAAATAAAAAAAAATAAAAAACAAAAAACACCCGCTCTCCCTTTTTCCCACTGTGTCTAAAAAGCCATCTGGGTCAGAGGTCAAACCAGCCAGCGAAAAAACCTTTCTTTCAAAGCCCTCTGCGTTGTTTCGCCCTGAAGGTATTTGCGTAGGAGGAGGAGGAGGTGGACGTGAGGAGGAGGAGGAGGAGGAGAAGGAGAGAGTTAAAGAAATTAAGAGTTTTCCAGTCTGGTCAGATGTGAGCCTTGCGGCCGCCGCTCCTCCTTTGGCTGCTGTGGTCAGATGCTATTAGGAACACATAAGAGAGATGGATGGCCGTTGACAGAAGGAGGAAAGACCCCGGAGAGGTGGTGGTGGGGCTGGTGGGGGGTCGGGGGTCGGAGGAGGGGGGTCCTTGGTTAGAGCGCACGTCGTGTCCCGAGTTCACGACCTTCCTTCCCTCCTCAACAAGCGGGTCTTTGTGTTTCCCTGTGTCGTCCGCAGTCCGGGCCTCCAGGTTTTCCCGCTGCTGTTATTTCAGTCGTAATATTACGCTGGAGCGGCTAAAAACTTAACTTGTCAGAAATTATGAAGCATGAAGCTTTTACAGCTTTTTGAACTCGGGGGGGGGGCGACAGAAATTATGATAAGTGCAGTTTGATTAGGGCCGTCTGCAAAGAGAGAGGGAAATTCAAGCAAGCATAATTTATAGCAGCTTCATGCCATTGGGGGGGGTGGGGGGACCCACCGAAATGGCACGCCAATTAAGTTATTTTCTCTGGTTTTTGGAGGCCCAGTGATTATTTAGGATTGAAGAGGTGCAGGGAGGCCTGCGTCGGTTTGGCCCGCAGGCCGGAGGCACCGAGATCCTCCGCTTTGGTCCTCACGACCGCCGCTGGCTCAGGTTACACTGCAAAAAAGCCTCTCAAACTTTTTTTTCCCGGCCTTGTTTATTTGCGTTACTGGGCGTGTGTCTGGGGCGAGTGTCTGGGGCGAGTGTCTAGTCCAGCTCGTCTATCTTTAAACGGGCAAAATGTGCCGAGGCGAGACGCGCAAGTTTTCTGTGCAAACAAAGCTCGGCGGTGAGCATCCCTCCCCCCCTCCCTCCCTCCCTCCCTCCGTCCATCCAGTCGCTCTGCCGTGTTTAGTTTGAGGCTGGACGTGATTGACAGTTTCGGACACCTTAGCCGACACATCTGGACTGTATAGATAAGGCGAGGGGGGAGGTAAGACGACCAGGATAATGGATGTTTAAAACGGCACCAAACGAGAGGTCCGTCATGTTCTGGTGGGATTAGATGCAGCAGTAATTTACATTCCCGTCGTTCCTGCCTCAGTCAGTTCTGTCTGAAAGCAGGAAACATCAGGGAGAAGGCGAGCTGAGGAGAGCAGCTGTAATATCTGAACTGCAGCCTGATATGGCAACAGCTGGACGTTGCATCCACATTCTGAGTTCCAGAGGTGGCAAGTAACAAAGTACAAATACTTCATTACTGTTACTGTGTACTTACTCCCTACATTTGTATGCAAATCTGTACATATCTGTATTTTCTACTTCTTACATTGGAAAAACACGCTTGTATACATTTGTGTTTAAAAGATACAAATTCTGTTGGAAGTAATTCACTCGTTATTAATTACAGTTGTTGTTCCTTGAAGTGGATTTCACAAAGTTTTGACTTGATTCTGCAATTTTGACTCAACTCAACATTTTGACTTTGATCATCCACTTTCATACTGTTCAGTACGTTTTTAGTACAGATAAAAAAAAAGGAAGATATTTATTCATTATTAAAAGTGTAAACACCTATTAATGTCTCACTGGTCATAAATATTTTTTGATTACAGTATTTTTTTTTTTTACACAAGTATCCATACTATTACTTCAGTACAGAATGTGAATACTTGCGCCAACCTGCTCCCTACTTCCAAGTTCTGTCTCAGGGGAAAGCGACAGACTGCCCCACCCCTCCCCCACCACGTGGCGCCTGACTCTGGCGTATGGCGGCCGGCGCTGCCAACCTGCGGCCCGTCACAGGGTCCACGTCGAAGGAAAAGCCCCCCGCCGGGCTACACAGATGGGACGAAGACGAGTCCGGCCCCTCGCCTCTTCGCTTCATTGACTCATTTCGACCCGGTCCCGTTATTCACAACAGGAGCCAGGGTGAAAGAGACAATTCATTCATGAGAAATGTAATATTGAGGTTATTCTGGGCGGGAGCAGGCCGCATGGGTTCACACTGCACAAACACACTCACTCAGGGGCTGAAGACAGAGAGGCAAGGTGGAATTTAAAAAAAACAAAAAACAACAAAAACAATGAGGCATCTCCTTCATCCAAAAACACGCAGGTGCCAGAAAAGAGACGGCTGGATGAGAGGCTGTGTGGAGTGTGAGGTGAACGCCATGAATCTGAAACAGACTTGGTTGGAGGCGAGAACACGGTGGGGCAGAAACATCAATTTGTAAATGCAGTCAGACGGTCTTGGCAGAGTAGCTGGCTGCACTGAGAAGGCTGGTAGAGTTACAATCCTGTCAGTATCGTATTCATTTATCTATTATATGTTGACCTTTTATTATCTTTGTGTGTTCTTTTAAATTTAGTCGTATTGTGTTTTGAATATATTGCCTTTGGCTGGCGCTACCTTTCCGTCAGAGGATTTCCTTCAAGTCTGAATTTAAAAAAACCCAAACACAAACGGCACAGGCATCAGGTGCGACAGTAAATATCTTTCACCCACTTTGCCTGCTGAAAGCAAAGACAAAAGGAAAGACTAGTAGAAGTAGCAACAGGGGCAAAGGGAGGTGGAAGCAGAGCGGTGAGGGCTGGAGCTGCAGGAAACACCTGGCCACAGCACCACCCCCCTGCTGGTTGATCCCTCTCTCCTTTCCACAGGGCTCCTAACGGTAAGAGATTATTTTCATGTTGTTTTATCAAACAGCGTGCAGTCTTATTTATTGTCGTCTCACCGAACGGCTGCACAACACCTGCAGAAGCCAAGGATCAACTCTCACGGTGTTCAGTGGATTTTATTTTTTGTCAGGTGTTGAGTCAACTTAAACTCCAAGTATGCCGGGTATTACTTCGGACGACGTGAGTTTGTGTTTGTGCGGTTCGTATTTTCATTCATCGTCCATTAAAAATGTAATTTCTGTTTCATGGCTGTATGGGGTTTGAGTCGGAACCCGCGTGGTTTAAGAAGCCATTTCAACAATAGCTTGAGAGTAAATCATTCAAGAAGAGTCATCGGTTGCAAGACAGTCCCCACTTCGAGAGGGTGCACAGCTATATCTAATCCATTGCAGGTACTGTATATGCTTCTGTATAGTCAGATTTTCACTCAAAAAAAAAGCTATTCAAATGTTCTGAAGCGTAGTTCCATTTTTGATACTTGTTTGACACGTGGGGTCTCTGAGTTTAAAGGAATGAACAACTTTCATCTCTCGTGGTAACTGAGAGTTCTGTCTACTCGTGTTCACTCAAGTTGCTGACTGTGGAAACTATAGCATATGGTTTACATTATCCTCCTCCATTGAGACCGGAGAAAGTTGAGAAGAACAAAGTCTTGATGCATATTTCCAAAAATAAACTAATAACCGCAAAAATGACACCTACTAATATTAATCAGCTTTGTCGACTTATCCGGGCTTTCAGAACTATGTTCTGAAATCATTCAATATGTTGCTATTCTCGCATGACATGTTACGGACCTTTGGCAAACCCCCAGCTCAGATGTCAGCCTCAAGGTCTTGGATTCAATCCCACGATAAAATGAAATAAAATAAAATCAGAACAAGATGAATGATTGAAAGTGAGTTCCACCCATATTAAGATGTACAGCATGCTATCGCAGAACAGATGTCTGGTTTGGATTGATGTCTGGATGTTCATTTAATATTACTGTGAAATACCATGAGAGCCCACGATGGAAACATCTGAGGCCCCGGAAAGAACTCAAAGCTGCGGCCTGGTACAGTAAGAATCATCCATCACTTCTGGAGATGCTAATCGCTTCCACCAATATTAAAAACAAGAAGAAAAGGCTGAGAAATTGAGTGAGAATATCTTTCCTGTGTCGTACAGCTGACTTCTGCTGCCGTTTGGACTGCCTTCATTCAGACTAATAAAAAAACAAAAACAAAACTTGAGTATGCATGCTAAAACACACACACACACACACACACACACACACACACACACACACACGCACGCAGCTGCACTGTACAAGAAGCACCAGGAACAGTGAATAATTATTTTATTCAAGGTATGAAGGAGCTGCTTGTTTGTGCACAATTCTTTGGAATTCCCCCTTTTAAAGAATACATTCACGTTCATGTTAATGCCGTTTGTGAATGATATTGTCAGCCAAACATCACATTATTGGAGTTCAATGACTGAAAAAACAAACATTGTTCTCAGAATTGTTTGGTTGACTGTGTGAGCAGCCACATTTTGTCTCCATATTATATATTTCTCAACTTTATTTATGAAATGCACTCTGCCCATGTCCAATAATGATACGTGTCTCTAGGTGTCATTGACACATACTAAAAACTAAAACTAAAACCAGTCCGTCCTTTACTTCTTCTACATCTAAAAATTTGAAAATGTGCAGCGCGCAAGATTTTTAAGGCATCGGAACGTTTACATCTCGCTTTATCCAAAGAGAACTTGAATGTATCCTTGTTCGCCTCTCTAACCCTGCAACGTCAATGTCCGCAGTGTTTGATGCGTGCGGCGCATCAGGTGTGACGCGATGGCCGAGACTGGTGGAGGACGGGATGAAAGGCGAGCAGCCCTAATTAGATGAGAAGGGGCTTGGCGGGGCTTTAAGTGGAGGACTTGTCTCGCTTTGGTCCTGTCTGCGCACGTCAAGTGAGCGCAGCAGACGAGGTGGTGGGGAGGTTGCGGGGGTTTGGGGGGGGGCTACAATCCTGTCAGAACAGCTCACCTTCATTGACTCTCAGATTGGAGAAGGGGCGCATAAAAAGAAAGTCCTCTTTGATGCAGGGGGTTATCATCGGATTTGTGGAATCTTTGTCGATACTACAAAGGGCTGCGTCAAGGATTATGATGACGGTGACGGTGAAAATCAACAAACCACACCTTGAATGCTGCAGTCTGACATAGTTTATCCCCAACACTCGCTATTTTTCCCATTTGTATGGCCAAGTGTCCACAATCTGTTTTCCAAGCCTCCTCATCTATTTTCTTTTTCTTACTCGAGCGCCCACACACAGTCAAATGCCAAAGGGGGCTCACCTTTGCCTTCATGCCGCCGTATGGAACATTTATAAGATGTATATATTTCGATAACATGAAAGATGGATAAGGAGCCTTTCATCGGTTCCTTGCAGTCGTTTTGCTCGGCATTGTGTACATCGCTGGAACTCCTCTAAATCCGCACACAACAGTGCAATACCACGGGGGCAGTATACAGTCAGTAAACCAACCAATGAGGAAAATAAGCAGCCCTTGTTGCAAGGCATCAAACGTTATAGCAGACATCCAAGGCCCACTAGATGATTTATTATTTAATGTTCATACCAACACAAAAGACACACAAAGGAGGACAAAAGACCTGACAAAAAATGCCTAAGATGAACTTGAGTTAGTAGAGAGGCTCTATCTCCCCATCACTGGTGAAGGGTTTTCCATTCTAATACCAACAATAATTTTGGTTAATGGATTCCAAACTCTCCAACTTCAATTTCCTTGAAATGCATGTGCTAACGACATTGGGGATTACTTTTTGCTTGGATGACAGCCGGGCTGGTGATTGAACTTTCCCTTTTAAAAGTTAGTTTTTGAAGTGCGTGTCTTCATGCCTTTAACTAAAGTAAAATACACCCCTGAATGTATGACAGTGCATATGTACTTTAAAGAGCTGAGAACAGTGCTCTGGTGGCACTTCAGTATGAGATGAAATAATTAAGAGTAAAGGCAGGAGTCTATTCACTGCACCGGCTGGCTGCATGCTTCAACCTCGGTCAGCACCGTTGCTAATGAACTCCAATCAGGAGGAGACAAGCAGTTTGTACACTACCAGCCCTGGGATCACACGTAGAAATCCACCGTGGAACCACACAGATTGCCTGAGGTCTCGTTTCAAAAGCGGAAAAGCTGGGATTGACTTTGTCTGCGGGTCAACTCCCAGGGCGAGCGAAGAAAAGGAATTCATCAGAAACGCCTCTGTGTGACGGCTTCTTTCTGTATGATGACTATTTTGGTTTGCATAGGATGAAGTTACAGATGCTGCGCGCTCAATGTTTATGGACCGGTGGGAGGTTCAACAACAGGTCAACGTAGTTTACCTGAGAGTCATGCATACCAGCAACTACAGAGCAGATGGTCATCAGTTGACGTTTTGAAGTGGTTCTAACTGACTGTCGGGAAGATATGAATATAAAGCACAAACGTGTTTGATATCAATACCACACAGTGCATAAAATGTTCAGTAGTGTCAACGGAGGGGGACGTAAAAAGCAAAATGACATATTTAGAAACACCTTTAGGAAGAGGAGGCTAGAGAAACAAACAAGCACTGCCCTGAATACATTTAAAACAATGTTTTCACCAAGATAAACCAATGCCACTCTTTCTTCTTTTTTAATTGAAAAAATATAAATACAGATAAAATATGCTGCTGCTTAGCATCCATGCTTAGCATCCAACCATGACATGATTTAGCATTTACATACCTAATTAAAGCATGTGGATGCAAATAAAAAATTCGTTAGCGTGACTGCAAGCGCACAATAATTTCAAGCTTAATTGAGTAATTTGATTAGACTTGTTTTGACAAGACAATCTTCCAAGGTAGAAAATTACCTTAATTCAGTTATTATCTAATCATTAGTGAGCATGGAAATGCAAACAACCTGCTGTGAAACTGCTCTGATTTCAATCTAATCTAATCTCATTTCAATTTCCACTAAACACTTTTTTGTTTTTCGCATTTAAAGATATTAGTTTGTGCTGGGACTGGTATCCTCAACGCAGTCGTTAGACACCCAGGCTAGAATTGTGTTGGAACTATTATGTTCAGGCTTCACTGTTTAATTAAGACGTACTGTCAATTGACTAATAAAACTGTGTGTTTGGGGTCGCAGAGGAAGCTGCTGTTATTGCCTCGAGGCTGTAGGTGTCACACATCACAAAACTTTCTCTAACAACTTAATGTAAATAACAAAGTCTAGCTTCTCTTTGTATAATGATGCCACAGCAATTACCTAAAGCCTTGTATTAGTGTAAGCAAAGGATAATTAAACGGCACTTCTTCTACTTCTTACATTAAAAAAAACATGCTTGTTACTATTGTGTTTAAAAGATAAAAAGTCTGTGCAGAAGCAACAGAGGGACATTATTTGAGAGTACCTCAGCTTTGGGGTTAATGTCAGTTCAGTCCAGACTATTCTGGTACCGATTTTTGATTTTTGCAAACAGTTTCACTCCTGGCAAAAAAAAGAAGACTTTTTTTCTTCTTTTTTCTTTTTTTTTTTAACACATTTCAGAACCTGTATTTTCTTACTTTTACTTGAGTAACGGAATTGAATGAGTACTTTAACTTTGACCAGAGTAAATTTTTTACACAATTATCTGTACTTTTTCCAACCTGTGGTGAACACAGTGGTACAGATTGTACAAATTGTAAAAACTGGAATGTGTGTCACTTGAGGTAATTGACCAAAACGCTATGAATGTCTCATTGCTTGCCGGCAGAGTTTTTTTTTTTTTTTTTTTTCCTGCCCCCGGCGTATAACATCTTCAACCATTTTCCAGACGATCTCCACTGAACACCACAAAACATCTGCGCATGCCGCTGAGCTGGACGCGACCCGTTCGCCTCGCAGTCGTGCACGGACCAGGAGAACTCCTCGCTCTGCTCCTGCGAAACCTCCCGCGCTAGCAGCGGTCGCTCGGGGGAGTCGCAGCGGGAAGCAGCGAAAGGGCCTGAGGGCGAACGGCTGAGGCAACGCTGGGAACGCCTCGTGTATACACCCCGTGTACACCCGTGGTCCCCCTTCACCCTCCTCCCCCTCCCCCCGAGTCATGAATTTTAATCGCCTCGCAGGCGTGACATTAACCTTTCCATACAGCGAGCAGCCGTCACATCCTTCTCATGTGCGACCCTGTGATCCATCCAGTCTGCGCTTGATTCGGGAACGGCGGAGGGTGGTCCCGCGCTTGAACAGGTCCCTCGGCGCCCCACCCCACCCCACTCCCGGGCTTGAAGGTTAACCCCCCCGCCCCACCCCTCCGGCACGCCTGGGAAAACACAGCTTGCGCTCCCAATACCTAACAAGCGCGTTAACAAGCGCAGCATCCGTCTCAGGCGCAAGCGGTGTAAATCTGAAGTGCCTCTGGAGAACCGAAAATAAGCTTATCGGCGGCAGCTGACTCATTGTAAATGTCAGGACGGGGGGGCAATGAACGCCACATCAAAGATCGGAACGGCAGCTGAGGATCACCTTCGTCTTCGCTCGCAGATTAGTTTTTGTCAAAGTGGAGACGAGGAGACAAAAGGCCGTCAACATCAAAGAGTTGTTACAGTCGTATTACTATGGAAATATTATTCTGCAATAAAATAAGACGGATGAACTGAGGGAACTCCTCAGAGTTTCTGATGAAAAATGTGTTGGTGGGGGTAACAAGGTCACTCCCTACAGAGTCTTTACTGAGCCCAGGAGGGGAGACATTTCATCACCTCTGTATTAAAACTCATGGAAACCGCACCCCCCCCCCACCCCCCCCCCACCCCCCCCAACTCCCCGCCCCGCCACTTTTTTTTGTTCTTTGTCCTGCGCCGGAGGTCGAGAACTAACAGAAAAAGCTCGTCAGAGCGGATAGCGACCGCTGGGCCATGATGAGCACAATTAAATGGAGATTATTCTCGCTGCAGTGGGGCGGATGAATCGCTGTTTCCGAGGCCAGAGCTAAATGGACTGCAGGTGAGGACGTGTCTGCGTCGGGCGTTCATTAGGATGCAGTCAATGCGGCAGCGGCCCCCCCGGAAAAAAGAAAAAAGTGCAGATAATGTGAGAAGCAAAAGACGGAACGATGCCACCATGAGTTGAAGGGAGATCGGAAACGTCGGATCTTACAGTGGTTTGAGTTTCTGAGGTCATGGGAGCACCGTACTAAGTTCTAAGTTCACTTTACCAAGGCAGCTGAAGATGGCTTATTAAGCTGTCATTAAATGAAACAACAGCTAAAGTCAGTCTTTAACGGAAGTGTAGTCTTTTCCCATCCATGTGAATAAAACCTCTTTCAGGGTTGGTGGACACACAGATGCGATGCACATTGCCATATTTAAACACGCACAGCATAAATTGATACAACTGCAACTTATTCTGATCTGTTTTATTTACCCGGATTCAAGAATTCCAACAACAACAGCATACACCTCCAGCTTGTGCACTGTCCGTGTTTTGCCATGTTCAAAATGCAGCTCTGGGGATCGATCGCCCCCTAGTGACGTCACAAAGGACGCTGTAAATTCAAGGATTATCATTTCAGAGCGTGAAAACTTCCTCCCAACCTTGCATTGACTCCGTAAATCCCCTGTGGCTTTAAAACTGGCAGAGCCAACGCTGAGATTCACGCTCACACGCCAAGAATCAGCGACAACCGCTGCAATCGATGTTCTATTTTATGGCACTCATGCAAGGCTCTTTTTTCTTTTTCTTTTTGCATCTTGCGCAGGTAATTTATTGGCGGCTCATTCCACAAGGTCACTTGGGTAAAACACAGCTCGTGCGCAATCCACTGCAACAGCTAGAGAAGCCAATGAGGAGGCATTTATCATGCATTATTAAAGCGCAAACAATCAAACCTCACCGGCGCTCCTGGGAAACTTTCTGATCGCTTGAATATGGAACGCAGAATCTTATGAATGTCTAAATGAAACGGGAGCCGGGGAGACGGATCTGTGGTGAGGAAATTAAATGCGAGATCAATGCCTTGAACTATGAAGAGTGGCCCCCCAACTACAATTGATTGCAATTAAAATCTTAGGGCGTGTTTCCACTAGCGCTACTCAGCTCGGGTTGGTTTGTGGGAGTTTCCACTGGGTGCTAACAGTTACCAGCCTTTGGTTGGGTAAGAGTTTTGACAAAAGATGAGCACGAGTCCTTAACAAAACACACATCGCCATTTTTGAATAATCTGCTTGTAGAATTTTACATTTTCAGGTATTGAAAACGTAAAGGCTCTTTGGCAGGTAACGTCATCGACTCATGTCGGTAAACTGTTAGCCTTCAACGCTACCTAACGCTAACTCTGTGTTCTGCATGTGTTTTGGGTTTACTGCCAGTTAAGTTTCCCTTCTGAGAACGATTCAACGCAAACTAGCGTATTAACATCGGTGGAATTGAGCTGTTGCAAGTTCGTGCTTTGTGTGGACCTAAGTTGTGTATCCAATAATAAATTATTTTGTGACTTAAGTGACAAAATCATGGTCTACATTTTCTCTTCTACGGCAGTGTTTTGATTTGAGTCAACAGTATTAACCAAATAATTTTAAGCCCAAATGAAACATTTTGTGAGGGAAAAAAAAAGGTCAGTACAAAAAAGTATTGAATTGAAAATTGGACACGGAGGGCATAACAAAAATCAAGGGAGTTTTGCCCACCTTGCTGTGGTAACTCCACCTACATTGAATTGGTACGAAGTTCCAATGGAAACGCACTCATACTGAACCGAACCGAGCAAAGCCAAGCCAATTAACATTAGCGGGAAAGCGTCCTTAGAGTGAGCTTGCGCTGTTCTTAGTATTTCTTCAGGTTGACCGCAGACACGGAAATCAGCGGAAAAAGAACAGAAGCGATTGCCAAGGGATTCACAGGGGTTGTATGTATTTATTTGTACAGCTACAGGTCAGTGGTTCGACATGTATATCTGTTTTCTATTCTACAGCCTGAGGCTGAGAAAATGCATCAGCACACGTGGAGTGAAGTTACGAGACAAGGGTCACGCCCTCTGGTATTTGATCATTGACACGCGAGCGCTGCTTCTCCTCGCCTCAGGGCGAGACTGAAAACGAAGGCTGAAATTTTTCACTGAAGCCCTTCAGTCTGTCAAAGCAGCCCCATTAAGAGGAGTGCTGGGTAAAACCGGCACACGTTCGTAATGCATAAAATGATAATCTGAGCCAAAATAATATCCTGTGACTGCAATGAATGACTTCCTTAGATTGTTTTGGATGCGGATAAAGTTTGGAGGAAATCACTTCTTGCGTGCAATGAGTGGCCGTTCCAAATGGAGTCTTTTCAGGTTGGGTGAGAGAAACGCTTGTTCTGGAAGGCCAAGCCAGGAGCTTTTTGACCAGAACAAACCGTGTTTATTGTTGGATTAGCTGGTAATTCTGGAAATGAGGCCCCTTTAAGAAAACCTTTTAATGAAACAGATGGTTCTGTCTGCCCTAAACTTAAGGATCAGGTATAAGCATTATATTAAGTTAAATGTCAAGAAGACCATGACAGTAGAAACTGGAAAAATGAGACCATATATTTGAAATGCCCAGTGATTATCAGCAAAAAAAAAAAAAGATATCACTTGAACTATTCTCAAAAAACAATAATATCAATGTGTTTCCATGCATTTGTCGCCTGGAGATAAAAACTAACAGTGATTTATTGTCCTTGCACAAGACGAGCTAAGCCCCAACCAGGGGAACAGTTGCGTTTGAACACAAACAAGCATCCCCCAAAAGGTCAGAGCCCAGCCACACGGCGTGACAGACATGCGGGCAACAGGTTGCGACCAGATCCAATCGCCAGATGACCTTTTCCCCGAAGCAAAGCCAACCGACGCCGCCAACGGAGACGGGCGGCGGCCGACTCACTTTATCGGAGCCGCGTGAGATAAGTGGCGCTTCGACGGCGGCATTTAAAAATTCCAGCGGGGTTCTCACCGCGGCTCCTGAACACGGATACAGCGACGGCCGGGAGAGCGATGAGTCACGATGAGAAATGCTGGAAAATTGACAGTCGGATGGAATCTGTGTGAGTTCAGGTAAGTTCAGCCCGTGTGTACCTCAGAGGTAGGAAGCAACACAGTGCAAATACTTTGTTACTGTACTTATTTGATTTTTCAGGTAACGTTGCTTTACCTGAGTTTTTCTATTTCTGGCTACTTTTTTGTTTGCTACCTACCGTTAACAACATCTGCACTTTCTATTTCTCAAATTGGAAAACATACCATTTAGTTTTGTGTTGAAAAAGATACAATTTCTGTAAAAAAGTAATTCACTATAGTTTTTGCTTGAAGTGGAGCTATTTGAACTATGCTGTTGTGTAATAGAGTAAAAGTGGATCATATTGTAGAGAGTGATTATGTTAGAGTACCATCCAATAGTGGTTCCCTGGTCATAATCATTGATTCAATGTGGTTGTACTGCAGTTGGAGAAAAAAAAAAAAACTATAGTATTGAGAGCAGCAAAGCTGTTAAAAATGATACAGATGCTCATGAAGACCACTGGTCAGTTTAGTCCAGATTATTTTGTCACAACTTTTTCATTTTTGCAAAATTAACAACAAATGTATTGTTTTCTTAATAGCGAGAAAATACTGTACTGTACTTCCTTACTTTTTCCTTGAAGTAAAGGAGTTGGATCAGTACTTTCACTTTATTTGTTGACACAAGTGTACATGGATTTAAATAGGCACAGAATGTGAATAGTTTTGACACCTCTCATGTTCCTTGACTTAAGATGGTACATAGTATTCTGTGGTTATTTAGTTAGCCAAAAACTATGGCTGAATTAAGAGAAACAACTTCCGCAAACAACTGACACAACAAACTTACTTGCTAATCCTCCGTTGGCAAGTTGTTCACCCACCATATCTATCGCCACCAGTCTCCACTCTCTCTCTCTCTCTTGCTAATGAGCTTGTTTTTTTTTGTTTTTTGTTTGTTTTTTGGACAATTGCTGCAGGGCCTGAAATAAGGGGTCGTCCTTATCACGCCAGTCACTTAGCGCTGGATATCTCCTAATTAAATGGAAGACCATTTGGCAGGTGTCCGACTGATAGAAGACCAGGAGGGCCCCGTCTCATTTTCCGCCAGGCTGCGGAGGCAATGATAACTCAGGAGGCGGGATTCTGCATGCTCAGAGTTGACTCGTGGATGAGGGAAAAGTGAGACGGGGACCCCCAGGGTCAGCGGCCCAAGCAACACAGCGTGAGATGTTGCCCCTGGTGAGGCGAGGGGCCGCCGTCGCTAACCGCCCCCTTTGCCAGCCGACGGTAATTGGACCGAGCAAGTGCCAAGCAGGATTTCTTGTGCGGCGGGAGACGGGGCGCGGCGAGACTCGACGTTTCACCGGCCGCCGAGCGGCAGAGGCAGCGTGAGTGACAAGCCGTTGGCCCCACCATTACCCCGCCTGTCAGTCTGCGAGCAGGGGCCAATTCCAGTGGAACGCCGCTGTTATACCTGCACTAACCCCCATCCGTTTCAGTTTTAAGGAGCGGATTGATTGGTTGGAGCTTGTACGTTTGTACAAAGTTCAATAAAGTTGAATTAGTGACGTAATGAAATGACAGTTGATTAAAAGGCGTCAAGATCAAGAGCCGTCTTTGACTGTGACATTAACATAGTTTATTACCAAAAAATATATTTGGACTTATGAGCAATTTAATATGAAATCTTTCACTCAGACACCAGAACTGCTGTACTGTCAGGAAATGTGTCAATTAAATGATCAATCAAAAAAATATAAATCATACTTGCAGTATAATTTACTACGCAACCCGTTATTTGAGACGCCATTTATCTTTTTTAATTTTGTCAAAGCAGCTCGTTAAGAAAAGTCTTTATTTGTCTTTATTTCTCACACATTGGCTGATTTTGATTCTGTTACCATCTTGATTCTGGGCGACTGTAGCTCAGGAGGTAGAGAGGGTTGTCCAATGATGGAAAGGTTGGCAGTTCAAATGCCTCTCCATCCCAGTCTGCCGTTGTGTCCTTGGAAAAGACTCTTAACCCTAAGTTGCTCCCAGTGCGGATAGGCAGCTGCCTTGCATGGCAGCAGCCACCCACTGGTGTGTGAATGGGTGAATGAGAAGCCTTTGTAAAATGCTTAGGGGTACTGTGAAGGTGCTTGAAAAGTGCTATATAAGTGCAGTCCTTTTACCATCTCAATTGGTACTCGAAAAATGTCTTTTTTTTTAATTATAAAATTTCACTCAAACTGTGTTTTATTCAGGGGTTAGTGTTGGAGTTGGAATTAAAGGTCAAATCCTATTTTTTTTCAAAAAGAAAAATATATTTTTTTTGTAACAATACGTGTTTTTCGCTTGTCAATGAACCCTTTATCAGCTGCAACACACAGTTCTGTAAATTAAATTATTGGTGATAAGTGAGGACACCTGTTGCCAGGTGCTTCCTCTGACACCACCTCCCCACCCACCTGATTCTGTCCCCTCTTGTCCTACTTAAACCCAACGTGAGGCTGTGAACTTTACGGCTTCCAAGAAATCTGTAGGATTTTCTTTTTGTTTCGCTACTTATTTTGCGCAGTAAGTCCAGGATGAAAAAACTCAGAGGAAAAATTATACTGTACCGCACATCATTGGCCGACCCAGTCAAATTTTGGCGGCTCGGGCCTTGAATAAAATTTTTACGTGGCTTATAAAAGAATCCACACCGATGTGTTTGTTTTTCATGGCGACGACACACAATCATTGTACGTCAGCGACGGCTGCCCTTCTGCGGTTCACCACTTCACCACTTCCTCCAGCAGGCAGCAAATCATTAGCAACGGTTGGATCGGAAAAGTAAGTCGTTGGCCGCATTTCACCCAGTGCGAATCTTATCCGCCTGTTTGTGTAAAAATCATTACCGGCAGAGCCCACGAGTAGCAAAATGTGGCGGTTCACAAGATTATACCCCGGGCTTCAATAGCACAGAGGCCCAAAGTGGCTACGAAATAATGAGCGAGGGAGCCGAAGCAGCCGAAGCAGCTTGCTGTCTCTGCTTCGTCCTGTTGTTGTTTGTTGTTGTTTTTTTTTGTTGTCACAAATCAATATTGACTGGACACACTGGGCTCATTTGTCTTCATGTAACATTAAGTTGCTTGTCTAGTCTCCTTCCACGATCCATTATATTTTTAAAGAGCTGGTTAAATTTGTAATCAAAAAGGCTGAATTCCCTAAACAACTGGCAGAGTGAGTTCGATTCGTTTTTATTATCAGGGAAACAAACGTGCACCAAAATAATTACAGAGACAGATGGGAGACAAAAACATGCAGGGTGTGTGTGTGTGTGTGTGTGTGTGTGCGTGTGTCTTCACACCAGACTGATACGCAGCGAGGGGGTACAGAACTGTTACTCTCTGTGCAAAAACTGGTTTTATTTTAGCAACAGAATCCCATTAACGAATCCCATTGACTCCATTATAATTCTGTGCATTTCACTTGTTGAGGCACACAACGACAGTGTTGTTGTGAGTTTCTAATGGCGTTGCCAGACTTGCAACAATTTGTGCAATAAGTTTGCCCTTCCTACAACGTGCGATGGCCAAAATCCTGTAAAACACAATAATTCAGTCGCTTCATTGCAAGAGTGAATTCATTTGCGACCAATTACAATCAGTTTCTATGCTTGTCTTTGTAGCAAATCGATGCACAACGGCACCACCGACAACAAACAATACCGAGCACAAAAATAGGAGGCGCTGTTCTCACAGGGGCTCCTCCTTCCTTTGCAACCAGTTTGTTTTGGATTGCATAAAGGTAAAACCACCATTCCAGACAATATAATGCATGCTCTATGCTCTATGATAATGTGTTATTGTTGCAGATGGTCTCGAGTCACACCAGAAGGAAAATCAGGAGACCGAATATTTTAGGGCACTGGCTCAATAGTTCGGTCCGGCTGACACGTGTTGCAACGTGAGCCCACGTCGGCCACAAAAGGAGGCGCTAACAGTTGGGGGGTAAACACTGCAAACTCCCAAACAAATGAAAGCTGATGGTTTAGTTATACCTGTCGCGCAGTCTTGCTACCTCAGCTGCTGATGATGATGCACTTATACAGCGCTTTCCCAGTACCTTCACGGTACCCCAAAGCACTTTACAAAGGCCTCTCATTCCTCCATTCAAGCACACATTCATACAGCAATGGGTGGCTGCTGCCATGCATGGCGCTCCCAAGCCAATGGGAGCAATTTAGGGTTAAGTGTCTTGTCCAAGGATACAACGACGGACTAGGATGGAGCGGGATTTGAACTGCCAACCTTTCGGGCATTGGACAACCCACATACCTCCTGAGCCACGGTTGCCCCTGATGAAAGCAATAAATCCCCTCCCATCCCCCCGGAGTTGCACCACCACTGAGCGCCGTTGAGCACGCGGTTATTTGGAGATCAGCCGCCTCAATCTATGGGGCTCTGACGGACTTCAGTGCTGACATTCCAAGCATTAGCATGAACTCAGATATGAGTCACTTCAGTTGAATAAGTCTTAATTATTCTTTTTTGTTCATGGCAGATACAGAATGACACACACTTTTAGACCCGGTAATCAAGTTTGTTTTACCTTGTTGCTATGGTTACGGCCTGCTAGCCACAGTAGCGCTTGTGGTGTTCGGAACACATCTATCTATCTATCTATCCATCTATCTATCTATCTATCTATCTATCTATCTATCACACATTTTGCTCTTCCACTTCCCAGATTTACTGGTTGACACCCCCAAAAATGTGCAGTGTTCACAAATAGGCCTCTGACAGAAAGACAACTGAACAAGCAGAGATGTGATCATACCAAACAGTGTAAATCTCACACTGGTACACAGTGCTTGCAGCTCTAATAAACCTTGTCTGAAACCGATTCCGCAGTCTGGAAGAAGAAGCTGTGAATTTAAATATGTCTTAGCTCTGGGAAATATTCATCTGGCTCTTCTCTTCCCACGACCACACGCACGACTGAGATCAGCGGCGAGATACTGCAGCGCGCTCGCATTCAGCCTCACTTCCTTCCCTGCTTTTGTCTTCACCCGCGGCTCATCTTCCCTCCCCGCACCATGGGTGGGAGGCGGAGATGTTCAAACCATTAGTCTCTACTTAGTCACACTGCTAAATTGATTGCAAATGCAGGGGAATTAGGGGCGAAATTGAAATTATATCATCACAGCGCTCATCTCCGAGTCAAATGGGGAGGAATAGGAGCCGGTCGTCTCCTGGAGAATGACATTATTCGGCGCTAGGCGAAACCAGGACGCGACACGTGGAAATGGAGAATTATTCATTTTCACGCAGCAATGGGCAAATAGAACAGAGGAGAACTCTCAAGTACTATAATGTTATTAGCGGCAACGGAACACCAGTTATTTGTCTCACTAATCATTGGAAAACAAATGATGACAATAGAAACAAATACAAAAGTATGAAACAGAATTATTTAGTTTTCTAATTTTACAGAGTGGGAGGACTATTTTGTGCTGTTAAATGTGGCAGTGACGAGGACTAACTGGTCACAAGGAAGTAAAGCTCCAGGCTGAAAGAGGAAAAGTTAAAAGGCTTTAGGGGAAAAAAGTGCTGAGGCAGCAGCAAAAAAAAAAATAATAATAAAAATGCCAAGGTGACACAGCATCTCTCACACTGCCGCTGCCCCGCAGAGTCACATGACCTGTTGACCGAGTGCCAGACGCACTTAGCGCCAATCTGGCCCTGTCCTCGCTCTGACTGATGTTGAAGAGCTGCTCCACTGCTTCACTCTCCTGACTTCTCCCACAGTAAAAAAAACAAAACAAAACAAAAACGTTGCTGAAGGGTAACTTTGTTTGCTCCTAAAAAAAAATAAAAGAGGTAAATGTAAATGTAAGTTTTTATTCACAATACACGAGTTTATAAATCTACATCCCATGCATGCAAAAGAGAAAAGAAAGTAAAATAAATGTATAAAATCGCTCTAAACTTTCATTACTTTCAGTGATGGTAGGACCTCAGAGCAGAGCGGAGGGGAGGAGAGGAGGAAGGAGAGATTGCTGTGACATGCAAAATGCAGCTTTTCTTCACAACTTTTGTTCCGTCTTAGCCTCGGGAAAGTTTCCAGCGCCGTGACTGACGCAAAAAGTTCAACTTTTCAAAGCATTTCAAAGCTACGTCTCTACGCTTCAAGGAGTTTCGGCGCTGCCAAGCACTGAATTCAGGATTCGGGGAATTACAGGAATCTTTTGAGTAACTTGCTTGCAACAGACGTCAAGCCCCCACGGTGCAAACTGCACATCAAGGCCAGGAAGTGATTGTCTAGTCACAGCAACAGTCTAACAGAGAGCCCACAAGAACAAGAAGCAAAACTAACGTTTTCACAACTGTTGTTAAGAAATGACCCCCCTCCCCGGAAAAAAAAAACTCCCCGAGAGATTTCATCTGCATCACAGGACCTCAATTTTTACTCTTTATTTATAACATGAAATCCACATTGAAATTAAATCTCACATCCAACAAAACAAGTGACTTTCATTTACGTCTTCCCCTGCTTTCTGCACCTGAGCCAACGCAATACACTTCGATTGCATCAGAATCATATGACCGCAAACTCAAGCTGCCTAATGCTCAGGCTAAGTACCAGGATTCTGCGAGGATTCGCCAACAATTCAATGCATCGCGCAATACTATGACCGACATCATAAACTGTTTGCCGCGCACGTTCTAGCTAGCGAGCTAACGAGCTAACAATCTGCAAGTATTACCTGGGTACGTGACCATATATTCTTGGCATTTTAACACGAACGCGGCGCTAAACCTGCTGACCCATAGTGCAGCTCACGCTTGCTAATACAAATGGAAGCACGCGGCAGAGCAGCCTCTTAAAGTCCGACTGGGACATTCAGTGAACTTGAGCATGACTGCTTTTAATAGTCCGAGCACACACCACCACCACTACCGCCGCCACCACACCTTGCTGGCCTTTTTTAATGTAATTAGGCTCCAAATTTATTCATCGACTTGAAGCGAGTAGAGCCACTTCAGAGGACGGTGAAGGTTGACGGTGCAGAGGAGTGCAGGAAGGATCCTCCGAAGAAGCCGAGACAGAGAGTGATTGAAGGAGAGCTGGGACAGGAACAACGAGCTGTCCGACTTATTAGCGGTGAAAGGAGAGCGGGGCTGGCTGGGGAAAGTGAAGATTAGCACCAGTCCGCTCTTCAGGGATCTTTGCGAGATTGCAAAGGTGCACCGGCCAGTTCCACTGCCATCTGGCACCTTCTTTCAGGTGTGAAATTTCTAAAAGAAAGAAAAAGGTTTTGCAAGCCTGAGTAACCAGTGTGCTAGATTTGTCTGAATACTAGGAAGCCTTTGAGTAATAAAAAGCCTTTTCCTAACAACAATCACAATCAAAATGTTGAGTCAATGATCCCTGCTTCTGTCTAGATTTGAAATTACTTGCATGTCTAAAAGCTGTCAATAATCTACTCCACAAACATACAGAAAAAACTCTTACAAGCTTAGTGACTACTGTGCCATTTTATTTCGTTTCAGCTGTATACATCATTGCAATTGTATTGCAAGACGTTTGACTGGTCCAACTCTAAGTACAGAGGGGCACAAAAGGTGCCGGGCGCACAGAAGTATAGCCCGCATCCATCCCCTAGTGGTGGATTCAAGGATCGCGTATTTGTGTTTGTCATTTTTGCAGTCATTCATCTCATTGGAGAGCAGCATGTGATGTCATAAGCACCAAAGCCTAGAAAAGTTGGACATATTTTCAGGTAAATCTCATCCCAAAGAAGAAAATCACTCACTTTTTGTGAGTAGTGTACACATGCTACATGTAAAAGCTTTTTGTTGTTGTTCTACTTTAATACACTGAAATATAGCTGGTTTCCATTCAGTGTTCAACGATAAACTTTCAATGAAACAGCTTTATGTTTTAAAATCCTCCTCCGTTAGTGTTGCCTCGTCATGCGTCAGTCGTCACACCGTGGGTGACGGGCGGGCCGCTGGCTGAGTGTGTGGCGAGTGTGCTGTGTGACTGCAGGTCTGTCACCCGCCACAGGAGAGCACGCTGGGTAGTGTAGTGAGTCGAGCGCCGTCTGCTGCCAACACATATGCTTCAAAAGCGAGCAGCAACCGTCTCGCCCTCGGGGGACGGCTCGCAAAGCAGCTCCAGAAAAACTATACATTAAAATAACACAATAAGAAAATAAGACATAAAAACCAAGACAAACGCAGCGGATGTGTCGCCAGGTCTCAGGTAGAGCTGTTGACACGTGTAGCAATTTGCCGCCATCGTGTTTCTCCCTGAGAAAGCGTCTCTCTGTCTCTGACTCTCTCCCTCTCCCTCTGTCTCGCTCTCTCTCTCTCACACACACACACACACACACACACTGAGTGGAAACATTTCCGGTGACCTGGCCGGCCCTGCAAAGGCTGACCGGCCCAGTCTATATTTAGTTGATGAAGCGAGACAGAGGCACTCTGGTGGAGGCAGTCGGGATGATCACGAAATCACGAAAGGGATTTTGTTCTCACTGCATCAGTCTGTGAGTTCTTTCCAGGGAAACAGTGTTCACCCTGGTGGCTGCCCAGGTGTGAGCCTTTTTAATGCACACTGAAATTACCCGATTTCTGGAGATACAGAAATTTTTCAAAGTCATCGTGTAAACATAAGCGTTGTACGATACATTTGATCAGATCAAGGCATAGGTGTCAAACTCTGACCCGTGGGCCAAATTTGGCCCGCAGCGTAATTATATTTGTCTCGCGAGCCAATACAAAATCACTACTAGAGCCGCCCTGCAGGTGTTACACAGCATATGCAGCGCTAATAATACAAATCCCAGAATTCTCTGCTGGTATTTTGGCACGTCAACCAGGACAGGACGTTCATTGAAGGACATTATTATTATTATTTTATATTTGAATGTATTATTAGCTCATGGAAAAAGGTTACTGTTGAAATTTAAATTAAAAACTAAGATTTTTTTCAACAAAATATCAATATTGGCCCGACACTTTTGTCATGTTCTTTTTCCTGTTTTATTTTTGAAATCTGTTTAGTCTGTTGTCAGCATCTTTACTTTTACTTCCTGTGTTTAGTTCTTGATGTCTCACCTGTGTCTCGTTGTCAGCCCTGCTTTGATTGTTCTCACCTGTGTTCCCCTGGTCCAGTGTATAAATAGTCCTTGTCTCCCTTTGTCTGTGTTGGATCCTTGCTGGGTTTTGCCCAGGTTCATGCCATGTCATGCCATGTCATGCCATGTCATGCCATGCCATGCCATGCCATGTCATGTCATGCCATGCCATGCTTGGTCTTGCCCAAGTGTTGTGCATTTTCAGGTCTGTTGTTTCATGTATTCTTAGTTCCTCATATTGACTTTCTTTTGCACCCGCTTTGTCTTTGTTTCGGTAGTTAAAAATATAGTTAGTATATAGTTTAAAATAAAAAATAATTCCCCTGAAAATCCGCATCTGGGTCCTGCCGCCACGGCTTTCGCTCTGACAACTTTGTACAAGTTTTAAATTTTGGCCCACTGTATATTTGAGTTTGACAACCCTGTACTGCGGCCTTTATTAGTGAACTAGAATTCCGGTAAACCCATCAGCATTTTTCTGACATGACCCATTAAACTGATATATTTTGTTTTGTATTTAAATGCACGCATGTCCTTAAAAATAAAATGACGGAACACAGCAGTGACACTGGCTGCAATTTAAGCGCTAGAAAAATGACAAACTTGGCGCACAGAAGTGGAAAGTGGCTCAAGAGCCACTCCTGGAGTGAAGCGCCGACTAATTTCACGCTCAGTGAAATAATTTTGCAGGTCTGTTGGCTCCCGTAGTGGCAGGCGACGCCGCCTCTCGCTCGGCAAAGGCCAGAGCAGATGTTCGGAAAGGAATCCCGACGTTTGCCTCTCGTGTCGCACGGCGAACGCACGTACGAAAGAAGTCCGCTGATGGGCTGCAAATGTGCAAATCGAGGGTTTACATTCATTTTCATTAATTCCTATCATTCTAACGGCCAAGACTGCTTTGGAGATTTCAGATTTCCGTGTGCCAAACAGGCTCAGAGCACCAGTGTTACATCAGAGCCACGGGCCGGAAAAATCCATGGTGACCGACAGAGGCGTTTTTATTTTTTGTTTGTTTTTGTTTTTTTTTCTTCCCCTATTGGCTCTCGGCCGAACTTGCGCCTTTACTTGATTAAAAAAAAAAAAAAAAAAAAAAGTTCATCCTTTGGGCTTCTGGCTGAACCTTTTATGCACGCCGCACACAATGTGAGCTAGTTTTCTTCCTGGTTGTCGAAGGCAGCTTTGGGGAGTTACAAGTTACATGTAACGTAGTTGCGTAATTTAATTACAAAATAAAGATAATAGTAATCAGTTGCTTTCCTGGAAAATGTGTAATTGACTTAGAGCTGCTGGTGGAGTTATTCATGGGTAAAATTTCAATTACATCTGACCAATTTTTACAAAAATTGTTTAATAACTTTATTTCAGTTGCTCTGTGTGGTTTCCTCGTTCACTGGCTCGGCACGAGCGCCGTTCTTTTCTGTTTCCCTCCACAGACAAAAGTTTGACACTATTCTGATGCTTCTGGTTGGTTCTCCTGTCAAGTTCGGAATTGCAGCGCCCCCTACCCCTCACCTGCAAGTTGAATTTTCTCTCTTTGCTGTGCAGCACCAACAATGTTGATTAAAAACTTTACCTTCCAGTTTTGGAGGTATAAAAAAATATTTTGCACAGATATCACACTAAGGTGATATCTGTGCAAAATGTGCAAAACATTACTTTGGTTAAGTAACAGAAACACAGAATTACACTACTAGTGCATGTTCAACAGTAACTTGTCATTGTAAGCATTCACATTTGCAGAATAATCTCCCCAGCCCTGGTCGAAGGGGACGTTCTCCACCTCACAGCCACAGCGACCTGCGAGTGGCTCGCGTCAGGAACACAAAGGAGCGAGTCGGCCTCGTTCTCTAACAGGAGTCATTTCATGGCTTATTACCTCATTTTGGCTCCGCCGAACCCGCAGCCACGTTTTTACTCAGGCCGACACGACGCCAACGACAACGGCAGCAACACGCGGCGGTAATGGCGTTGCAAATGAAATGGATTTGAAAGTGTCCTCGCACCGTGTCGCCGGGCGGCAGAGAACATGAGGTTTTACATCTGGCTGAGTTCGGAGGGAGCGTTGAGTACTTGTTCTGGGGCGAGGACGCGTGTTTGCATGGCGGAACGTGGATGAGATGTGGGAGATTGGGCCGTGGTTGACGAGCTGGACATTTGTGGTCACGCTGACAAATCTTAATTCTTCTTCTTAATGATTAGATGATTCTTCACTGATATTCTGAGACATTAAATGTTGTGTTTATTTATTAATTTGATTTATTTATTGATTGATTGATTATTTTTTCAATTTATGTTTGTGTCTGTGTATGTATGTATGTGTATATTTTCTTTTCCTCTGTGAGGTTCTGTGTATTTACAAATATTTATTTTCTTGTAAAAAAAAAAACGCACCTTATCTTTCTTTTTCTAATAACCCAATGAAAAATTTGTAATAAAATGATGGTAGTAAAAATTAGTTTCTTCTTCTTCTTCTTCTTCTTCTTCTTCTTCTCCCAGGGATTATGACAGGACGGCCTGCCAAGCAGAGTTGAGGTTCACGTATCCATCCTCTTTAAAAGATGAAAGAATCGTCGAATCGTTCCTAGAAGTTTCATTTTGAATCTTCTTAGTTTTTTTCCTCCCATTTTGCAATGGGTTTTGCCTCTCTCTCAGTCGCCCGGCCCTCCAGGTCCTTCCTGCCTGAAGAAAAGTTGGGAGCTACCACGTTGAACTTTCAGTGACACATACAGTAATTGCACTTATTAAGCCCAGCCTTGTCTGTGTTGTCAGCATAAAGTGGCCGTGGTATTCTTTCATAAAAAAGGAGAAAAAAGAGGCCCAGGCTTTTCTCTTTTATTTGCTTTTCTCTCACATCTCTTTAAGAAACAAGTGATTACTAAAACACAACCAGATGTTGGATGTGTGGTTAGGTGTCGTTCTCACTCAACTGAGGGGGAAAAAAACTGCACGCCGTATCAGGGGGAAGCGGGTTTAGCTGGGGTTAGTTTTTTTAGCGGAAAAGCGATCGCTGCACATTATGACGCACGCTTTGATGCTTGGGGTCTATTAGTTACTATTAGTCTGCCAGATTTGCTTACCGGGACCAACGTGACTGGTTTTTGCCCTGGTTTTTCAACAGGGCTTGGTTTGACCATTTCAGCGCAAGAGGCAGCAGCTTCTACCACTGCGAAGCAGACAAGCGCAGAAGAAAGATGCTGCATTCACTTGTGCTGATTGGAAGCAAGTGGCATTTTGTTTTGTTTTTTTGTCTTGTTATTAAAAAAATACAAAAAAAAAAAGTGGGGATTTGCCTCAAATGTGGAATCAGACCATGTCGAACTGTAAGCATTTTGTGGGAATCCATATTGTACAAATCTGCTGGCTAATTACAAGCTGGGTTTCATACACACGGACATTACAGGATGTTTTCTGTGTGCTTTTGATTTGCTTTGAAATGAAAAACACTTCAATTTCAACTGGCACTATGAGCCAGCGAGCGCACTGCCAGTTCCAGCTTTGCAGCAACTCAAGCAAGCTGTGGTGGATTTATACCTGCCTTTAATTCAGCACCGAGTGCAACTAATGAAACGGCGTGGGAGCGGAAATCAACAGGATGAGACTGAGAGTGAATACAAAGTTTACCAGTTTGGGATGGCTGCCACTTCCTCTTTTCTGCCCTCCAGGGGCGTCACGACAATTTCACAGCAAAATGTGTCAATTAATTTTTTTTTTTTTAAATCTTCTTTTTTTTTTTAAAAAGTGCGACTATTTCCAAGTTGGCATAACACAACAGCATACTACATACTACAATATCCAACTGGTGACTGTATTCATGAGTGCATCCAGTAACTATGTTAAGGGTTGAGGCTAATTATTAACAGTTTTTTTAATAATGGAAACAAAAAAACAAAAATACAGTTTTTTACTCACAAACTAGATGAGCAATTTAATCTTAATATATCTTTACACACCATTTTTGATCCAGGAGAATGAAAGTCTAGCTAAAACTTTAAAGGACAATCAAGCATTTCAGCAATAGATAAAGAGAAAGTTATTTTTTTTTTCAATCTGCCAACAACAAACTGACTGTGTCGCCACACTCACACTGGCAGCAAACAGAATAATACTTGATGTTGATGAGGCCACTGCTCCTCAGCACCTGAAGCCTGTGCTCTCCTTTACAAAATGGTCTTCATCATCGGTTCCCTCCTCCGTCTCCATTCAATTTCCTTATAAAACTTTAATAAAAAACTTTGAAGGACAAACTTTAGACGAGGGGCAGAAAGTTGAAAGAAGCTGAATGAAAAAGCTCTCTGTGTAATTGAATCAATCCTCCTGTTGATTTATTAGTGGAGCTGGTCAGTGCAATCAGACGCTGCAGCTCAACCAACCTTCCCGGCTTCAACACAAGGCTTTGAAAGGCGATGATTTGCTCCATTATCTCTGCAGGTGCATTTTGCAGAACGTGACGTAACTGTGAAGAAAATCAGGGCTTCGCTCGCAAAAATGGAGACACGTGATTTGTGACCAGTGAGGAGGCAGCAGTTCCAAACATGACAACTTTTTACTTAATTATTTATCTTTATTTTGGTAAGCTTGACATTTTGCCTGCGTAAAATAAAAAAATTAAAAATAAGAATCTAATTTTGGTGAGCTTACCAATGTTTGCGACTAAGTCTTAGTTTTTCCCCAAGAACCTCTTTTTAAGTCCTGCAACTCGAACCCACGAACCCACAAGGGCCGAAGAGAAACACCAGAATTCCGGATGAAAACCGCCCTTTTCCTCCAGTGTGTCTGTTAGGCAGTTAAAAAAATAGAATAAAAAAAGGAAGACATTTTCAGCCAAGGCCGTCTCTCCTCGTCTCTGTGATCACTTGACCGACGCAGCGAAGGAGCCGCTCATTATGTGGCCGCGCGACTCGTTTGTTGTGACCTTGACGGCTCTCCTCAAGCATGCTGCGGCCGTGAGAACAAAACAACCTAAACTGCGCACGTTCGCTGTTGCCGCCTCCTTTTTTTTTTTTTCATCCAATGGGCTTCGGCACCTCATTGTTTATGCTGACACCAAGTGTGCGAAATACCCGTCAATATTCGGGGGGGAGAGGGGTCCCCATCCTCCTAATTGTTAGTCAATACCAATCTAAATATCCTTAAAATGCAGGAGGCCTATAATAACCTTACAATAGTTCATGAATGCAAGTCATGACAGTCTAGATAACAACACGCACACACATACACACAAACAAGCCCTGCTTATTTTTAAAAATGTATTATTAGACGGGGTGATCTTAAAGACTTTAGTGAGCATTAGTGACAATAATAAATGTATTTTAGCTTTTTGAAAAATGAGAACTGTGAACCGCTTTCAGGGGGTCTCATGGGTTAATCGGGGGGGGGGGTCCAACCCTGCAAACCCATCTGTATTTTGCACCCTGCTTACCTGTATTTTTTGTTTCTCATGCATATAGCCTTTCGTTGCACTTACACACGTCGAGAAGCTGAAACCCACTGATTAATCTCGCGCAAAGTTCATCCCAGTCATAAAAATGCAGCCGTATCAAAATGTCATTCCTGCAAAACATTTAGTCAATCTGTCGCATTATTACTGGAAGCAAGACATTTTCGCAGGACATCGAGGAACTCTCATTCTAGAATTGAAAAAAAAAGAGGGCAGTTGTATTAAATGTCACCAAACAAAGGGACTGATTAATGGGAAGTCGTGTTCACTGCTCACAATAAGCCAGTCAGTCAACACGAGCGGCGTCCTGGAGCCGCCAGCGGCGTTTCTTTACCTGTCTCCTACTTCACAGGCGTGTTTGTTTAACATGCAGGTGGGAGGACGTTTCAGGACACGATGATTACGACGGCATGAAAAGCAGGGGGTGGGGAGAGCAGTTGTTTGAAAAGCTTGATTAAAGCGTCATCAGAGGATTTATAGACTTCCTGCACTGCGTTTCAACCGAGAGGAGTTTCGTTTCCCTTTATTAGGTACACTGAAGAGGTTAGTAAGTGCACAGGAAGTGATATATGGTATAGTTCAAACAGAAAGCCCATTTTGATGAGGTCAATCAAAACTAAAATGTTTTGTTTGACAACTTTTAATAGGAAACGCGGTTGTAAGTTGCAAGGTGTGTGTATGCAAAGATTCCCATTACAGTATCTAAGATTAAAAACTATATAATTCTTTAACAACTGAATTAAAAACTTGTGCTAATCAATATTTATCTTTTTATGAAAATGTATAAAGACAAAATACGAGACAATATGAAATAGACAGGCAGGATCTTAAGTTGTGTTGCTTATTCACTTATTCATCTTTGTTTGCGGTTGTTGATGATGAGTTGTTGTGCACGTTTTGTTACACAAAGAAAAAAAAATTGTATTCTCTACAAGTGACTGTTAAACGTCTGATGGACAAACCATCAAACTCATTATTGTTTTTCCTGGGAAAGGGGCAGGTAATATGAGACTTTGCTCTTCCTGTCCCTTTTCAATCATAGACTGGAACAAATGCGGAATATTTGGTGCTCAGATGTAAAATACTATTTCCACTATACAGAATAAAAATGAAAAATGAAATGAAATGAAGCGGAAAACAATCAAAAGCGATATCAGATTAGAAATATGTGTCAAGATCTTCAAGCGGAGACGAGGGTGAAGATCTTCCCGATGACATTGCGTAAAATAAAACCTGGCATCCCGGAAACTCCCTCAAATAAATGGAACCTTTCAGAAAGAAGAACCCTCCTCAAAAGTGGCGACAATGAAGTGCGATGATTGCGACAGAAATAAGACTTGGCACCAGAGGAGAAAACAGAGCTGTTGTCGCACAAGTTCCCTCGATGAAACTAGCTGTTTATATTTCAACTGTATTTGATCGACGTGTCGAAAACAGCCAGCAATATTTGCATAAATCCATCTTGAAAACTGTCACGTCGACCTACCAGCTCCGCACACAAGGCTGGCGTGCGCTCTTTCGATTAAGACGAGATGAAATTAACCCCGTTGGTTGTTGAGGGTGAGAGAGTCTCCACTCCACGGCTGACCTGTGAGCATCGGCGCTTCTCTCCCTGAGCGCCAGTCGCTGTCGTGAGAATGGATGTCTGGCGGGGGTAATCACAGCTGGAATACAATAACTGCCTCGGGTTCATTTGGCAAAAGGGTGCAGCGAATGCATCATGCAGACGAAGGAGCCGTTTGATCCTGCTGAGTCCACTTAAGGTTTGATTCAAGGAGCGAGTCATGCGATCTAATGGCTAAATGAGACGTCTGCCCTTTTGCTGCTGAACAGCGGAACCACACAATCAGGTGAAGAAGCAACAGAGTGATTGTGGGCTGCTCCTTGGGAAAACCCTCCAATCAGGGTTTTGGAGGCCAATGCATTGATCAGAAGTATCAGCCGAGAAGGTCTGTTGATACAGCACACAGCAGGTTCTCCTGTCAAATCATGACAATGATTCTGACCAGTCCTCTGTGTTTGTTGATGGCATCACTGCAATTTTAGCTGGTCTTGATTTGGCTCTGAACATCGATTAGGAGTTTATCAATGTGGCCTGAATACCACTTCCATGAGGTAGGAGATGTGTATTGGGTTGCGTGAGTTTTAGTTCATTATAATGTAATAAACTTGAATCTTCGCAGCACTTCCTTGTATTCATTTTCAGTCGAACCCCTCTGAGCTCAGCTGGCAGACCTTCCGTGACGCCTGGACGCTGAGCCCGGCTCAGCTTGTTTCATTGCAACAGTCGACATCATCAGCAATCCACATGAATTTCTGTCAGTCTCGTTCATTTTCTTGAGACTTATTCTGCCACACGACCCTGCCTGGCTGTTATTGTGGCGCCAGGTTTGGAATAGATTTTTTTGTTTTCTCTGGAAAACTAAAAAAGTAATTCTATAATGTGTAATGGCCTTATTAAGTAGTCAGTATCAGTATCGGTGAGTACCAAAATGCAAGGATTAGTACTCTACTTGTTCTGTAAAAAAGTGGTATTGGTGCATGGTGGTGGTCCCTAATCATTATTAGTAGTAGTAGCAGTAGAAGTAGTAGCAGTAGCAGCAGCATTGGCTGGTTATCATTATATGTAATCTTATTGTAAATATAATTAACTGTCTCACATTATCCAATTGGCTCTTTTGATCATCTTTTTTATTTAGCCCACCCGCTGATTCAAGACTGCCAACCAATGCAGTTTGGAGAATGCATAGCTCTCCAACGCAGGTGGTCCAAACCACCTCCAGTCGTAAGCAAATACTCAATCTCAGAGCATTTCTAAGGTGGCACAGCTGGTGTGATGAAGTCGGTGATGTGCCGTTAAAAGGGCCAGGGGGAAATGGGGGATGCAGCCTTAATATCAAAGCACATGGATTGTAGCAGTGCAACTCGGCCGCCTCCACGTGTGTCAAGTTAACCCTCGCAGCCGCAGAGCAGATCTACTGCAAATCCATTTTCCAGGTGCACTCACACAGGGGCGCCGTTATCGCTGACGGCGCTCTCCTTCACGGGATCCCACGTCTCACTGGAGGGGGTAGCATCGCCACATACCGCCACGCTGCTGCGAGCTGAGCATGCATTATGCATGGAACATACAGCGTCGACATAAGGATGCGAAACTCACGCCTACCCGCAGGTGGTATATGATGCCTCCGCACCGAGAGAAAGAAAAATCTAATCATCAGACAGCAGAGCTGAACAAAGCACGCTGCAGGACCGTGATGTGATATCAAGCTGCTTGCCTTTAACACTCCAGCACTCGGCAAAATGCAGTGATTTCTTCCTGAAGGGATGTGTTATCAGTCGGGCAAGGAAACAATAAACCTTCTTAAGCCATTAAGGATATATTATAAACAGCAGAGTTGGGACGTAACAAAGTACTTTGTACTCAAGACTATACTCTTTCAGTTATCTGTACTTTACTTGAGTATTTCATTTTCTGATGGCTTTTTTACATTTGTACACAAATATCTTTACTTTCTACCCCTTACATTGGAAAAACAAGTATTACTTTTGGATTGTTGTTGCTTTAAGTGGAGCTATTTAAACTAAACTCTTGAGTAGTTCAATATAAAAGAAGATCATGTTTAGAGTACCTAGGCTTTTACTTGAGTGAAGAAGTTAAATAAGTAATTATACCAGAGTACTTTTTAGTATTCGTATTTTTACTTTACATTTGTGAACCTTTGCCACTTTTGCCACTTTTGCTAAACAGTCACAAAAATCCTACCTAGTCTAGCTTTACTTATTTTACTATTGGCCCAGTTAGCCAAGAGCACAATGCTACATTGTTCCTCCCATATGGTAAAAGCAGAAAACTAGCCCCCAAACACCTTTCCATTCAAAGTTCAGCTTTCAGAACAGCCTTGCTGCATAGGTCTGGTGTCATGAAAGGATTACCATATATATAGCTCATGCCAGTGGCCACAGGTAGATCCCTTATTCACGGGACGTTGCCCCTCACGCGGGCCTGATGGGATTCCATTCGAACACCTTGCACCGTGTTTGTGGCCTCGTCACTTTTTACGGCGAGGTAATATTTTATGACGCCGGGTCCGCGAAAGACCTTGTGTGTGTGTGACTATAAAAGGTTTACATTAAGCAGTGGTTTATACCAGACATAAAACACACACATGAGGCAGCACATGGGACAGAGCAATCCATCTAAAAGTTCCCACTTGACTGTAACCACGTCCAAAAATGATGTGTGATTTAAGGCGGGCCACTAATGGGTATGACACGACCCAACGGTGGCGGCTGCGCGATCAATGCAGAAACTGGAGTCGGAGGGGATGGGTGGAGGCAATCTCGTCTCAGCGGCACGCTGCACATGATAAGGAGGGTTCGTACTCGGGCCAATCACACTCTGGATGGTTCGCCAGGGATAAAGCAATGCAACTTTACTTGACCCAGTTGGGAGTTTTGTGGTGCATCTGGGCATTGTTCAAAGAGGGGACACCTTGTCCAAGAGTGCATCTTTGAGACAGGAAGATTCAGCCAATGAGTGGCAGGGAAGGAGGAAAACAAAGCAATACCCTGGGAGGGAGTGTCCTCAGGAAAGGAATGCAAAATACATAACGACTCCATTGCACAAAGAATGCCAAACAAACAAATTGAATGTTTATTCACATGTTACAAAGTTACAATACATTGCTCTAAATTAGGTTTGTGCATAGAAGCTATCATTAGTATAAAGTGGGGCGCCATTTAGACATTTCACACATTAGAACATTTTTAAATGCTGGCTACCTGCTAAACAACAGCAAATATTACTGTAACATTAATTCTGTTACTATATTTTTCTACTTCAACCGATTTCCAGAAGCAACCGCTAAGCTCACTGACAGGTTACCTTCAATTGTAACTGCAGGCCACTGTCTAACATCATCCACCCGCCACAAGATGGCAACATACAGAAAGCGCTCATTGGATTCATCTATTCTTTGAACCGGTGCTTAAATGGATCTGGCTCAACTTCCTCCTGGCAGATTTTCCGTGCCCACATTTCTCTCTGTAATGTCTTTATCTTAATCTCAATCGCTCTTCGCGTGACCCGAGTATCACCGCCCTAATCACATTGCCTCTGAGGTTTCTTCCGTGCGCACTGTGCCATGTATTTGACACTGGGACGTTTGGACATGTTCTCTCCCTGGATCTCCACATAGCGGTATCGCTAGCTGGAGAGACCTTTATGGCCGCTGTGATGAGAGGAAAACTTAGTGTGGATTATTTTGCATGTATGTTGCCCAGGGAGGCTTTTTCAGGTTGGCGATACGAAAGAGAAAGACTACAAAGAGACGGACAAAGATTTTTATTTTTCTCTGATCACCTTTGTAGTTTAATTTATTCATGGTAACTTATTTAACAGTTGACGATGACTTCCGTCACTCATCGTCTGTATAGTGCGTAGCCTTCCAGAGTGTCACACAGCGTGGTGCACATATGCATATAAACCTGTCGGGTAAATTATTTACTCGCCATATGCTTGATGATTTCACTAACTGCCAGCATATCCTCCATGAAGCAAATCCCATAATAAGCACCAAATCGGTATTAAAGTATGCACTTACAGCCAGCCCAAAGGACTCTGACAACAATCCCATAATTTTACAGTCCTTTGGGGTCGAACTGGATCTTTCAGAGCAAACCAGCTTCAACACTAGTGCTCGTAATAAGGCATTAAAAATCTATTGCATCGTTTACCATCAGGGGTATGTCCCAGTGCTGAGGAGCCGGATTAGCAGCTGATGAGAACACTTCCTGAAAATGCCATAGCAACGCTGCTGCTGCTGCTGCTGCTGCTGCTGCTGCTGCTGCTGCTGCTGCTGCTGCTGCCGCTGCTGCTGCTGCTGCCGCTGCTGCTGCTGCTGCCTAACCATCCGCACACCAATCAACACACACTCGTTCTCCTTCGGGGGAGACCGGTAAGCAGTCTAGTCAAGATCCGTTTCCCCGTTCCCAGGGATAGATGTGAAAATGAGATGCGGCGTTAGCGCAAGAGCGCTGTGGGAACGAGACAGAGGAGAAGATGGAGAGGCGTGGAGAGGGGACAGAGGAGGAGGCCAAGAGGGAAAGTTAGAAAAAAGGTTTTTTTCTGTTTTAACTTTGAACAAATCTCGTCCCCAGTGCCAACTCATGGACGTGATATCCCAAAAAAATTCACCAATTTGCTGAGAAATAGATGAGAGAGCTGCTGCAACCCGAGGGTCCGAGGATAGAAAAAATGTTGGTTAAAACAAAGCAAAGCTCTGGCTAATGGGAACGCAATTTGTGCAGTCTATCTTTGTCTGAGCTGATAAAATACATATAATAAATTGATTTTGCCACCCTTAATGCCTCCACTGAGGAAAAAATCAATGGGAAAAAAAAAAAAAAAAGAAAAAACACTTTCCTTCAGGAAGTGGTTTATAACATTATGGCATAGGGACTACAGATGAAAACTAGCTATCGGGTTGACTCTGGCGTATTTACGTTTTTATTTTGTTTTTTAGTATGCACTGTCCGTGGATCAAATAAGCGAAACTGAAGCTGAAGCTGAAGCTGAGGCGAGAGGTTACAGCTGTGAACTTCTCCAGCAGGACACAGACATACAAACCAGGACAGCCAGATCAATTCCCTCCTTAGATGAATATTTGATGTAGCTTTTTTGCTCAGTTTCAGTCTAGGGTGGCTCCACTGCACTTTAAACCAGATTCTGTTTTTCAACCCGACAGGTTAAAAAAAAGAGAGAGAGAGAGAGAGAGAGAGAGAGAGAGAGAGAAAGAGAGAGAGAGAGAGAAAGAGAAAGAGAGAGAGAGAGGGAGAGAGAAAGAAAGAGAGAGAGAGAGAGAGAGAAAGAGAGAGAGAAAGAAAGAGAGAGAGAGAGAGAGAAAGAGAGAGAGAAAGAAAGAGAGAGAGAGAGAGAGAGAAAGAGAGAGAGAAAGAGAGAGAGAGAGAGAGAGAGAGAGAGAGAGAGAGAGAGAGAGAAAGAGAGTAAAACACACTGCAACAAAAAAAAAACAACCAAAAAACCCCAATCTTGTTCTGTCCACTGACACAAGGTGGGTAGAGAAGAAGATACTGACATGAAACAAACACTGAGCAAACATATTTCATGTTATAAATTACTTTCAGGCTTTTTTGAGTGTGCCATTTCTGCCATCAAAAATAGACTGAGGCAGGAGCAACCCCACTCTCCATCTCTCACTCTCTCTCTCTTGCCTTTTTATGTGAAATGTTGTTGCCTGGCAGCACAAGCAGCCGCGTGTCTGTTTGGAAGGGAAAAAGAGCACTCCCTGATGGCACTCACGCGGAAAGGGGGGAGGAAAAAAAAAAGAAAGAAGTACAATCATCTTCTTTACAAGATCTTATTGGTGCAACAAATGTCGGGAGTCATGCATTACTGCTGTTCTCTGATGTTTTGCAGGCTTCGCATGGACAATCACTAGGATTATCAAGAGCACTTCATTAGCAAGATCAAGTCGGGGGAAAGAGGATGCAGAGCCCGTGCACACTCTGCCTGTGTGCACATTTTATTGTCTTTTTTAGGGTGAACGCTTTCGTTCTCAAATAAACCAGCAGAGAAGAAAGTGGACGAGGTATCCAGGTTTGTGTGCGCAGGCCACCGCAGTCCACTGGCAAGCTCAGGAGGAGGAGGGTTAGAGGATGAGCGCTGCAATCTAAAATGTAACCACTTGATGTCACTGTTTCTTCTCAAAATCTCCAAATATTACACACTTTAAAAAAGGAGTGGGCGTGCCCATGTACACTTTGACGACTGTCTGTCCAGCGTTAGAAGTGGGTGGCTCAGGTTCATTGCTATGTCACCATGAAGCACTCGCGCCTGCTCCGCTCTGCTAAAACAGACTCCGAAGCGAAGCAGACGTTTTTATTTACCAGACAGACCAAAAAAAGCTTGCAGGAGCCGTCCAGTATCGATCTCTGAGGCCGCCACTGCTGATGAATCTGACCCGCTGAGGTCACGAATGTGACTTTACTCAGAGTCAGAACCTGCGCTGGTTTGGCTTATCATCACCATCCACCCCCTCCCTCACCTCCCTCGAGCTCATCCGAGGCCCATTAATGGCCCAACGCCGTATTGCTTTACAGACAAGCCATTTGTCTCATTTTCACAGTATTATCCATCTTCAGGCAACACAAATAGCATCCCAAACGAAGAATAAATGTGTCGTCCCAGAGGGGCCGGGTTGGGCGCCGTCCCCACCCCCGCCCATCGCCACGCCATGCAAGCCTAGATCAAAGATACTGGGGGGGGGACCCCATCCCCCCAGGCCTTTATAAATAGCTATTAGAAGATATGAGGCACAGCACCAAGTGGGGATACAGAAACAACAGCAATCTGCTATTTTCCAGGAGCCAACAACACACATCCCAAGGCTGGCATGTGAATACAAATGGACATCAGGAGAAGCCAAAGTTGTTGTTTTTTGGTTTGTTTTTTGAGAAGCAGCACGAACATCAGGAGATAAAAGAATCCAATTTCAAGGCAGCGGAAGTAAAGAAGGAAGAAAAACCAGATTTTTTCGCTTGATTACCTTTTTCTGATCCTCCAGCTTTTGACTCGTCGACTTCTTGACATGCTTGCTGGCTTCGGGTACATCCATCCCTGGTCCGAGTGTGAGAAGAAAAAAAATAACTCCAGAGTAAAAAAAAAAAAAAAAAATGACAGGAAATAAGTCGAAGAGAATCCAGATGACTAGAGTTTCCCGGCAGAGGCCTGTGTCCGGCTCACGCCCTCACCCGGACACAGGCGATCCATGGCAGGTGGCGGCTTACAAAAATATGTTCTGAGCGACGGCGGAGAAGGACCAGTGGCGAACTGGCGAAGGGGGAGGCTACTGAGGGGGCATCGTTTGGACGAGCGGACGAGTGAAGAAACGGCGGCGATGGATCTCGTAGACGTGCGGCTGCGCGCTGAAACAACAGTTTGGCCTGCACTCTCTTCTGAACGTGACCCCTGGCTGCAGCACTCAGGCTTCCTTCCACATCTGAAGAAAGAGAAATAGAGAAGATGTTGTGATACGAATGCGTAAAAATACACACACACAAAACTATGAACTGAGTTTAATATTAGAATCCCGATTAATGCAAAAGCTCTCTGCCTCCATGAAAAGTCAATATTCCCTTTGGTGCTGCACTGTACAACTGGTGGGGGTATATGCATATTAAAGGGAATGTTGCCATGGTGCTCAGAGACAGAGCTGGAAGGAGAGGCTTTATTCTGCTGCTCCAGTGTTTTTGGATTCTCACCCTTATTTATTAATCTTGTTTCTCCAAATGTAAATTGAGAGGGTTTCACTTGTGTGCCACTACTCAGCTGCTCAGTCCACTTTGTCTCCAGTGCTTTCCTGTGAAAACAAAGGTTAAATACAAAACTAAATTCTTCTTCTCAAACAGATGTCCGACTTTCCTGGCTTATATTTTGTTAAATGAAACTGTATCAATAGCTTGTTGAGAACGCTGTGCGATTTCATCGCTGGAATTTTGCTGGTTCCAAATTATTTATAACAATGACCTTGGGGCACAGCAGTTAAAAGGGGAACCCTCAGAGCCTTCCCAGAAAACGCACTACATCAGCATTTCAACTGTATTACTTAGTTTTCCTTTCTCATCCAACAAAAAAACATTGCAAAACCTGCTACTGAAACGTTGGCCAAATAATATCAGATTTGCCTCACAAGTAAAAGGGGTGAACTGAAAGAAAACTGAAAAACAGCGATAATCAGATTTCCGGACATTGTTGCAAGGCAGGGAAAAGGTTAAAGGTAGTTTGACCTTATCGCACATATGGACAGGCGAAATAAAATATAGTCTTTTTTAAACACACAAACAGAAAACGGACAGCTATCTTGAGTTGTGTCCATAGTTACGGCAGACGAGACAACAAGGATGAATTGCATTTAAAGATTTAGAATTGACTGGAGACAGCATATATAATATCATGTTGTGCATAGAGTGAGAACAAAATACTGCTTTGGTGATCTGCTTTTTTCACGAGCAAGCTAACAAAGTTGGTTTTGTCGCCACCAAAACTTCATTGAGACTGAAGAAATAATGCTATTTAAATGGGTGGCGACCAAGTAAATGGGAAATAGCATTAATTTTGCTCGAAAACGTACATTCCGCTGTCATTATGGGGTGTTTACCGCCATCTGCTGGGCATGACACATGACAGCTTCATGTTCCTGCTGAGTCAACAAGCTTCCTGTTTTGCCTTGTTGCTGCCTTTTTGTTTATTTGTTGTGATGATGATTTTTTTTTTTTTTTTGCCAGAACTACAGTCCCAAGTATAACAGTCATATAACTGGAACAGCTGCAATTCTCCCTCTGCCTTAAATTGTACAGTGACTGGAGAGACACACTAATAGAAAATGCCCTAAACACTGAAACAACACAGTATTGCCATACTGAAACATGGCGGCACCAGTCCTTGAATCAATACTCGTCCATCCACTGAACGTTACCAGGAAATGGTTTAAACGCTCCCTCGTGGCCCCTGCTAGAAGCCATCAGAGTAAACGGCCTCCTCTGCCCTACGACTGGCTCGCCAGGGGACCTTCTGTGTGTTCAACATCATCCAGTCTCTCAACTGTGGCCACATCTTAAACTTCCCGTTGCCGCTAAACACTCGCATGGCTGCTCCAGAGTGCCATGGAACGCTTGCAACCCTTGTCAGTTGCTTAAGTGCAATCATTTTAAGAGCCGAAAGCTGAGATTTGGATCTTTGGGGAGGACGTGAGCCGGGCGCCAGGTGCGCTTTTTCCCCCCACCAAAACCCAAGGTGTTTTTGCATGGCAATAATGTGTGAAAAGCACCTTACTGTACTGAGGGGCTGTGCTGTCCATTACTTAAACAACAAATAGTTACATGCATGGCAGAAAATGGCTGGTGAGGAAGTCTGCGAGGGTTCTCCAAAGAGTTTTGTGCACAGGCATTAAAACTGTATTTCAAAACTGCTAGCATGGCGAAACGAACAGCTGTATTGCCTCTGGACCTCCCCCTCAGCCCTCTGCAGTGGAATTGTATGAGGGACTTTCTAAACTCATGCATAGTGCATGAGCGCTAATTCCTCTTCTTTTTTTTCTCCAACATTACAATAGATTGAATTCAATGGAATCCACATGGGGGAATGTCTGGCACACTTTCTAGGAGGTGTACATGGTGAAGAGGTTGTTTGGCGACTCCTCCTCCTCGTCATATCCAGGCTAGGTGGCTTCCAATGTAGGCCAATGGAGTCAGAGGGCATTCTCCATCTGCTCACTTCCTGACAGGCACCAGCAGGTATAAGGAAACAAGGACATGCATATAAGGTGTTTCCAAACACACTGCTGTAATGCATCCAGACTCGTGCAAGTGCTTCAAACACAATAATGAAAAACATTTGTGGGTGTAACTAAAAGGGAACATTTATGAGAAAGCAAACTTCATAGTATCTCGAAAGATCTTTTCTCAAACTCCAGCTTACCGGAATTACCTACAAAATATTACAAGGAGCGGCGCAAAACTATTTCACCAAATCCAATTATAACACTGCGACTGTGGTAGGAAAGGTCCCGTTCACTTTGATAGAGCAGATATACGTCTGTCACGGCTGTGAATAGCACTGCTGTAGCAAACACCAGTGGGAGCTTCAACCTTTAAAGTCTATTTTGCACAACACACCTGTAACTCAAAACCAGACCAAGACCACCAACAACCAGCCATTACTTAAAAATTCTTTCATTTGTATGAAGTATTAAGAGTTCTAGCTTCAAACTGGTCTTCAAAGATGCTTAAAGGTGCAACGGCATAGAAAACACACATTCAAAAAACCAAGTCCCTTTTCATAACCGCCCAATATCACTTGAAAAAAAAAAGTGACTGAGATGGCAGCCTTGTTTGCAAGTGCATTTTTAAAATCCAGCATTCAAAAATATGGTCAAAATGATTTGCCATGTATTGAAAGGTAAGTTCACAAATATCAAAAATATATGGAAAAAAACACAGTTTCTTAGTTTTGTCTTGTTTTTTTTTGACAAATATTTTAAGAAAACATATATAAAATAAATACAGGTTATTCTTATTCTTTGATGATTTTCTATAGCTACACTAAAGGGGTATGAAAACCTATATGAACTGTATTGTACCTATATTGTGCCTATACTGTACAAAAAATAAGGGAACACTCGGATACTTTAGTGAACCATTACAGCCACAAAAAGGAAGAGAACAGGAACGTGTTCTTTAGCCGCTGAGCTTGTAGGCAATCCCTTTTGGGAGGGAAATTTCCATATTTATGAGGGGCAGTTGCAGCGGTTTCATCGCAGCTGGGAATGCTGGTGATTCCAACATCCAATCTCTGCAGCTGGTCGACATTTCCCCACACCCAGTGGCCTTTTCCCTGCGCCATTTGATATGCAACGGGTGTCCGTCACTCTCCAAGTGGTCAATAAAGTTTGATTCATGAGGCCCGGGGCAGTAACTACACAGCGCTGCTTTAATTCGGGCAGATGTAAATGACGGCCATAGATCCAACCTGATTTCCTCAGGGAGAGAGCGGTGGGGGGGAGGAGGGGAATCGTGCGCCGTAAATTATCACTTCGAGAGGTCAGAGGTGGAACGTAAAGGACGGCCTTGCCATCACATTAAAAAACTATAATGACCTAATGGCATTACTTAAACATAAACCCCACTTTAGCAGCCTCCGGCAAAATCATTGCCAATCAAAACACACCTGATGCGATCCCTGAAAAAAAAAAATATTCACGCTCGGCCAGCGGTGTGCGTTGCAATGCTCGATAATTGGAAGGTGAGGTCGTAATTTTGCAACGCCTCTCTTTGCTTCTTGACGTGGCGGCGCTGTGCGCTCCAACTCAAGGGGGCCGTTCAGAGCCGTATGACCTCACACACATTACCATGCTTTTCAACATTCAATCCACTTTCACAATGTCGCTGGCCGTTAAACTGGGGTGTCTGAATGGGTGGTGCCGCGGAAGTATTTACATAGCGTGGAGGGGGCCGGGGAACAAGCGGAGGGAAACAAAATGGGAATTTTGCCTCGGAAAAACTGGGACAATTTGCAATAGCTTTGCCACCCTTGACTCGGCTCCCCGGAGGACCATTAATAATCCTAATAAAACTCATTGTAAACGCAACAGGGATGCCCTGTTATACCATATAGCGTTCAAGAGAGCGGACTGACCAGTCAGCAGTTTGGCTACGCAGAAGAGTGCGCGGGGAGGGGGTGCACCTAGACACCACTAACAAAGAGTGGATATCGGAAATTAATGCGCATTTGAACAAAGGTGGCTAATTGGGAACTTTAGACTGGCTGAAGGTATGAGTGTGAGTGCTCGTCTCCTATATTGGTGACAAACTGGTGTGTCCAAAAGTGTAACCTAAAAGTGTGTTGACAGGATTCCTTGCCGTGGGTAAAGAGAGGCCGAGGGCCGGCGCGAGGCACGGCAGCTCATTATCCTGAGGAACGCTTGTCGCTTGTGTCAATTCCTGGGCTGTTTGTTTGTCTCTGCGCTCTCGCTTGGTATTTCCCACCGCAGCGTCGCCGCTTATTGTTTTCAGAGATGACACACTGTTCGTTCAGCACGGCGCGGAAAAATAACTCAGGAGCGACATATCGGGACCTTAATAATAGCTTCAGAGCTACCCGACGACAAGCACCTCTGTCCGCCCGCCTGGGGGATTTCGAATGTCACAAGCAGGCGGCGAGGCTCCACAGTTGGACAAATCGAAATGTTAAGTCGTTTGAAAAAGAGAAACCGGCAAACAAAAAGGTTGCTATCAGAGTCGTGCAGGTGCAGGCAGGAGCTAATTAGCACTTAATTACAGATGCGATATGGTGCCTATAAACATTGCGCCAAGCTAGTAATGGAGCTCTATAAGCCTGCAGCTATAGACGCTGTCATTATTTAGAACTTCTTTCAGTTTATGGTTTTAAAATCTTCCTTTTATTGGTTTTAACAGCTATTTGGCTTTGGCAAGATGTTTGCCTCCAGTGCTGAGGTTTGCCGCTGTTGGACACCTGTTTCACGGACATGAAACAGTTTTTCAATTGAAAGAAATGAGAGGTGAAAATGTTGACGATTGAAAGATGTGTTTTTATTATCAAGAGCACTGGCTCAAGCCACCAACCTGGTGTAGCAGATGGACATGTTCAACTTTCATCTGAATATCCATCTGGTAGAAGAAGAAAAAAAGCCCACAGAACATGTTCTGGTTAAGGGAGAGGAAAACTTGTTGCATTGAGGGGGTCCAATCACATTCTTAATTGTGCAGCATTAGTGCCATGTCGCTGCATCCAAATGCTAATAGCCGGTTCTAAAAAAACAAACAAAAAAAAAACAAAAACGCTCCAACTGCATCATCCATCATGCTAATTCTTAATTCTTGTATTTTTTTCTAGCGACTTGCAGGATCTTCTCTGCTGCTGGAGCTGTCACTTCTCGCTGCCATGCCTCCTGCCTCTATCTATATCCACATGGGGAAGCTGACCGGTAATGGAATCCACTGAAATATTGAGGCTGATTGAAAACGCTGTCTATTAGCGGTGGGCATGATGGACGAGCTACGTCTCACAGAGTTGAAATCTGAGCGATCCGGCTGACAAACAAGGTTATCGACGTCCCCGATCACCCATAAAATGAAATGATTGAACCCTTTTCTCCCAATTAAATATTCCAATCTAAATGTTATTAATACAGTCAGAATGAGAGAAAACAACAAAAAATAAATAAAAATAAAATGTGACTGACCACGTATAAATAATAATCATCTGAATGTAACAACATGGATATACAGTCTAAGATAATATTTGGGGACTGCCAAACTTTTATTTTTTTTACCTTGCAGAAACTGCTGAACTCAAAAACATGTAATCTCCTCACTCCCCCTCCTCACACACACACACACACACACACACACACACACACACACACACACATACACATACACATACACCACCACCATGTTTATTGATCCTGTTCTCTGACCTGTTTAGAATCTGGCACGGGTTTGAATGTCTACGTGTTCCTCTCTCTAGAGTGGAGACACCTGCAGTTTCTCCCTCACACGCTACACTGTCCCTGCCGCCTTCCTCATGGCTCCTTCGCTCATCCCTGCACGGGCTGCATTACAGCCACATTACGCTTAGATTACACTAATGTGCTTTTCACGCCGCCAAGATCCCGTCTGCGCGCGCCAAACCCCCCATTCCCCACCGTCGGCTGATGCCTGCACGCCGCATTGTGGAGGCGCGTAATCTTGTGATATTGTGCCGGGATTAACATGAAATCTCATTATGGCTTGTTGGATCGCAGGAGAGAAGGGGGACGGATGGCGGAGGGGGAAGAGGAACCGCACAAGGTTACATCTTCATCTATTCTGGGATTTAATGCACAAAACAAACCCCAAAAACGAAGGGTCGTTGGCATTAACGTATGAGATTAAATACAATGCTATATATTTTTTTCCGTTTATGATCGCAAGGCTTTTGTCTCTTCCGTTCACCAGAAGTCATGTCCACCAGACAAAGGCCCCCAACCCACTTCCCCGGGTAGCGATATACTGGCCAGGACTTTTCCATGTGCCAATGACGCACACGCAGATCAACACACTGCTGCAAGCGCAAATTTCAACTTTCCTTGTGGTTGTGGTGTCGTCACGTTTTTTTTTTTTCGTTCAACAAAATGCAGATGTAACAAGTGTGTCTTGGTGCACTGTTTTGAAAGCAAAAAGGGAAAATAGGAGAATTTTAAACATCAATCAAAATGTGAATAATTGCGTTTTACTATGAAAATTCAGAGTTTAGTCGCGAGTAAAAAGATTAATGGTTTGACAACCCTAATAAAAACATGGGGCGTCGGCAGGGATGTGACGTCTCAATTGAAACGCGGTGGCGCTCAGAGCCGGGTTCAAATTTGTAGTATCGCAAATCCGACAAGGGTCGAGGGGTCAACGTGTAACATGTCGCAGCCAAACACGGGGAAGAGGGAGCGTAAATTAAACAACAAGCGCCACGCCCTGCACCAAAACCCATTGCCGTGTTAGCCCCCCGCCCCCTCTTTTTTTTTTCCTCGCCAGCCTCCCGGCTCGCCCCATAAACTCCTCTTTTTTTCTTTTTTTTCTTTTTTTTTTACAACCGAAAGATTTGCGACGGTTGTAATTGCTTAAGTGATTTACAGCCGGGCGCCGAGATTGCGGCTCAATTTTTTCGCCCCCGCCAGTTGGAAATGCCAAAGCTCCGGAGAGGTGTTGCGGGGGGGGGGAGGGAAGCGCCCCGCCCTGCCAGATAAAAAAAAAAAAAAAAAGCAGGAAAAAAAAACGACTGTTTCAAAGTGCACGCCCCAAATCCCTGGGGGGGCGAGATGTTGAATGGGCTCGGGGGTTTTCACCGTGTTCACCATAATTCCCCTGCTCCAGTTCCAAAAATGCTCACACACACATGCACAGCTACACTACACACAGCATAAAGCAAACATGCATTCAAGACGCACGCTTAAAACAAATGCACAAGCGCATGTACGCAGAATCCCCCCCTCCCACCCCCCAGTGGTGCGCCACGCTGGGTGCTGGGCCTCTGGAGCTCCACTAACTCTCAGTGAGGAGTGGAGGAAAAAAAAGGCATAACAGTGCAACGGTGTAACGAGCATTGATTGCTGAATACATCATCTTTTTTTATATGAGCAGGCTGGGAGGAGAGGGGGATGCGGGGAAGGCACTCAACAAGAGAATTTTAAAGGTCCCATCTGTTGTATTTCATCCTGGATGCTCACTGCAGGAGCCTTGCTTTTGTAATTATCCCCCCCAAAAAAAACGTCATTTAAAAAAATATATATTTAGCCTTCTGTTTACAGCCTTCCACAATCGTGATTTCTTGCATGACTTGTCTTGGGAAGTTCACCACGAAGCTGATGCACAATACGAGAAGCAAACTTTAGCAACAGAACAGAACAGAATAGAAAGGTCTTTGCAGATTAGTAGCTTTCAATTTAGAAACTTTACTTATTTTTTTTTATTTTATTTTTTTTTTTAATAAGACCAACTAAAGTGAAGAAGAATCTAATTGGTAAGGTACACTTTGCACAACTTGGGACATGAAGAACTTTAACGAACAGTAAATAAAACAGTCAAACAATGCACGCTAATAATAATAATGATGATGAGCTAAATGCAAAGACTGGATAGTTTTGCAAAGCATCTTGACACCTGAAACTGCAGAGCGGCGTCTGCAAGAAGGTTTCTTCCACCACTTAAGCTAAAGATTTTTTTTTTTTTTTAAATACAATGATCAGTGCAACAAAGTGCTGATACCAGCATTAGTAACTCTGACACCCTAAAATACACTGTGCTAACACAGGATAAAATAAGAATAAAGAATTAGGGTATAAAATCACACCACTGGCAATCTGCAGAGCAGCGCCGGAGACAATTCACATGGTTATCATGAGCACCATTCCGCTTTAACTCTATGACTTCACCACTGAAAACACACGGCGCTCACTTGCTTTCCACTTGTCTGAAGGCAACACAACCAACCGTCAGACGGGTTATGGATTTGCGTACAGATCGATCGATACCGTCTATCAGAAATTCCATAAGATGAATTTGTCTGGCTCAGCAGCCAGTGCAGGCAGTGGATTAGACCAGCCAGCAGTGGGAGGGTTCCTCATTTATTCCTCACTTATTCCTAGATTGTTGCTTCAACAGCAGAGCAAATCTCTTCAGGGGTCACCAAAGCAAATTGGTTTGCAAGTTTAGTTTGGCTGAGAATCTTTTTGTTTTTGTTTTAGTGTGATGCCCTTCCTTCAGGCTCAGGGACTGACACGAGGAGGTAGCGTTGCAGTCAAGACCGAACCAAGGCATTATGAAGACTAGAGAGAATCGAGAATCGAGACAAGGCCGAGACCTTTGGGGTTCGAGCCCAAGGCCAAGACTGCATATATCAAAGACAAATCACAACAAATCACAACAAATGGCCAGTATGTTTTCACATTCAAGTTGGCCTCTTCATAGATGGAACAGCAACATTTCTTTTCAGCAAGGTATCTTTTAACAATTTTCTTTAACATTTTGCTGCTTTGCCAACTATTTTGAACCATTTTCAAAAAAACAACTTTGCTCAATTCAAAAACAAATGAACTAGGAATTAGGGGTGTGTCACTCTGGGGGTCACAAATGGAGCGTAACAAGATGGCTGGATTCTTTTCTTTTATTATCTGTCATTTCAGTGTTGATCAAAAACCTCGAGTCCGCCCAGTCTGTTCAAGACCGAGTGAAAATGCCTCAGAGTCCAAGACGAGACTGAGACCCTTTAAAAGTGGTCCCCAGACCAAGACCAATGTCCAGAACTCCAACACTGCAAGAAGGAGACTCAACTAATAAGAATAATGAAATGAAACCAATGTGGTCACTTGGACCATCAGCGGGAGTCCTGGACGGCATCTCATTGGATGCTTTTTTTTTTCATGTTTCATCTTTGACTTGTCGGGTGACACGTGCAACCGTTCTGGCGAGGAGAGAAACGTCCAGAGTCGGGGGCGGAAGAGGAAGCAGGAGCCTTCAAGCTCGCAGTATTCCATTAGCCGGTCTGTGATGAACTGCTCCTGCACCAGGCAGCCACACACACACACACACACACACACACACACACACACACACACACACACACACACACACACACCGATGGGAGAGCACTTTTCCCTCGTCCCCTCCCGACCAGTCGCCCCTCCCCCGCTCCTTCACACACCTCGCACCCTCTGTCAGTCACCATCCATCACACCAGACCTCCACAGATCGGCTAGACAATATTGCACACACACACACACACACACACACACACACACACACACACACACACACACAAGCACACGCACATACACATAAAGTGGCACCGGCAAACACACACAAACGTTCTAGACTCTCTTCCCGCTCATCCAGACGCGGCGCGAGCAGGTTGGGCTTCACACACTGACAACAGCAGCAGGTCACACACACACACACACACACACACACACACACACACACACACACACACACACAGACTCATTCATTCGTGGTGACTCAAAAAATGAAAACACACACACACACACACACACACACACACACACACACACAGAAAAAACAGCCCAGCCTCCAACAGCAAAGAAGAAGGTGGATGTGGAGGGAACCAGCGGCCGGAGGTTCTTCTACCTGCCAGGCAGCTGCTCTTCACTTCACCACCGGGCTGGGAAATAACAACAAAGCGACGCTGCGGCCGCGGCGCGAAAAGACAAGCGGCGCGACGCTAACGAGCGCCGCTTCCCCACCACCAGCAACATCAGTCCAATCAGGGAGCAATATTGGGGGGGTGCAGAGAGGTCGCTCTCGGAACTCCCGCGCGGGAGGTGTGGCGTGGGAGGGAGGGGTTGAAGGAGGGAGGGTGTGCACGTGGTCCCCTTGTCGCCCGCGTCAGTTCACAAGTTGGACGGTGACGGCGATCAAACAGCTCACCTTTTCTTTTAGGTTTTGTTTTGATTGGGAGGAAAAGGAAAGATCCCCTGAAAAAAATAAGATGCAAATGAAAAGACAGATACTCCAGACAAGGATGCTGCTCTCGGTCTTCACTTAAAAAAGTGATCCGTCCTCTTTCCTCAATTCAGAAACACCCTCAAACACACCTGCAGCTTGGAGGTGGTGGTGGTTGGGAAAGAAAGAGAAGAAGAGGAAAAATAGGAAAAAGTCCTCACAGGAATGCAGCTCGTGTTCGTCCCTCCTGGATGCTGAGCAGCACTTCTCCCCTGCAGCCTGAGCACAAACCTCCTCCGGAGCCTTGAGCGCGCACGAGGGAGGAGGCGGAGGAGGGAGGGGGAGGGGGAGGAGGTGTGGTGGAAGCAGCAGCAGCAGCAGCAGCGGTGCTCCCACTACTACTACTACTGGTGGTAGTAGTGTAGTAGTGGTAGTGACGTGGGATGAGGGAGGGAGCGGGAGGGGCGAGCGGGGGAGGGGGGGGCCCTCCTCGCATCATGATGAGGAGTCCTAATCTGCACGGCGGCGATGGGATGGGGGGGGGGGGGGGGGTACCAGTGCCACCACAGAAGAAGAAGGTGATTTGGGGGGGGGGGGGGCGCAGACGGCGAGGATGGAAGCTCCCTCACACACACACACATACAAACACACGCCCGCACTACTCCCGGCACTCGCGCGGCTACAGATTGCAGTGGCACTGATGAAATTTTAATGGCTCTTTTTAGAAAGAATAATCAAACACGGCCGTCCCCCGGAGTCGCTCGAGTACGCGCGAGCGCCCGCGCACGTGAACGTGAAAGTGGTTGTTGCACCGCACCAACCCACCCACCCACCGAGATGTGCCACAAAACACACACACACACACACACACACTTGCGCGCGCTGAGCCTGTGTGTGTGTGTGTGTGTGTGTGTGTGTGTGTGTGTGTGTGTGTTTCGATCTCCATCGTTATGTCTTTTCTTCCTAACGCGCTCAGTCGTGCGTGCGCTACTCCCACTCGCGCACACGGCGCCGGCAATTCCTGCACTCGCGGATTCACCCCCAACACCCCCCCACCACCACCACCACCACCACCCCTCCCTTCCCCATCCTCCACCCTCCCTTCCCAGCACGTCCTTCATGTTCAAAACATGCGCACGCTCGCTCGTGCGCGGAGACTCAGCATCAAACTGAAGCGCAGTCAAGCGACTGACGAGACGCACGCGGAGAGAGACGGGCTGGTGGCGGTGGCGGTGGTGTGTGTGGGGGGGGGGGGGTAAAGGCAGAGATCCGAGCCAGCCTTAAAACGCTCTCTTGGTGCACGCCAGCATCATCCCCGTGCGCGCGCGCGCACACGGGAGAACACACCCTGACGAAGTGGAACAAAGAGTGCAGAGGCAGCATGTAGAGGCACCGCGAGGAGCAACCGTGATGGGAGGAGAGGAGTGAAGAGTGGAAGGCAACACACACACACACACACACACCCACACACACACACACACACACACACACACACACACACACACACACGCACACACACGCACTCTGTCTCTCTCTTACAAGTACCTTTGGCACAACCGCAGTGGAAATCAGTGGGGTCTTGCTGACTGTTGACGCCCTTTTTCGGTCAAAGGACACAAAATCAGAAGATCATTAGGCTGGAAATAAAGCAGGAACCTCCCCATCAATCCAATGGCACCATCACACAATGGCGATTGTTCACCTGGCAACCAATATGACTAATTGGGTGTGTAACAATATGCATGATCAATAATAGCCTGTGCAGTGGGCTTATGGTTGATACATTGGAAACGAGTGGATTATACAGGCAGCAGCTGCAGGTTTTCATGCCAAAGATGCAAATTTCCAGGTGAGATGAGGAGAAGTCGCCCCTCCGTCTGAGAGCAGCGCCACACTTTCTCATATCTAATCTCCCATCTTCAGCCCGGTCTGCTGGCCCGCGGCCATCACGCTCCATCTGCCCCCGTTCTTCAGCAAGGTACTAACCCCCCCCCGCAAGATAACGCAAATGCCGCCAAACAGAATAAATCAAAAATCCCGGGTTGTCACGTATTGGAAGTGTTGAATGAATGCATTTTAACTATTCCGCTCCGAGTGTGTGTGGGGGCGGTGTGACTCTCGGCGAGTGACAGTAACCACGGCAACGTTGTTTGTTGTGCGCAACTATGGGACCGACCCCACCCTCCCTCCTCCCAGCATGCCGTGCAAAAAAGCAACGATGGATGGGAATATAAATATACAACATTCCTGAATTGATGTCTTCCTTTTAAACAGACGCAGGTATTTCCTACCTTTTGGTGGAACCTCCGCCTTCCTCAGAAAGTGTCACTTACAGGTTACCATACTAACAGGTTGGTGACGCCTCCATAACACCGGCGGATAAAGACGCCACCAAGTGACGCTTTCTGAGGAAGGCGGAAATTCCTCTGAAAACATGTGAAACGGAAGGAAAACCCAATGTCTGATTAAAAGAAAGCCATACTTCCATTGGAAGTCAAAGACATAATGAAACACAATTGATCTATGGTTTAGCACTGCCCAAGCTCTGGCAGTGAATCTTTGGCCAGTTTACTGAGTGGATGCGCAAAGTGTGATCACACTTTGCCGTCCACACCATGCAGTTTGGAGGACGAGACTGTGGCTCTGGCAGAGCTCTGCAAGTCAAGAAGTTAGGGGGGGGTTTCCACTTTAAGTTCCTTTTTATACCCAGATCTTTATTTTTAATTCCAAGACTCCGGTGAGGCAGCTTCACATAATTAAGTCCCCCGAAACTCCAGACACCATCCAGCAAAAAGTAGACTTAGCCCTCTGTTTAACAGCCTCCTGGGGACAAAAAACAAACAAATCTCTGTTGTAGCGAAAAACCAATTGCTTTGAGATGAGATCAAGGCAGCCTCAAGGCCTCAGAGAGCGGAAGGAATGTTTGGGTGAGTCACCACGTGGGAGCGGTATCAATGCCCTTTGTGACATCGCAATAAAGTGTGGTTTAGCACATACTGTTCCAAAGGGAACACAAAAAACCAAAGACTTTTCTCATTTCTAAGGAGTGCAAGTGACTGTCTACAAACACGCTATTGTTGGACAACATTGCTTCAGTGAATTTTTCACATAAACCCTTTGAATCTGAGTCTCTGCTGGAAGAAAGAGGCGTCCGACAGCCTCTCGCACGACGCAGCAAATGTTCCAACCAAACACAGCAAAAATGAGAGACAGACGAGTCAGAGGAGGCAGAAACTACACAGAGCCACAAATCCTGTGGCTCCATTCGCAATCTTCTTTTTACCAGACGTCAGAATTCTTTTCAGCTTTCTGCTGCGCAAAAGGGCTCCTGCAAAGAAATTTTGGTCCAAGACAAAGAAAATAAATGAATTGAATAAAACTGAACCTCCGTTTTGCCTTGAAAACACAAATGTAATAATCAATTTACTGTAGCCAAAGTTGAATTTTTCATCTTAACAGAAACAGATACTGGCTGAGGGGTGTGAGGGTTTAAATTTCTTACACATGGGAGGGTTAAGATATAGTCTCTCTTTGTCTCTCTCTCTCTCTTTCTCTGTCTCTCTCTCTCTCTCTCTCACTCTGACAATCAATACACATTTAATCGCAGTTAACTATGGAAAGTCAGAGATTAATCTTGATTTTAAAAAATGTATAATTTGACCGGCCTAATACAATATATATGTACATACAGTACATATGTGAACATATATACATTTATTTTTTCTTTGGCCATCCTGAATGTGATTTGTTCGGCCTCATCAACTTTTATGGCAAAGCCTCGTTCCTTGCAGTTTGGAGGAATGTTCCACGAACAACAAATAAACTCTGAGCATCCCTGCAATGAGGATTCTTCTCACCCCCGACGTTCTTCACCCTGCTCCCCCAAAACCGATACCTTTGGGGATTATTCTCCTCGATCTACTCTGAAAAGCAGAAAGAAATCAAAATTTTAATCTCCACTTCTTAGGCCACTTTCATTCCGTGCCAACATGGCAATTCCCAAGACTCGACAGCCAAGTTTAGGCGTGGTGCCGGCGAGACGAATTGCTCCAATTGCGCCTCTCTTGAGACAAGCAGAACCATTATTTTTATTTTTATTATCGTGAGATGAAACATCACCACACTTGAGAATCGGCAAGAAAACAAGCCAGTCAAGTCTTAAAGAGGGTGGGGGGGGTTGCTGGCTGGGGTCCTTTCAGTAGTGAAGTGAATACCGTTGAGAGGAGGCACTTAGCAGCCGTGCCGCCGCAGTTTGCTCGGGAAAACAGCCGTCAGGTGTGACAAGTGAGTCATTCCCCCCGCCCCATCATCCGCGGTTCACAAAAACAACAGCACGCAAGGTTAAAGCTGTCATGAGACTAGTTGTGAGTGACTGCAAGACAATGTTTAAGAGAGCGACACGAGGCGACGGCCTGCTTTTTCCACACGGCTCGGCGCTGGAAACAACATGACACATGAGAGGTTGCAGACGCTCTTGATTGAAACACTCCACCCCGCGCAGGCAATCCGCGCCTCCTGGGACGCATGAAAACAGGAATACGCCTAAAAAGGGTTGTCTGGAGAGAAGAGGTGCGGCGCTTAGGGAAGACGACTGTAAACAACGGGCGGAGCTCCGAGCGGCGGCGGAGGAGGGCGATGTTCCGACAAGTCGGGAAACACGGCGATCCATTAAAACTTGTCACAGAATCTTTTCGGCGTCTGGTGTATCCTGTTGGTGACACCAAACTCTTGCAGTTTGGGATGATGAGTAGATGTTAAAGGAATCTCCATTGACATAATACTGACTGGACTGCAGAGGAATAATTCATTGATAGGAAAAAGTCCAGGAGCGGCTCTCAGAGCCAATGCGAACATCTCCAAAGTTGCAGCTCCAGCCTCTTCATATACTGTATACAAGATCTGTAGGGTAGCCGTCTCATACATATACAAACAATGCTTGATCTTTACAATTCCTAGAGTCAGTCAGGCTCAAGGAATAAAACCAAAATGATAATCAAGGCATTACTTGATCCTTGAGCTTTAGCACCTCTGAGTCGGGGCCAACAAATGTTTCGAACCTACGTACCAGGGGTCAGAAAACATACGCCCTCCCCAGGTTACCGTCTCTTGCATTTAAAATTCATCTTTGTTTCTAACCACACAGACCTTGTATTCAGATGGGGGTGCTCTTCTTTTTCGGGGGGGAAGCACGAGTTCCCAAAGATCGGAACTTGACATTATTGTCAACGGGGGCCCTGAAATTCCGAACCTCAGGCACGCCGCTAAAAATAATTTTCTTTGACGGGAAAACAACAGGTGATACCTTCCGCCCCAACACGTTTGACCGCCAGCACTTAGGAGGTGAGGAAATCCAATTAACAAGTTGTTGCAGGAAGTGACCTTTTTCTTTATTACCACCACAGGCGGCTCACTCGCTCGCCTCCGTGGTTTAGTGGCCACCGTGAGGAATATTTTCAAAAGATGCCAATTTTGGAAATGGTTCCACGGGCGAGATGAGGTGAGCGTGGCAAGATAACGGGCTTCCTCGTGGTTCTGCTTCCCCCTCCGTGGCAATTAACAGCTCGAGGCGGCGCAGCGGCACAGGCGCAGTTCGTTTTTTAACGCCGGCAGGTTTACGAGCACCTGTAAATGGGCGGGTGACCCTCCGAACGAGTGGAAGGCCAATTAAATGTGTGGGCTTTACGGGCAGGCTGGTTGTAAGGGAGCCAACAGCTCATTTTACATCCGGCTTTCAGAGGAGGGACTTTGGATGTCATTTCCTGTCGGTAAACAAGGGTCATTTTATGTTTCACTTTTAAAAAAAAATAAATCTCCATTCCACGTGTCGTTACTCCTTTAAGGTCCCACATTATATCCTTTTTTTTTTTTTTTTTTGTGGTCACTTTAGGGTTAAGTAGAGCAGACCTGAACAAATCCACTGCAGATCTCCAGTAGACAGCAGATTTTAGCCCTGTGTTTACAGCCTCCTGCAGAAATACAAATTTTTTAGTTTCCTGTTGAAACTAATGCAATTTTTGATCTTCCACAAAGGTTTTTCTGTGTTATTTATGTCCACAATGAGAATGTTATACCTTTTTACCTTCATATTGTGGTGTAGGACGGTATATTTAATATGTGGAAGTAAATCCACCTACTTGACTGGCTGCCCAAATAGACAACATACAGCAATCCTCGCCAATCTTGATGAAATAGAATGAAATAAAAAAAAAGGCTTTTATGATAAGTCATTACTACAAACTGGTAATGATTTCATGGCCATGTCTTAGTAAAACTAGTAAACACCATGAGTGTTGCAAAATCGGAAGATGCTTTGACCTGTTCAGTTCTATCGCCAAACAAAATGCAAGCACCCGACTGAGAGCATTTTGCAAAGGGATTCATGACAGCAATCAGAAATCAAACTGGTGACTGGTGTTGAAAACAACAAACGTTTGGCATTTAAATATCCCTGGTGAGCACACACCTGAAATTAGGTTTGTGTCGTAGGTGTGCCATGGTTTCTGAAACAAATCTGTCGACAGTAAAGTGTCAGAGAGTATAAGATTAGTGGGAAAAATTAAAGTCAGAAAATACTGAATAAAAAATGAGATCCCAACACAGGATTACTATCATTCCAGAGGGAGAATTACTTCATTTAAAACAAGATCTGACACAAGGCTCAAGACCCATAATCCAAATGAGATGCTGCAACAAACTAAGCAGAAAATAAAATCACATTTTGACTCTAGCAATCCCCAGGTTAGCGTTAGCGTTCAATGCTTTGTACGGCTTCTGCTCATTTGCCGTACAAAGCATGCATGCATGCATGCCAATACCAGGGGGTGTATTTGCTTTGTTTTGTTTGCCATTTAGCATTCACAACACAACGCGGCACTCCGCCGACTTGTCACCGTGATCTCGGCGGCCGAGCGCGGCGGCAATGAAAGCGGAGCGCCTTGGGAGAAAACGAGAACAACAGACTGCATTGAAATCCGCTGATTTCATCTGACAGGAAATTACAGCCGGAATTTTATTTGTGACGCGATGTTCCTCCCCCTGCATGCGCGCTGTGAGGATGTCAAGTTGACGGTCTGCGTGAAGCCAAGAGAGCGGCGGGGGAAGTCGCCACCTGTCTGTTGTTTGCCCGTTCATTCGACCTGAATGCGAGTGTGGCAGGGACATGGCTAATCCCTGGCTTTCCTGATGAAGCGCCATGCTTCGCTGAGGATCCAGCTGTTGGGGGGGGGGCAGGGCGAGGGGGGGTGGGGGGGCACCATGAGTGTTGAAGCAATTTCAGGGAATCTCGTCCACATCATGCCACACAACTGCACAACTCTTCTAAAAGCAGATATTCTCCTCATTTTTGTGCTTCTATAGAGTCGGCCAAAATAATCAGGAAATGAAAAACTTCTATCAGTATTTCAATACCAAATTTATTCAGACCTCACGAGAGATATACAAGTTACCTTTGACCTCTGCAATCACAAGAGTGGTCAAAGTGCTGGCAACTGGCTTGAAGACATTCATGTGTACGGTGAACTATTGCTTGGGTAACGTCTGTTACCGCAACACTTGTTGATGCTACATTCATGTGGGTAACGCCACCTGTGGAGAAAACATCGTACAACAGTAGGCAGTGTTATTGTTATTGATCAAACTTCCAAAGAGGTATCTATATGTATAGAAGTACAATACAATACATTCAACATTATGCAAGTTTTTTCTTTTCCTAATGTGTGTATTCATTATTTTGACTGACTGACTGACTGATTCTCTGCATCATTTATTTTGCTAAGCTGTGCGCTAACTGAGCACATTAGTAACCACAGCAGAAGCAGCTAGGCAGGCTGCTAATGGGCGGACGTGAAGGAGACGAGCGGCTGATTGATGACTGAGCTCACTGCCTCCCAGGCTGTATTGTAACATCTCATTTTCTCCCGATCCATCTCTGTGACATTGGTGAGCATACGCTGGGGTCGAGGTCAGGGGCGCGAGGTAGAATTAGCGTCTTGAGGACGATGGATTGCCTCTCTTAGCCATCAACAGCGCTGTGGGGGCGGCAGAGGTGACGGTTTTGAGGGGGTTACAGGTTCACATAAAAAAAGGGCGCTGTGTCGTATGAATCAGGGTTGTTGATTTTGTTTAGCAGTAAATCTTCATCGTGGCATTTAATTGAACCGCTTTAGTTAAAGGCTAACCCTTCGGGGTTATGAATGGGATGGACTTAGGAGTGAGTCACGCTCCCAGCAAGTGCTGACAGATGCTGATGCCACCAGCAACCACAAATGATCATAATCATAGGATTAATTTCGCTACAATTCACGTATATATGTGGGACCTGAAGTATTGGAGGCTACAAAAGAATCACGTCACTATTGAGCCTCACTCGTCCAAATACCTTTCAGAATCTGACGGCGTACTTTAGGATATTGAAGGATATAATGTCTGATAGCTACGACAAACCAGTGTTAGCCGGCTGTGTGCGGCTTGCTGAATTTTAGGAGTGACTGCAGGGCCGTGGAGGAGTTTTGAAATTCAATTAAATTTGAATTAATTTATTTTATAGACAAATGTGGCTTGGTGTTAGCCTTCTGGTGTTGCCCTCAACACATGATTAAATCTGAACATGCAACCTTTGAACAGGGTCGACTTTCCACGAGGGGCTTCATCTGATTGGAATCTCAATTGATATTTAGCAGGATTGAATTAAGTCGTCACCGCGTCGGACCCCCCGCATTAGAGAAAACAAACTGCTTAACAGCCTCTCAATGAGCGTTTGCGGTCGGAAGTAAGTGCTTCCACCCAGTGTTTGGTCGTGTTGAACTGGTGTTGGACACATTGTTACACACATTTGAACTGGCACACAGTGCCAATGCCAGAAAGAAGGAGGCTGAGTGAGAATAAGGAAGCAAAAAAAACCTTTGTGTGATGACAATGCGGACACTGATAGGATTAAGGATCAGGAATGTACAAAGAAGTGCACAAAATAGGATTATGTGCTACCGCTAAGAAAATATAGGGCCCACACAGGGTCCACATGTGGTTGATCAACAAGTCCGATTCAGGAAGAATCATCGCCAATTAGACCAGCATCCCATTCTGTCCGTCCCTGGAATTAAAAAAAAAAGAAAGAAAAAAAGTAACAAATCATTGGAATGCGAGCAAGCACCCTCGTGCATAAATGCATACACAGAAGGTAAATTGGGTCCCATGGGTTAAAACAATGCGACCAGTGCCGGCTCCTTCAGTGCCAGTGTAAAACATTAGCAAAGAGATTAAATGATGAGGCAGATTATGCACTCCCTTTGGTTAATGAAGAGGAAAATAGAAAACTGCCTGTGCGTTTAAGAGATGGTTTTTACAGTTAATCGTTAATGAACGCTAGGTTCGGTTACAGGGATCCTCTTTTTTTTACCCAGGCTGCATGCATGAAGGCACAGCGGGGGAGGAAACGCGAGCAATTTCCTGTAACACCAAATGGAGCCATCTTTTTCCCAAAGTCTCCCGTTAATGACAGGGCGAATGAAACTGCCTGTTAATGAGCTTTGCGTTGGAGTGCGGAGCCGGGTGGAAGAAGACAAAATGTTGAGAGAAAAAAAAGTAATTGCAGAAGGAATCAAGAAGGGAAGTGCGGCAGTGCATCCCCACCGTCTCTGCCCCAGAGCCACGGGGAGGAGAAGGCGGATGAAAAAAAATACAGTAAATAAGAAAAGCTAATACAAGCTACATTTGGAAGCTTATGAATAATTGAAGACGGCGCTTAAATACTTCCTGGAAAGAGAAGATCTAGCTGGTGCCTCTGAGCCACTCAGGCATTTCCAGGCTGTGTTGCAGAACGAAAAGGCACTCGCATTTCCAAAATGCCCAGATGAGTCTTTATATGTCGGAATTTACACACATCATATATACAGTAGATCATTCAGGCTTGAAGGGACCGACTGTGTCTTCAGGCTCCAAAATTCACATTGAGTTGATTCAATAAAGGGCCGTTCAGTTAGGGGGGGAATATTTTAGCCGTACGAAGACCATGAAAAAGAAACAACGCCTGACATCGCATGTCTGCGTCCGTCCTCGACGCCACAACAAGCAACAACTGTCACTCTGCATCAAGAGGGCGGCGGCGATGTACACAACGCAGGGGATCCATGTCGATCGGGGCCCGGGGGGGGCGGAGGGGGGTCAGACATCCTTTGACATCCTCCGTCTTTGGCACAGACGCAACACTTGTCTTGAGTGGTCGTTGCGCCGTCACCGCATCCGGCCGTCACCGGGGGGCGCCGGCGCTAATCAATGACTCCAGAGCGCCGCGACTCGTTTCCCCCGGAGCGCCTGCTTGAAGAGGAGCCGCTCGCAATTGCACTAAATGGAAAACGCCATTAAGTGCACTCCTGCTTCTACTGTGACATCTGTGATAGCAGCAGTTCATAAAGGAAAAACTCATAGCATCGCTCATGCTTCGCTCCATACTTAGCCAGTCAAATGACGAATTTCGCTGCAATGTAATCAGAATCATCGTCGCCCACCCGTAAGAAATAACAAATGGAATCATCACTGGAACCGGAACTGGAACTGGAACTGGAAACTCACAACGGGCGACCGGCTACTGATGAGGCCTTTTAATAATTCATAGAATGCCAGGAAGCCTAAACTGCTGGCAAGAGGCGAAGGGAGGCTGATGTTTTCCATTTGGCAACGTCCCCGTAATTAAGCAGCCCAAGCTGAGGCCCAGCCGCCAGAAATCAATACTCAGCAACAGCAGCAAGCACACCTCCAACTCCTTAGGGTGTGTGTGGGGGGGGCAACTCTGGTCAATGAGCCAAAAAAAACTATCCAGCAAGGAGGTGAAACTAAGTCCAGTGCTGCTTCAGCCAGAGTAAAAATAAGAAAAGTAGAAAATAGAAGAGAAAGACAACAGGAAGAGGTGGGGCTTGACTGCTTTATTGCTTGCAGTTATAATGATAATCATGATTAAAAAAAATAAATAAAAAAAACTGAGAGGAAATGAGAGGATGCTGCCTCACAACTATCCAATACCAACGAGTGTCAGTCCGCCTGTCACACGAGCTCGAGAGCCCCAGGGGTTGTTTGGCGCAAATTAAATTTCAACGAGTAATAATTCACTTACCCCCCCAAAAAACGGAAAGAAAAAAGCAATCCAATTATGTCGAGGTGCCTGCTCGCGTATCTCAAATTACACGTCGACGCCACGCAGATGGAACAGGGGGGGGAAGACGACGGCAGATGCTAGCACCTCAAAGCGCCGCGGCCGCGGTGAATTTGCCAAAGACGCTCCAGAGGCGTGTTGAGACGCCGGGTTGGGGGTTGGGAGGTGGAGGTGGGCGAGATGACAGAGAAAAAAAAGGCCGAGGCAATTTCCATTTCCGTCGCTCTTCCTTTGATGAAAAATGTCTCTGTCGCTCTCCGTGGGGTTCGCATTGTGGCGGAGGGCAAAAAAACGAACCCCCACCCATGATTTCCCGACATTTCCCGACCGCGTCGTTCCTCTGAGCACAAAATCCCAGGGATCAGACCTTGGCCTTAACCTGCGAGGAGGCCGAGGCCAACGACATTTACAAGCTGTGAACCTGTTGATGCGATGGCGGATCAGGGCTGTGATCGAATTGAAGCGGAGGGCCCGCTAGCTTTGATTGTAGGCCGGCGCTGAGGTGAAGGTGAAGTGAGGACAAAGAGCAGCGGGGGGTGGGGGTGGGGGTTGAACATGGGCTGCTGCTGCTGCTGAGGCTGCTGCTGAGGCTTTTCAAATGTGACTCAGAGGGGATCGAAAAGCATGGAGACAGAAGGAGGAAAACCAGCAGCCAGCATTATGGAGCAAAGTTAAAAAAAAAAAAAAAAAGAAATACAAAGAAAGGGCTCCTGAAATTTGGTGTCAGTTAACCTCCTACAACACTTGTTAGGTCAGTTGACCTGCCTTACCTGGTTGTTTTGGTTCTAAATATAAAAGCGATGGAGTTAAAGGGCACCTATGATGCTTTTCCACTTTTCTGAGCTTTAAAAACTGTTACAATGTTGAACTCTATCGTCAAACGATCTCGATATCGTCAAATAATGACATTCATGTGTTAGGACGTGAGCCCTGCAAATTGTTGGGCATGGTTCTAAACGCTCTGTTCACGGAGATTTTTTCAACACTGGGCACGGAGTGACGCCATTGTGTGCCGGATCTCCTTTCATGGCCCAGCTCCGGCACACTCTCGGACTGGATCCGCCCTCCCCCGCTCTGGCCCCGGAAGTGATGTCGCAATGCGCTGCTCCAAGAAAATGTTTTTTCGGTGTCAGGGAAATTAAAAAATATAAAATAAAAAATACCGAGCGACTACCGAAGCACCAAGGACCACAACCGCCGGAGTGGAACGAACAGAGAAAATGTTGGAGGTTTGTTCAGCCTAATGCGGATGTGATGGAACACCGGTCTGCAGCCAGACCCCTCTCGTCCGGTCGCCAACGGGAGTGAGACGGGCTCGACTCGGCCCCCTGGTGGACGACGAGAGAATAGTCAGCCACGGCAATATTTGAAAACATGTATGAGGACTGTGAGTGTATTGTGACCTCAAGCAACATTAGTTTTAAGACTACTTGCAACATACAACCACTGAATCGTGCTGATGAACTGTTAGCCACCACCGCTAACTCCGTGCTCTGCTTGTTATGTGTGTTGTGTTCGCTGGCAGCGAAACTGAAGAGGCAGCGATTTCGACTGGCAAGTTTCACTCCTTATAGCGATGTTCACGCTGCCAGCATGGTAACATGGGTTGTATAGAGCTCTTCCTGCTTTGTGCTTGGTGCGGACTTAAGTTGTGCAGATATTCTTGTCTAATAATAAACCACTCTATGACTGAAGTGATCGTTTCAGCTTACATATTTTCTCTGCTAGGACAGTGTTGTGATACAAGTCAACAGTATGAAACCAAATCATTCTAAGCCCTATTACAATGTCTCGCAAAAATACAAAACAAAAGCACGGTCAGTACACAAAGTAAAATATATTTCCGGGGACACGGAAGGCAGAAAAAACGTCCAGGGACCTTCGGTCCGCCTTGTGGCCGTAACTCAGCCCGCACTGGGTCCGTACAAAGCTGGATTAGCCGCTAAACAGCTGCTAAAGGGTGAAGCCTTCACGACGGTAAGTGTTTAAATTGTGCCTGTTTCGTAAAGTTTGCCGTTTACTCTTCACTCCCGCACCGGCAAACTGAGGAAGTGAGGCTAAGCAGCGACGAAGAGTGTGACCCCGGGCGGGGGCGTACACCGGCAAGGCTGGGGTGGAGTGAAGTGAAACAGAGTGTTTTCGCTTAAATACGAGTAAACGAGCCATAGTAAAGAAAACCATTAAATAGGGCTAATGTCCAATTTACTCTCATTCTTTTAGTTAAAACTGGCTTAGTTTTGGGAGTGGCTACAAATTAGTACCCAAGTGTGGTTATCTTACCAGACACTGAGTCTGTTGTGTTCCTGTTTTGCAATGTGAATGCGTGCTTGCGTGTGTCAATAACAGCACACCCTTGCTATGCTATGTTCTCATGAGAAGCTAGGTTGAACAGCCAAGTAGGTTAAAATAGCCAAAAATTCACCATCATGCCTTTGTGTCGTGACACTTACTATAGGCAATGCATTAGCGCGGTGGTTGAACTCCTCCCTACGGTAGAGCTCACCCAAGAGTAGTAAACAGTGTTGCTGTACAGTTGTGTTTGTAGGCTGACCATCATCTCCCTATCAAAATATATGCGTACTTACTGCAGTGGTGCTTTTTAAAAAAGACATCCAAGCGCAGAGCACAGGTGAACCACCTCCCCTGGATATCAGTCTCTAGGCTTCCTGTCCACCTCCTGAAATGAGTAGGAGGAGAAACACAGGTAGGGAAAGAACAAAACCTTTTTCGACACTGTCCGCTGTCCAGGATATGATATCCAATTGAGTGAGTTAACTCCAGAGAGAGTGCTACTAAAATAAAAATACAGCCAGAGTCGCCACGGAATGTCTTGACACCTCATTTATTCTGATGTTAGACTAGTTGTACTTCCCCATCGCAACTCTAGCACAGCAACGTGCTACTAAGCATCACTTTCACTAAGTTTTTGTATCTGGTCGTTGCCCAGTGAGGCCGGACCCAGTTTTCCCAAAATATCCCAAACTAATTGCGACGGCTGAGGCAAACGGCTTTCGAGACCGATTGGGGTTTGGTTCAACCTGGAAGCCAGCTGCGTCCGGGTCGCCGAGAACCACTGGGTGTCGAGTTAATAAGGTCCGGTGTCAGACGGGGTGTGACGCCTGGTGTGGCGTGAGCTCAGCGCCAGGCTCGGCTCATTAAAAGAGGCGACCTCCCCGGGTGGCACGTAGCCACCGGCTGCAACAGCTGCCTCCAGGGGTCACGTCAGAGAGAGTGAGAGGGCGTGTATCCGCGTGGAAGCATCGTAAAATTTGTCGTGCGCGGGAGAAAATTCCGTCTTGCCTTTTATTTCCCCTCCTCCTCCCACAACGGTTGAAATGACTGCCTGTGAAGAGAGGTCTACCTCGTGCTTATCTATTAATAAGAGCAGATGAATTAATTTCACAATGAAAGACCAAGTGATTTAAACAGCTTCTATCTCTTCAAATCAGACTCAGCCGGAAACCGACTGATAAGAAAATGTGGTGATTTAGAGCTCCAGCAGCGAGCACTCCCCCGCCCCCGCCACTCCCCCTGCTTCACTGAGTGGCAAAACTTTTTGTTTCCCCAGCTGATATTCTCTGACACATCCGTTAGCTGATGCTGAAGAAGTTGATAACCGTCTCATCCTGGTCTCTTAAGAGTCAGCAGGGATTGATAAAGTGAATTCAAATGACCAGAATTAGATTCCTACTCATGCAGCAGTCAAATAATATGTTGCAATATGCATGTTAATTTTTTTTTAACTGTGAAATTGTCTAAACCTTCTACTGTAGCATAGATGTGAGTCATCTCTCAACGAGTGTCTCTCAATCAGACTGAAGTAGAGAAAATAAGACCACAAACACGTGCCCACAAATCGGTGGTCATGTGACTTCTACTTTCCCCTCGTGTGGTCACGCTGGGGATATCAGCGAGGTTTTGTTGACGATTGAGAAATTGAGAAGTTTACTATATGATGGTTTGTTTGGTATAAAATCTGACCTGTGACCGACCTCACAATCCTCAATGCATTGAGTTGTTCGTATGCAATTGGTGGAATAGCTACTTGTGTTCCCAGGCAATTGAAAATTTTACCTGATGAAGTGGCACCTGATGGTTTGTTGCGAGGGTGAATTTCTATTGGAGACACCGACTCACTGTGAGATAAGCAAAGAAAGCAAAATAAATGAATGACTGAATAAATGAATGAGGTTTAGGTGGATGGTTTGGGAAAATACAACCATACGTACAGATGTTTGACGCATGTAACAAATGGCGTGACATCGTCTCGCACACAGTGGCAGAATTGCCAAGCTCACTGACACATGGCAGGTGTCAGCATTTATATGCAGCAGGTGCCGGGCTGAAGGTGACTCGCGTGTGAGTCACTTGCCGTCACCTCTTCATCATGTTTACAGCCCCGTATAGATTTTTCAGACTTCAGACAGCTGCACACCTGGAATGTCGCCGCGTTAAGCTGCTCCACCAGCCAAATGAATGGGATGGCGTTCCGAACCCGGCGACAGCCACACGCTGCACGCTTAAAAGGCCTTTTCAATATTCATGGAGAGCTGCTTCTCCGATGCTGGGAGGAGGGTTGAGCTGGGAGTCGGGGCGGGGCCGGCCGGGGATACACGGCGCTGGCGTGCACGAGCGATTCCGATGACGGCATGGTTAAAAATAGTGGCATGGCGTCATGCGAAAACAGGTCCCACCGGGGGAGCGAGGCAGGGGGGCGGGAGTGTGTGTGTGTGTGTGTGTGTGTGTATGTGTGCGCTTGCGGGGAAACTCCTCGCTCTCATGTTGAGGATCAAGGTGCCAGTGCTCCCAGTAAAGAATGACATCACTCCTACTGGAGGGAGGCCGAACTCATCTCGCAGCTCCGTGTTTCCCGCCGGCATTTTCCGAGGGAGCTTAAATGAATATTCATAAATGTACCGTGGGAATAATCCACAAAGAATCCTTTGTTGATGCACAGAAGTCACAGATGCACGGCAACGTTATTTGCTCGGATTTAGGAATGGACGATTTCACTCGCCTCCGTAGCGAATCGGCTTTCTTCGTGCTCAAGACCGCCGGAAAGAGGACGAGACTACACAGCAGGAATTGATGGAGTTAGCTGCAGTTTTGTCAGAAAGGGGTTCAGCTTGTCAACGCACGCCAGGGGACAATAATGAGACAAATAAATCAAAGCATGTCTGTAAAAATGGGATTGAATACTTTTGAAATAGTTTGTTCTTTGAATGTTTTACAACCCGGTCGAAACAGGACGATGTGGCCATTTTCCAACTAGAAAAGGAAAGGAAACTGACGGCCAATGAACACACCCTGCACCTATTATTCCTCCGCCCATGCCTCTAAAGTATAGTTGTTGCACAGTTGTGTGTAGATATGTAAAGTCCTTGAGACCTCAGCGTGTTTTTCACCAGAGAGCCTCATGCCACCGCTTCTTCAAGTGGTCGGCCAGGTTTTACCAAAGCCACAGGAGGGCAAGGATTCTCTGGAGTGTTTTTTTTTCTATTCAGCTCACAGCTACTTCAGTATCAAGGTGCTCGGTCACTTTCGAAGCACGCTCACTGTCTGATTGTCTGTCAGCACCATAAAGAACAGCTCGAAACGCTGAAGCCTTCAGACGGAGGACACAGTCCTCCACGGCTGAGACTCTCAACTACCGACTGCTTCACTTTGAGGCGTCTGTTCATTATTCAGTCCCATCATGGCTTTGAGAAGTGGCTGCTGGGAACACGCGTCCCACAAATCAATTTAGAATTTAGAGTAAAAATAACAACAAATAACAAAAATAACAGCAAGTCCCTCCGTGGCGCTTGTGCTCTCACGAGTGAGTGAGTGCAGCGTCCTGCCATGGAAATACTCGACCGCAATGGCAGCTGCAACCGAGTGTTTAAGAATCATAGTCTGAATTTAGTCACAAAGCGCCACCTCTCTTTCAAATGGCTGACGTTAACATTCACCATTTCAAATCAGGACTTGCCTTCACGTCAGGTAGCTTTGGCAGAGTTAAAACAGTTGAGAACAGAAACCAGAGGAATGTTCTTTTTGAATTATTCCACTTAGAAGTGGAAAGACTCCTACTGACTGGACATGCGGCGATCAATTTTGCAACTCTCAATCCAAAATGACATCAGCAATGTCTTAAACAGGAACAGACCATTCTAGGGCAGAGGGGCTCCTGGCTTTCGTATCTTATCGGGAAGATTTATGGGAAAGTAGTAGAACTTCAAATGATGCTGCATTTGAGGCTCCATCCGAAAAGAATCTCGCCACTCCAGAAAGGAACGCGTTCCATTCCGACAAGAAAGTCTTCATTTTGTCAATACCTTCTCCTTCTTTCTTTTTTTCTCTTTGCACTTCCATGCGCAGCCGAGCGAGGAATTGAGAACAGTGCCAGTGGGAGCGGAGCCGGCTGGGAGAGCGCTTGACCAGAAATGTAAATCGGTGGTGTAAGAACGCGGGCCAGGAGCCTTGTCAGCTGCACTCCAGCGAACGGTAATCATCCTCTACCATCTCGCCATAATAACATGCTTGGGGTCCCGTTAACTCTGCATGTAATAAGGCTCTTCGTTTCCTCCGTGTCTGTTTCGCAGATAGGACGGCGGCACGGGAGAGTCGGTCGGTGGCGGCGGCCTGTGGTGAGGAGGGGTGGGGGTGGGGGGGAGCGGGGTCATGCCGGATCATTATCCCCTCCATTAACGTCCCAATTACGCACCGGCACCCGCATTAACGCTGGCAGACATGTGCTGCGACCTTTTGTTGGAGACGTGACTCCCCTCCGCCGGCCGAGTCCTGTAATTCAGAACCGCAACCTTGAACCTCGACACACATCCGACCAGCCACTTACCATCACTCTGTGATCCTAATGGGAGATAAAGTCTAAATGGCCGTGTCCTCAACCTCGCCTATATATACAAACGCCGAGAAGCGCTGAGGCTAATATAACTTTATGGCTATTTGAACAACTAGTATGGCATTGCGTAGCTCTCACGTCAGTCTCTGGGTTGAGGAGAAGATTAGAGAAAGAAGAAAAGGAATTGCGTTTTGTTTCATTTCAGTTGAAGCAAGACGACCGAGGGATTCAATATCAGGGAGATCGATATCAGTGCCATACTGTAAATCTAATTTAAATTCAATAACGTGAGGGTTTTTATTTTTCATTTTAGTGTTGAATCCAAAACTACAACTTTTTCCAAACGCCTATAAGTTGCATTGAGAACTGACTAATTCTATAAAGGAAAAAAGAAATTTCCAATTGGATGTTGGAGCAATAGCTAAAAAGATAGCGGCAACATTAAACCAGGATCAATTGCCTTTCTTATCGGTCATAAGACACTGCAATGTTGACTGGAACCTTCTTAGTGTGGTATTTTAAAATGTAACTTCTGGAGTGTAAGTAGGGGATAAAAGAAGATCAGTTTTTGTTAATTGAGAATTCCATTAATCCCATAAAGGTTTTTTTGCGCACTGTTGTTTTGTTTTAATTTGTATGTGAAATTAAAGAAAAAAATCTTAAAACTCAAATGAGCTTCTCATGAGCCAAGCGGTTCATGATACTGAGTTAAAACAACTTCAGCTCGTCGCTGCATGGAACCAAGAAACAAAGCAACTTAAACCTCCTCATGTAATCAGCAGCACGAAATCAACCCATGTTAAATCTATCATTATACTATTGTGTGTATTAGTACGCATCTCGAAATTTCCAGATTTGGTTGCTCGCCCAATACGGGTTTAAGTTTCTAATTTCACTCTTATTTTCATTTGAATGTGTCGACATCCAATCACTCAACTTAGACATGAGAAAAGGGATTTGATCATGACGTTTTTAAAGGTGAATATGCTGATTTGGAATATTGCATTTGGAAGACAATATTTGAAACGTGTGCACGACCCTCACTTCGCAGTTGCAGAAAAACTACCGCGTGACGTAAACAGTGCGCAGGAGGGAGGGAATAATAAACTACTTAGCACTTTAATTACTGTCGTCAAGGTGCCCCCCCCCTTACCCCCATGCACGGTACTTAACCTCTGCCTGGCCAAAAATGGGGGAGAAAAAAAAAGCTGGGCAGTTAAACGTGTGCAGATGTGAATACCAAACAGGGACCCCAGAAGCAGCCGAGAAAAGCATGTGCGCTCGGTCAACACTCACTGAATAAATAAAGATTACCGAAAACCAGACTTTCCATTCCACCGCCCCTCCACCCGTCCCCGCTTCTGACAAACTCGCCTCTGTTCGCGCCCCACCCAGCCCATCAAAAAAAGCTACTTTGCATGTATGAGGTGTGCAACCCATGATGAAAGTGGCAGAAATATATATATATATATATATATATATATGTATATATATATATATATATATATATATACATATATATATATATATATATGTCTATATAGATAGATAGACAGATAGATAGATAGATAAATAGATAGATGGATAGATAGATAGATAGATAGATAGATACTATTCTAATATGTATATACATCGTAGGGGGACACAAGCCTTGAGCACACCTACGGAGCTGCAGGATCGTCCCCATAACTCAACAACCCCCTCGCCCCATTTGCCCCGCCCCCTCTTCACACCCCGCCCCTCCCCCTCCCAGCATCTTCCCCCTGTTGTCCCACTAATGCGGGGGGACAACGGGGGAAGATGCTTTATTTCATGTGCGGTTTCCACCGGCGCAGCAGTAATGAGGGACAACATTAACATTTTGCTGACACGGTGTTTGTCCTGGTCCCGGCAGTTTGCTGCGCCGGGCATTCCGCAAGTCGGGCGTAACACATCGCACCAGGACACGCCTGTCCTGCAAATACACGGTTGAAAATTGCTCGCTTTAAATCTAAATTCCGTCACGAGCGCTGCCCGTGTATTTGCTGAACGTGGAGTTTTTGAATTTTTGGTGGGAATTGTTGCTGAGCAAAACTGAGCTAATACAGTGTTGCTGTTACACTGCGATTGCCTGTAAATTGGCACCTAAAAAAATGCTGGAATTTTGGGCGGGGCAGCTGCTGTCATGTGCTCTGTTAGATTTCAGATGTGTGCATTTTCTGCAAACAACGACATCGTCAAAATATGGAATCAATGCCGTCGCTTCCTTCTCAGTATCTTTTTGCTCGTCATGTCGTATTCCTTCGTACTGCTTGGGCGTTCTCCAAATTGCTTTCTAGCAAAATGACTTGGAATTTTCCAACATTTTTCTTTCTTGACAAAAATATTTTTCCTCATTCAAGCAGAAGGCAAAAGATCTTGCTGTGTGTCTTTATCTGTGGGTTTGAGACTAAATAGGCTTTAAGAATGTGCTTGTACAACAAGCAAGAGATAGTTTTTAGCAATAGCTTAAGAAATGAAATAAAAATGTCTTTCAGATAATTTAACAAACCTATGCTGACATTAGCAAGGGGGTCCATTGTTCATCAAATAAAAACAAAAACACCTACTGCTTAAGTGCCATATAGATGCTATTTTTCACAGTTTCTGTGACTGTGAACGTTAGAGTGCCTGAAAGCTGTCTACTACTAGAATCTGACCGTCTGTTCCATTTCGGAGGGCAACCAGCAATTATTCACAGTTTCCCTGCAGTTGAGGAGAAGAGAAAGGTCAATCTTCTCATCCTGCTCTATGTCAGGGCTTCTCCGACTTAACGTTGAAAAGGTCTCCATGTCATTTGTCAGTAATTCAATTTGAACCTACTTACAACTGAAGACGCAAAAAGGACCATTTTTGTCCGTGTCCGTGAAAACCCCCCAAGAACCGTGGCAACTCAGTTTCTCAGCTGCACAATCATTCATCAGAGTTAAAAAAAAGAAAAATTTGAGGTAATAAACAGTAAAATGAAGAAAAAAATGTTGACAATAGCCAGTAGTACTGAGGTAAAAAAAAACAAAAAAAAAAACTGAACAAACTGTTTTGCATGGAACACACATCCTCCTCTTGCATCGCATCATTGCATTGCTAATAGAAATGTGTGCGCCGGCTCCCGGCTGACTTGCCATTCAGGACCAGATCCTGACCTGGACTTGGGGGAGCCGCTGCCCTGTGATACCAGCCTAATGAAAGGTGGCACCGAGGGTGCCAAGCTGTGATGGTATGGTATAGGGAGAGGGGCCCCCTGCACGCCGTACCTCCAATAAAAAATAGATGAAACCAGGCAACCTTTGAGAGAGTAATTGGCTCCCTGGTGGCTGCCTTCCACCGCTTCCACTTCAACCAAAAAAAAATTCAAGCCATGTGGACGCCACAGAAGCGTATAGTGGGGCTGGAGAAAAGAAAGCCAGGCTTGCAGCTTGGCTCAAGTTTAAGACAAAAAAAAAAAGGCAGATCACTTTGAAATGATGCCTGGTTTTTCCAGCTCTCTGACGTTTTTTTCGCCCTTTCACAAGTTTGTATGAGACCCTGGCAGTCCATCAAACTGGAGCTGTGCTAATGGGCCACGAGGGCAACAGCTTCCTGACTGGTCTTGAGAGCAGTTTGTGCATGTAGCGCGATTGCATGGAAGCACATTTGCACCACCATCATCGTCGTCATCATGGCATTTTCCGTCTCGGCCGCATCCGCACAAGGGACGCTTCCTTTCCATAAATCAATGGCAAGCTCTGCCTCTCGCTGTGGTTAAATAACTCCGGGAGACGCAACTGGCAGCAGCTGTAATTGCCTCCAAATGAGTGAATTAATGGACGCGAGCATCAATATTAGCGCTGGAGACGTGACTTGGCTCAAAGGCGGACCATGAATGCGCGAGCCGGGTCCTTTCAAACGGAGCCACTCGAGGTAAAGTGCAACAAACTGAAATATTTCCTCTCCATTTTTTCCCATCAAACCGCTCAATCCATGTCTTATTCTAAGCAGGGCACATCAAGTCCGCCTCATAACACCCTTCACAGCCAGGCCCAGGTCCTGACAGATATCTCGCTCAAGCTGTTTTATTGGACAGACCCATAAACATGCCATATATCCCATAGACAGGGGGTAAAATGTTGACAAGGATAATTGGAGGAATGGGAGAAGAAGAACCCGCATTGGCAGTCGGGTTCCCACTGCAGACCTGCACAAAAGCTTGGCAAGATTTTCAAAATGCCAAAATCGAAATGTCAGACGTCAGCATGCTTTATCGGCAATGCAACGTGTTGGAATTTCTCTGAATGTCGCGATTGTGCTCCGCACGGATACTTAAACTCAGGCCCCTAATGTAGAAAATACAAATAGTTTGCAAAGTAAGCAAAGATGTAACCGATGTAACAGAACTGTCACCTTTTTGAGGCCAAAGCCATGAAATACCGTAAGTACTAAATATTTCAAGTTCAAGCCTTTATTCTTTATCAGTATTTACAGCTTTTTTCTGTAAATAGTCAATGTGGGCGACTATTGTAACAGCTAGCTAGTTTGGCATTCAAGTCATCAAGTAGCATCTTGGTTCAACTTCCTCACCACCTCCGCCAAAATAAAACTCTCCTGCAAAATAAAACAGGCCAGGACAATAACCATGGAGGACCCCTCCCGCCCCCTGCACCACTCCTTCATGCTGCTGCCATCAGGCAAACGATACAGAACCCCACTGGCCCAGAAAAACATCTTTCAGAAATCATTCATCCCCTCTGCAATAACTGTTCTGAACAGCAAAAAATAATCTGCACTCTTTTATCTTTGTGAATGTGTTTGAGTGTATTTTTCACTTTTTAACCTCTCTAAACTTTCTATCTACTTGTGTTTATTTTTCCTGATCCATCCATCCATCCATCCATCCATAACACCCGCTTCTTCCTGATGTCAGGGTCACTGGGGTCTGCTGGAGCCTGCTGGAGCCTCTCCCAGCTGTCACAGGGTGAAGGCATTGGAGGCCTGGAATTGAACCCACAACCTTGTTGCTGTGAGTTCACATTGTTCGTGCCGTGCGTCAGCACGAACCACTGCGCCACCGTGCCGCCCACTAATAAGCCAAATATAACAAATTACTGCCAAGAAATAACTCTATTGGTAGTGGATGATCTATTAGCGTTATCGCTAATCAAAGGCAGTTACGGTGGCAATACTGGAGAAGAAATCACAGAAGAACTGTGGATTCAACTTTCCCACTTAGTATTAGGCTAAAGAGTGCTTCTGTAGCTACTTTTTAAAATCCACCTTTTCCAAAATGTGACACTGTGCAGACATCGTCCTTTGCCTTCCTTTAATACTGAATGCTGCACAAAGTCAAAAATGGTTGTACGCTTGCAAGCAATCAAATGGACACTAGATGCCATTTCCAAGATTTCAGCCCCTGCACTTTTTTTCTTTGACGAGGAAGACACTCAAAAAAAACACAACACAAATCTATAACTATGAAAAAGCTTCCAACAGCGTGGCAGCCAGGAGGGATATAACTTTTATCCGACCAGTTGTGTGAGGTGTCCGATCTTCTCAAACACGGGCCAAGAGCGCTCTTTAATAATGCCTCATATGGATCTTCGACAGCTTGACCTCAATTTAATAGATCAATGTCATAATGAGAAGCCTGTAGCAAAGTCTACCACATTTCCTACCAGTGCACATTAACTGTATCTCCTCTGGCACGTTTGTACCACATGGGACGGGTGGGTAAATTATTCGCGAATTTGCAGGCCATGCAACTGTTGGTGTAATCTTAAGGTTCGTTTCCTCAAGTGTTTGGACAAAACGTTAAGTGTTTGCTCGTGGCCTCTGTGGCGTTAATATTCATCACGAGGCAGATGCCAAGTCAGCAAAAGTAGCAGCAGCATTCTGCTAATAAGGCATTGGTATGTTTGTTTGTTTTCTTTTTCAGTTTGACACATTGAACAAAAAAATCCGCAAGCAGCGTTTCCTAGTGTCATTCTAGCTTGTACATAAACTGAGGGAAATGAGAAAAAAGGTATTTTTTTCTAATTTTTTCTCAAATACATTTTCTCCTTTGTGAAAATGTATTTATTTAATTAGATTACTGACTCAAATGAATGCACAAATGAGGTCCAGGAAAACAGCAGCTACTGTAAACAACAGACTAAATATACATGAAAGATGAGTGTTGTAAAAAAAAAATGTTTTTTTTTTTTTACTTAACTGGATTCAAAGCTTTAAAAAGAAAAAGAAAAAGAAAAAGATCCAACAATGGGCAGCAGATATACCATGGGACCTTTAGGGTGGAAATGAAAAACTTCTCTGGTTTCAGTTGCCACAAAACAACCGCTGCAGCTAAAGTTACTCGGCTGTTGGCTGAGTGGGCTCAGGCTGCTTCCACGGCATCAGTCCTCCTACATTCCCGCTGAGGAGGCAAACATCAGCGCCCGAGGAGCCACGCCGAGACTGACAGCGACGCATCTCAGCTCTGGCTTGAAGGTGGTCGGGGTGTCGGAAGTCTCGCTAGCGAAAAGCTTTGATTTTGTCCTTGAGCGGATAATCACGGGGTACACAACTGGGTAGTGGAGAGTGGGGGGTGTTGTAAAAAGCGCTGTGTAATCAATGTGTCCATTGTCATTTAAATCGAGCCCAGACACTTAATCTCCTCGTTCACTCATTTAAAAAGATAAAAAAATAAATTAATTAATAGATGCAGCACCCAGCGGGGGCGCCAAATTGGACTGTGTGTGACAGCTTGCACTCAGAATCGCCCTCCGTGGTGAAGGCTGTGCGTGAATCTGGAGGTCAGCCGTGTCAGATGTGGGCATCTAAGACGTGCCCGGGAGCTAGACCCCCTCTCAGATCCCCTGACAGACCGCCCCCTACTCCGCTCAGCAGCAGAGCAGCGTAAGCTAATTCAGCAGAAGAGCTGGCCGAACGCCTGACAAGCACGTCAGGCCATCAGGTTAGTTTCGTGCTTAATCAGGGATAATAAGGGGGAGTAGCGCCACCTGCGGTGATGCATGCACACATTTCCCCACTCCCATCCTGTATGAATCACGGACATCAGCGTGGCCCCTCTGCAAGCAGCGTTAAAAAAGTCAGTTCCACTTTTTAATGTTATTGTGCAGTAGGAAAATACAGTGACATGGACAGACAGAGTGAATAACGAACAACAACATTAATGGTTTTGTGTGTGTGTGTGTGTGTGTGTGTGTGTGTGTGTGTGTGTGTGTTTGTGTGTCCGTGCATGTCAATTGTAAATATAGCAGTTGAAATTGTGTCCCTTAAAGGTCCAATGTGTAAAATTTGGCCCGCTTTAAGATTGCCCATAAATACACTGAAAAAAAGTGTATAATCGCAGTACAGAACAAACAAAAGTCACTTGGTTTTCCTCCCCTTAAAACGGTTCTCATATGTACATTGAGGGTCTAGCTCCAAGCTCCATATTTCTAAGGAAGCCTGGTGTGGACAATCCAGTTTCATATTTAGGATGAACGGTGGTGTCCTCAAATAAGCCAGTGACGAAGAAAGTGGACGAGGCCACCGTAGTTCGCTGGCTAGCTAAGGAGATGGAGGGATGGTGAAAGACGATGCAGGCTTTAAATTAACCACTTGATGTCACTGTTTCTTCTTCAAAATCCTCAAATATTACACACTTAAGCTTCAATTGCAGTAGGTAGCTAGCATTTAATTCACATTATTTTGAATGATTAATAATGAAAGGTCGCCTGAGTTGAAGTCGCCAGTCAAACTATTTCATTTGCTCCAGCGTGATGTACCTCAAATGGCCACTGGAGGTGAAATATGGGTCCATCCATCCATTTATCATCACCACAGATCCTGCACTCATGGAGTCCAGCTAACCGAAAGGCGTGGTCACACCCTGGACATATTGCCAGTGTGTGGCAGGGCCACTCTGCACTCACACTTACAGACAGCTGAATTTGCAATTAGTCTAATTCATGCCGACATGACGTGGGCTAGTCGGAGAAAATTCACGCAGACACGGCAAGAATGTGCAGACTCCACACACAAGCGCCCCAAGGCCTGAGGATGGAACAAGTGGTTCCCAATAATTAAGTTAGTGCTCCCTCAGAAAGAAAAGAGAAGTGATTTTGGCAGTTGGTCAAAAACACAGCTGGTCAACACGCCAACTAAAGGAGTCTTGGGATTCACAAGTTACATTTTCCTCACATCGTCATCATTTCCAACTATAAAAAGCACATTGGATGCAGTTGAGAGAAGTGGTGGTACAGTGGGCATCTTCTTCTATCTGCATGTGATCGTGGTGTTATTTGATTGTATCATTGTTGGTGGTAGTCATGCTAATAGTACAAGAAGTGGGGAAATGTAAATTAATTATAAACATACATTCTTAAAAATGATGCATACATGCATGAGTTCTGTTTCTGATGTTGTTTAATGGCATTCCCAAAGGAGAGACTTCTCTAGATTGCGCTTTCATGTTACAAATTTGCCTCAGGCCGCCCACCGGCTGAGTCCCCTGCTGACTGACAACAAACTAATGCCAGCGATTAGACGATGGAAGCCGAGAAGCATCCAGCAATACCTTCCTCAAATTATTTTTAGGCATTTCTCCCCCCCACAGGAGAAGAGGATTATCAATTAAAGCGACTCCATCCGAGCAGGAAGTGTGTCTCCTTCATCTGCGGCCGGAATGACCCGCCCATGGATTCCTGGACTTAATCTGAGGGCTAATCCGTTTTGACGTGACTTAGCCTTACAGAGGAGGGGGGGGAAAGATCAATAACCGCAGCAAGATGGAAAAATAATTGCTCCACTTCACCTTGACAGAGCAAGAATGGCTGGCAGAGTGGAGGTTGTGTTGGCTGCGGCGGCGGTGGCACGCCGGTGGCATTTGCAATCAACAAAGGTTAATCAGGTGCTGCTGTTGAGTGATGCAAGTGAATGAGTCAGCACCTCCGCCGGGACAGGAAGTAGCAGGAAATTTAAGACGGGGGGGGGGGGTCAGGGAAGGGCATACGGGACGAAACCAAACATCCCAAACATTTCAGTCTGCTACATTTACTTTTCTTTGTAGCTGCAGCGTTACGATAATGATGAGCAGTTTGTTTTAGAAAATTATGGGGAACCTGCAGATGCTTTAATTGTTTAAACAACATTTAAAAGACTCTTTGTACACATACAGTAAAACTTTTTAGTGTGTATTCTAACCCTAAGAATCAGTAGGGTTCTCATTACTGTGTCAATGGCTTAGTATTATAGTGAAAATATAATAACATTACCTTGAAAAATGACAAACTTATTTCTTTCCATTTGAAACAAGCCAACAACGACAGGCTTTTATTGGTAGTCATCAGGCATCTGATTCAAATCACAGCCTCTTTCATCTCCAGTAAAATTCGACTTTCACCCTGTTATGAGATGGCAGATGCAATAGACACACAAAACCAAGAAGCCGCCAAGCAATGTAAATGACAAGCAACACGGCGGAGTTTGAAGTGGATCCGAGCCAATTAAATTGTACCATTGGGTGCCGAGCTGAGAGTGGCTACAGCTTATGATAAAAGATAAAAGTGTCGGAAATTAAATGTACGCTGCGGCTGCTCCCGACTTAAGAAGGCGGTTGGCCATTGTTTTTTGTTTTGTTTTTTTTCAGCCAGTGCGTGTCCTTTCCTGCATCACCGATGCAAAGCCACATAACCTGCAGCATGTCACCTTACTGGTACAGGGGACCTAATAGAGTGCTCACTTAATCGCATAGCTTAAAACGTTGTCAATGCAGGATGCAGTGATTAACAGCAACTGGATTGACTGTTGCCTGGAGACCGCAGGGCATACGGGAGGCGGGTAGGATGTGTTTTCAGCATGTTTGTCCGAATCAACATGTGACGCATGGCTGGCGTTTTCAAACCAATGTGCCAAAATTCGTAACAAGCAGTGAGGAGGCTGAGTGTAGCTCTGTCGCATTTATTCATTTATTTATTTATTTATTATAAAGGCAGGACTGAATGATGTTGAGTGGCGTGCAGGCTTTTCAGGTAATTTATATTGGATGTATTGTATTTTGCAGTCCCAATAAATGTATCCATTTGCATGCAGCATCACAACACGAAGGGCAAAATGGAGGCGGACAGGGCCGAGGGTTGCAGGCAGAAGTGGCCATTAAAATGAGATGGGGAAGACATTAAAAGGCAAAGTGCAGTTACGACAAGCTGCTTTCTTTATACCAAAAAACCTAGAAATAACATCACCAGACACAGAATTTTGTGTTAACTTAGATTGCAGCCACGTTATCCATCCATTAATGTACATCGATGCAGTGCACTCACCTCGCTGTTCCAAATGCATTTTGTCCCACAACATATTGTAGTGAGTTTTTCTCCCTGTACTGAAATAAATTCAGCTTGAAAAGCCACACACCCACGTACCCACACACACACAAGCTCAGTTTAGCTTGCTAAAGTCAGTTAGCTCACTAAAAGCGTGGCCAATGAGGTGTTGGCCAATTCTGTTTCTGATTTGTTGTGAGCGTGTGAGTGGTGTGCGCAACATTTTCACATAAAAGTTAAAGTTGCACTGATTGTCACTTCTCGAAGGATGCAAAATTTTGACCCATCCCCTGAGGGAGCGATGGGCAGCAGCGGTGCCGCGCCTGGGAATCATTGGGTTATCTAACCCCACAAGTCCAAGTCCTGAGTACCAAGCAGGGAGGCAATGGGTACCAGTTTCACAGTCTTTGGTGTGACCCGGCTGGGGATCGACCACACAACCTACCAGTCTCAAGGCAGACACTCTACCACTAGAGCACTGAGCTGATGCTGAAGTTGTTAGGTTTTTTGTGTATAATTATATCCGTAATAGCACTCAGTTCCTTTTCTTTGCAACAAGAGTTTCCAAAAGATTGAAACCCCAGTCTTCAACTTCAAGCTTCACTACCAACGATAGATATATTGGTTTTCTTGTTCGAATTATTACTTTTTTGTTCCAATCTAAGTGCTTTGATTTGATTGGCTAAGACCGCTACAACTTGGCTCATACTTCCATCCTTCAGGCCATGTCTTCCTGGATGAATGTCAGCCAGTTCTGAGAATGGTGCAGCCCAGTTTGTCAGATTGTTTTGATCTCCTTATGTGAGCTAAAGTGCCCGGCCTGGATTAGGAACCTGAGAGCTGCGGTTCGTCGCTCTTTTGGGCTGTGTAAGGATTAAACATTCCATCCATTCACAGAATTTCAGTAAAAGTTTATTATTTGGGCCCCCAATATTTACCTCAGTTCCATCTAAAGGATCTTGCAAAATGTCAACAACAAAAAAATACTATTGTTGAAATGACATTTTTTGTAAAGCTGGTGTTTGTATTAGGTGTTTACAGTGAGATTTGATGCATAGTTTTTAATCACTGACAAACAGTGATTAAAAAAACGACGCTATTTTGCTGCTAATGTACACAAAGAACTAATTACTAGAGGCCAATACGCTCAACTGCCAGGTGTAAGGGTGAAAACGCACGTGCGACCGCAGTGCTGAAATCAGCAGCGATCTCCTCGTAATGCTGTCATTTTTTACCGCGTAATTGCCAATTACTGCAAACACAGGCAATCCTGTGAACAAACACCCATCAGATGCCAGCGATCGGACTTTGTTAGCGGCTACAGTGCCGTGCTTCACGGATAATCAATCGCAGCTCAGAGGCGTCGGCTGATCTGCATGCCGATGTCCTCATCACACCGGCGGAGATGATCTGAGGACGCTGCACATACAAAGGCAGCCCACTGGGATCAATAGTGTGTTGGACATCTCCTTGGCTTGAGAGGATTTGTCTGAGTACATTACAAAGCTTTGGAAGCCATGGGACCAAAAGCACCATCAACTTATTTTTTTCTTTCAATTTGAGTTATCTCAGATGCAGGTGTTCAGAGTCTGATGACAGCAGGTGTTGGCTATTTTCCTTCAATAATAATGTTGATGCCAATGCAAATTGGACCCGTGGTTTTACGAATAATCAGTTCAGATGTTTTACTTATTTATATTTCACCGTTGACAGCATAAGTGGCTGTCCATTTACATTTTTCTGATCTCTGGCCTATTAAGCACTGACTCTGAAAGAGATAATTCAACATTCTGGCAATTTCGTCTGTGGCTATAATCATTGCTGTCCTATGAGTAGGTAATTTCCTTCGATTATCAGTGGCTGTTGTCTTGAGCTGCTCAGTGAACTAAAGGGGGTGAAGGGTGCAGGTCTCCCTCCCTAAAAATTCATCAAACACACAATTCAACAACTCCAAAATGCTCTTGTGGACAACTAGTGACTTACACATTCACCATTCTGTGAAATAAGAATGCACATTTACGTAAGCAAATACTCCAAACTTGAGCAAACAAGCAGGCGGAGTGACACGGTGCACTCAGAAAGTGATGTAGTTAGTTACCAGTGTTTGTGGAATGTAGTTCTGCCTATCCTTTTACCTTAAAAACCATTTAGTTTTGTAATGTTACATTATTATTTCATAGTGTGGTTAATGTGCAGTTCACAACTTGTGCACAGGAGTGTTTTGGAGTTGTTGGATTGTGTATTTGATGAGATCTGAGGAAGGGGGACCTGATTTCAATATTACAGACTTTGATAATTAAAGGTATCTACTCATATTTCTATAAGGACTATGTCAATGAACTAATTTTATCAAAATGTTGAACTATTCCATTTTCCATAAATGAAAAACTTCTACTCCTACCTACAAGTTGCCTGGTCCCAAATGTAATCCTCAAATCATCCAACCCCGATGACCTCTCTGTAACTTTTTGACTGCTGCAACAAAATACATTTTGTCGCACGCCCAAATACAATGACTGAATTTCATGCAAAATTGTTGCATCTTTAAGAAAACATCTAAATCTCCCTTGGAAGAATCAACCTACATAGATTCAAGTCTGCAGATACTGGTTTTGAAAGGAGATCAAGAGACAGAGAGGGGCACACTTGCTCTGATGCAGAAGTCTGATTATTTCATGGGTTTTTGAGGACTTCAACAAGACCAACAACACGCTCAAGGAGGAGAGTACTTCACAGGCACAAGCACGACTCAAGTCCAGCGGCTGTGATCGGAGTCTCAACCCTCCGTGGAGGGAGTCGTGACGGAGGAGACGGAGCCAAGGACCCTTCAGGAGCCGCGGCGTTCCATTAGCTCGGCTGTGATGTACTGCCGCCTCCACCCGGCGTGCTCCTTCGCACTCACTCTTCCGGAGATCATTTACAACTGGAGGCAGGAAGTGCCTCGCCGTTCAGCTCCGGAATTCAGGCTCATTTGGAGTAAAAGCCACAAGGCTGTAAGTCGTGACCGCACAGCATGGACAGGCTGTAAGGTCGGTTATCTTGGCGAGTCAACACCAAAAATTGACTGGCCAAACATATTTGTTTCATTGGCCAAATAAAAGAAACTAAAACCAAAAGTTTGACCTTACATTTTTGGTCAAAAACCAAGAAGAGAAGCCAATTTTAATTTTTAATTCTATGCACTTTGACTGACTGTGACTGTATTATTTATCATTTAAAAACATTTAAAACATTTTTGCAGGATTTAGCCAAAATTAAAGAATAATCTGCTTTTCTTCAGTCAGCCATGACATTTTTCGCCTTTATTCAAGTGTTTCTTCAGTGTGTAATGGTTTTGTAATTCCAATTTAAAAATGGCCACCAATTCCATTAACAGGTGTGTTTGAAATAGAGAAAACGCTGTTCACTGCTCGCTCCACCGCAAACTGCCAAAGTCCAGAGGCGTCCTTGAACGCGCCGCAACCTCGCACGTCTTCATTCTTCACGGTGCAGCAAATCACAGGACAGTTATGGCTCAGCTGACCCCAACAAACACAGAGCAGAGAGAAAAAGGCAAAAACACAAAAAACCGATACATGGGGCAAAATGGAATCCTCAGTTCACTTATTCTCCAAGGACGAGCAAAAAAAGCTAATCAAACTTTGTTGGTGAAAGGCGGGGAAGCTTTGTCTGGACGCACGTAACGACCAGTCGCGCCTTCGGGGGTCTGAGGGAGTCGGAATGAATGGGCGAGGGAGACAAAAGTGTCAGAAGCAGAAATGGAGGGCTGAGGGATGATGAAAGTGGAACAAAAGAGACGGATGCCAACTCGTTGGCGCGGGGGGGAGAAAAAGCCAAGGAGACTGCGAGGAAAACAAGAGGGCGGAGGAGCAGGAGGAGGAGGCGGAGGAGGCGAAGGAGGAGGAGGAGATGGGGAGCCAAGGAGAAACGTCTCTGATGCCATCTTTGTTGCCGCACTTCGCAGCCTGCGATGACAGATAAAACCAGAGACGCATCTCGGAGTGGCTGTCTTCCACTTAAAGCGGCGGCACTTTACAGAATGCATGAACAAAGTGCCCAAGTTAACGGCTCAGCGAGAAGGGGGAGCTCTTTTCCTTCTCTTTCTTTTCTTTCTTTTCTTTTCACCACCGCTACGACAAACCATCACCTCGGAAGAATCATGACGAGTGGATGACAAGCAGGCGCAGTGGCTCACAAGCCTCAAAAGGTTGCAGAACCATATACATAAAGTGCTTTTTTTGGAGAAAATATCTTTGAAGAGAAAGTGGAGAAGATGTGGAGGACAAATGAAAGAACATAAATTTGCTGCCGTGAGACCAAAGAGGCCGAGTCCTCTTAGGACCCACTTTCTTGAATGCAAACACATTCATGTTCTATAAAAGGATCAACTGTCAGAGAAGGAAGCTCCTTGTTCAGATGCCCCAATGTAAATGTGTCCACTTCTGGAAAACAGGAGGGCAGAGGAGCAATTTGACTGATCGACCACGCCTCTGTTACAACAGCTGACAGGACTCGTCGCACTGCCGGTGGTTGGCGCTTCTGAGGAAGGTAGGAAAGACAAAAACCGCAATGAAGTTTCAACATTTTATCCAGTGGTGAGTGTAAATACACCCCCCCGTAAGCCAAAGCCAGCTTAAACCTCATTGTCTAATGAGATGTACAGGCCCAGGAGCCCATTTCAATGCTACACACACACACACACACTCTTCACAGGCGCAACAACCGTAATGTAAGACTCTACTTTCTCGAGCTCAAACAACCCACTTTTCCTCAGTATCAAGGAAACAGGAAGCAGCTTTGTTTGCCGGCGTCCTGGTAAAAGGCCAGCGCTTGGAAACGCAGGCCTGGAACTGCTTCCTGAAGGCGGCATCTGACTTGCAAAGAGGGAGAGAGACTGACGGAGGAGGAGGAAAGCCAGGCAGACGGGCCAGCAGAGTGGGAGAAAAAAAAGAAAGAAGAAAAACAAAGCCAATTAAAGGGGAAGGCATTGAAGACAAGGAGGAGGGGCAGGGGAGGAGATGAGAAGGTTAAAGGGGAGTGAGGGGGTGGAGGGGTGGAGGGGCGGTGGGCGTTGGTGGCAGAGGACAGGTAAAAGCAGACCAGCCGGATTGATTAAGAGAAACCAAAGATGGGGGGCAAGGTCAAGATTGCAAGAGATGGGACGTGGATGGGACAGATGTTAAGGGGGGGCACTGGCCCTGCACGACTCCCCCCACCGGTTTGTACTGGGCAGCTTCAAGCAGCCGCCAGCACAGGGAGCTTGATTCAGCCGGGCAGCTCCCGGTGTGAGTGTGATGGGATGGGAATGTCAAGTGGGGCTTCGGCCGAGTTAAAAATAAAACAAACCAACAACAACCAAAGTGGCAGAAGCTCAAAAACACCAAAATAAGATATTTACCATACATAGGACGTAGAAATGCTTATTATTGTAAAAATCATTCACATTTCGTATGGAACCGTCTCATTTTTCCACTTGTGATTATTTACCCATGATGGCCGACAACTCTTTAGCCCAAGGGTGCAAAACAAAAGCCGAAATGGGAAAAATTGGCCCGACTTAGGTGGAGGTTTTGATCTCACGCAATCACTTTGGCTGCAAGCAAGCAAGCGGCTGCTTAATATGAATTAAAAAATGCAAATTGTAACTGTAAGTAACTGCATTTTTTGCATGTTTTGTATGTTTACTTGAAATTTATTTACTGACTGTGCAGTGTACTGTATAGACTGTGACTATACAGGATAATCCTTTCGATGCCTGAGAAAAGTCAATTTATATTTGATAATTCACTTTATGAAGTTAATACTTAAAGGTCCAGCGTGTAAAATTTGGATGGATTTATGATTTTTATATTTGTTAAAGCTTAACATACTGCCCCTAAATACATTCATAACAGTGTATACTTGGCAGTACAATAAAAGTAGTTTGGTTTTCCTAACCATAGAACGGTTCACATGTTTATGCAAGAATATCCATAGATGAAGGGTCTTGCTCCCAGTTAGCTGTCATCTTGCACTGCCATATTTCTATGAAAGCCTGGTGTGGACAATCCAGCTGCCTGACAACGCGTTTCATATTTAGGTTAAACGCTGGCATCCACAAAAAAAACCAACAAAGAAGAAGGTGGACAAGGAATCACGGTTTGTGCGCACACTGCAGAAGTTCACTGGCAAGCTCAGGAGAGGGAGGGTGAGCAAATTAGCGCTACAATCTAAAATGTAACCACTTAATCTCCTCAAAATCGTATACTTTTAACCTTCAACTCAGAGATTAATTTGGACTTTAACTCACATCACAGCCCAAACTCTTACGCCGCTGCGCAAACTCGGCAAAGCGGAATATTGCAGTATAAAGAAGGCAAAGGCGGCCCAGACAACGCGGTCGCGGAGGTGACAGCTGGATCCGGCCTGGTCGAATCACGCCTGGATGAGGTCCAGGAGGAAGCTGAGATGATAATGAGACGGTCCTCATTTCCTGCGTCTAGACTGACTACGCATACGATACGAAGAGGAGGTGGACGAGGAAGAGGAGGAGGAGGATGACAGGAAGGAAGGCTGCAGGGTCAGTCGTCTCGCCAACATTAAAACAAACACAAGGGGGGAAGAAAAAAAGTAGAGATGCCAGCTGTGGTGGAAAAACACCTGCAGCAGCAGAGCAGTGGAGCGCCGTCACCTGGCGTTATCCAGAGCAAGATGACCGTTTAGGATTTTCCTGGGCAGCAGCAATAGAAGGGAGTCCTGCCCTGGCACCGTTTCCCCACATATTGTGTTTATAGACGAGCGGCCAGCTCAGCTTAATTGAGCAGCGAATGGTGTTGTTTAGATTATCTCCACGCCTCAGACGGCGCCTTATTTTCGCCGGTACAACATAATTGCATGATTTATTTTAGAACACAAAACGGCATAAATTAAACTGCTCTACTTTCGGGCAAATGCAACTATAATGGAAAAACAAGAAGAAAAAAAAGACTATGGGTAAACTAGTTTAAATGCAGAAAAATTAAAAAGGAACATTGTAAGAAAGTTTCTTTTTTTAAGCGAAAGTAAAACTTTCAAGCTCATTGCGAACAATGATTCTTTGAATGAAACTTTTGGGGTTGTTTTATTTAGTTTAGTTTACACAAAGATACACAAATATATCACACAATGTTAGACCAAAAAAGAGGTGGCCGAAGGTATGAAGCTTATACTGTCAACTCCTCTAAGCTCTTACAGTTTCAGATGCTGCCAAAACAACATAGCAAACACATACCATGATTTTATACATTAGTCATTCACCCCAAAAAACAATCAAAAAACAGACTTCACAATGAGCAGATAGAACGCAAGCGCTAATATTAGCAGAAAGTCATGTTCTACAAACACTAAGATATACATTAGCAACCCAAAGAAAGCAAAGAAAATAAATATGTAAATAAATACATAGCGCTAAAGATGCAGTCAATGAAATAAAACACGTCATTCAATGTTGTTTGTATTTCTCAATCATATTCTGCCTCAACTCATTTTCAAACTGTGTAATATTGTTGCTATGTTTAAGATCATCTGATCAGCTATTCCATGACTTCACCCCGGCAACACAATGCGATTCTCTCTGACAGCCCGAAGGATTTCTTTTGATTATGCGTTCAAACTGACGAGTGGAACCGCAAATGGCCTGATTAAAAACCAAAGACCCGCTGAGGGTGCATGAGCTGATGCACAAGTGCGACCAGACAGTCCAGGGGTCTGAGGTGGGAGAGCGGCGGGGCTGCCGGTGCACTGCGCCTGCAGGCAGGCAGGCAGCGTTCACGCTCGACTGGACCAAGTTGGATGACATCACCGTTTGCTCACGTTTCCCTGAGTAGGTGCATTTACACAGGGAAAAGTGCACACGAGCGCACACACACACACACACACACACACACACACATTCTTCGTGCGTTGTTTTATCGTGGGAGGCTGACTTCACTCTCACACTGAGGCAGATGACTTCATTCTGTCTATCTCCCATATTTTTACTAACACAAACGCCATTTTCCTCCCATCACAGGCAATGCTGGAGCGACGTATTAGAACTTAACAGACCCGAGACGTAAAATGAAGCGGCACAATTGGCCGAATGCTGAGGAAGAAACATTTCACAGGTGGATTTCGTAGTTCATCGGAAGTCTTAAGCGAAATATTAAAGCTGTGTTGTTTTCTAAAGGAGGGACACTGCCCTATCTTGACATGACAGTTCAGTGCTGTAACACATTATTGTCATTAAAACAGGGGAATGTATTTCTATCTGCATGTTGATAGCCAGTAACAGAATACATAGATATTTTAGGACAACTTGAAAGTGATTGTTCTGTTTCGTGCTTTGATGTCAGTCTCTTGAGTTATTGCTCAGGTTTTCTCCCGGAATTTATACAAATATGTGGCCTGTTGAAAAACAGTTGATCATCTGACGTTATTTATTATTTATTGCCTCCTCCATGGCGACAAAAGCACGATGCCGCAAGAACAAAATGACGACGCAATTCAAAGAAGGCGAGGAAAAGACCTCATGTTTGGAGATGTGAGCCGTTGAACTGAGATATGTGGTTGTACATACAGTATGTGACAGTTACAATTTGCTTAGGAAAGGATCTATCCTCCATTAGCACGCAGCCTACATCAGAAATGCAAGGGTTGTTTTGTTTTTTCAAACAGTCGGATCATCTTCAAATGTTTCCCGGGCAGCAATGATGTCTTATCACCATCTCCAGGGCTCCTCCAGAGCTCCCAAGCATGACACAGTTATTTGAGTTATGTCGTTAATGAAATGTTTGTCCTTCAGGACTTCAATGTCAGATGTAGTAAAAACACCAGAAGGTGTATTTTAATCAATCAGTCAATCATCTTCTATTTAATTGAGGGCTCAATCGCATCCACAGGGGTTTCAAAAGCACTTTTTGACAATCAAAAGAGAAAGCAAAAAAAAAAAAGGTATAAAGGGTCACATTGTCAATCGACTATGTAACCCACGCCCAAAAGTTGCAGCATCCTGAATTGTGTGACTGTGAAACTTGGTCATCCTATTTTTTGGACTTTTAACTATTTTCCACTGACGTTTATTTGGAGCAGTGAAACAGGCAGCATGGAAACAGTCACTCAATATGCCATATTATTAAAAGAGATTGTGAGAAAGAACCCCGTTACACAGTGATCCTGCGTATTTATATATTTCTGGTTTCATGCCCTGTTGCACTGGAGCATGTAACTACTGCAGCTGTTTGCATAGGCTTCAAATTCCGTTATAAACAAATACAAAAAAGAGGAATATTTTAATCTTCCTCTGGATCTATAAGAGTTTTTTTTTTTAATCTTGACCGTCTTACTCAAGACATCCATAGTTACATGTCCCACTGATGAAGGTCTAGTTCTCTTCCTTGGCAGGAGGTATGCTGAATCCCAGCCCATCCAGCTAATTCAGTTATTGATTGTATCCCATCACGAACTTGGGCCTGATGTCCGGTGACCATGGAAAGGGCTCCAACCAAATAGTGTCCAGGTCACAAGATTACTTCTTTTTTTTTGTGAGACAGAAGTTGAGAGAAGTCTTTCCTTTATTTCAGGAAGGATGTGCACTAATCTGTTGAGAATAGTTTTTCTTTTTTGTTTGTTTGTTGTTTGTTTTTACTTTAGGGTATAAATTGTCCTCTCGATTGTCACTTTGAAAGTTACAAAAGGGGGCAGCGTGCGGGAGCTTTGAAGAATCCATTTCCATCTGTGTCTGGGCGTTGCCAGGGCGACAGTGGTACAAACAGAACAGAGGAGACGACTTTCAGGATCGTTAAACGCCCTTGTGACATGTGTAAAAAGCCTTGCTGATTCTTTGTCCATCTTCAATTCAAACAAGGATGAAATACAGTCCGGTGTACATATATATAAATATATATATATAAACGGGTGTACCTGTGGGTGGTGAGATACGGCGCGAAGAGACTCTTTTTTTTTCCCGGTGAGTCACTGTTTTGTGTTCCCGTTGTTCCTAAAATACTTCAGTCCTAGTGAGGATTAAGACAATGGTGGACGAAGGGAGAGCTGGCTGGCTGGCTGGCTGGCTGGCTGGCTGGTTATTAACTCACCGCTCAGATAAGCACAGACCACTGCTCGCAGGCAGCAACAGCACCAACACCTTGCCCATGAGATAAGGGAATTAGAGAAGGGGACAAAGACAACAGTTTTTCAGCCCTTGGCCAACACGGGCACATTTGAGCAGCGTGTGTGCGGCACTAAGGCTGCAGTGTGCACGTACTGGGAGCAACACACACAAAGGAAGACCACTAGGCATGAGTGCAGGAATCACTGAAGAAGAAAAACGACGGGCCGAACATACGGTCCTGAGTGCCTTCCAGCCTCCTCAACGGACCTTGCTTATTTCTCGGAGGGTGTGACATTTGAGCCGGCCGCGGCCCCTTCCTGCATCCAGGGGGAGGGCGCACGAGAGGACGGCCTCGCTTCATTGAAGTGGAGATTTGGTCTTTGGCAAAAGCCATATGCTGGATTTGAGCTATGAAGACAATGCTGGTGACAACTGTATATTTTTCAGTTTTTGGAATGTTCAAACTGTTTGCATTTATCCTGTGCTCAGATTTTTGTTTCCGTCTTTTAAAGTTCCCCAAACTTTAAATTTCACCTTGAAATTGTGAAAAACTGAAATCTAAGGCAGACAATGTTCAAAGATAACAAAATTAGGAAACCTCATATGGAAAATTAAGTGCTATTTAACAATAATGCAAATGTTTCTTACAGCCAGATGTCCCAAGATGAAAGAGAGAAGAGGAGAAAAGAACAAACAAGGCAGCAGTTCTTCTTATCAAGGACTCAAGTCTTGAGTGAACTCTAGTTCAAGACCATGGTATCTTCACAGAGACTACTACTTTTTCCGACTATCTAAGTATTCAAAGACATTATGAACATCATTGGACTTCTAATGGCACCTTACCATCATTTAACCTACTACAGGACCAACCAAATGCTTTCTTACTTTGTGAATGATTGTCCCTCAGTAGTACAACAGGTATCCGTCTCAACCTGAAACAGACTCGGGTGAGCAGCTAATGAAGAGCACAGTGCCAACGATGAAGCTTCATTTACAAGCAAAAAAGACTTTGCCATCACGTGCCTCTCGACACTGTACATAGCGCACCATTCATCTTTCCCCGCTGCAGTGTCCCCAGCTCCCCCTCCAGGATCAATAATATTAATCTTTTCACCGCATGAGAAATTTCTCATCTAACAACTATTGCTCTTCAGAGTCAGCCTGGGGGAAGGGGAGGGTCTTTACTGCAGACATTACCGCATCCCGGAGTCGCTTCTACCGCCGTCCTTCCATACCCGCGTTCTTGGACAGTGCTCATAAAAAACATGAGGCCCTGCATTGCTTGACCCCTGCACCTGCCCTGCGGGGCAGCCGCCTGCTTCATTTGCCGGGGAGGCAGGTCGGCCAACATTTCCCAAGGCGGACAAAGCAATAAGCTGAAGGGGGACGATAGTGACGGTGGCGGCGAGCCAAGTCGGGGGGGGAGGGAAAAAAAGAGAAGAAAAAGACCCTGAGGAATCAGCGTCGGTGCACCAGGACCAGACACGGCGCCGTGTGAATAAGAGGTAATCTAGACACTGCATCTTTTCTCCAGGAACACGCGTGGAAAACCTGCCTCTCTGCTTTCACCCTTTGTTTGTGGGTCTGCACGACCCTGTCTGTGTCTCACTGACTTCATACTCACCCTGGAGGCCTGATGTCCAATTAGATCACACGGTGGTGTTGTCCGCGAGAGGATACTGGGAGACCGGCATCAAATCTTTTTTCGGGATGTTTTAGAAGCAGACTGGAAGGAATAAGACAGCCTTAGATTTTAAAGAAAGCCTTGAAAGCAAACAGGATTCAGAGACTGAAATTGCAGTCTTTGTGTCCATGAGTGTGCTTCAGTGTAATAAAATCATATATATGCCCAGACAATTCTACATATTAATCCTCCCCAGCCATGCACGAGATGCATCATAAGAAGCTGCCCTGCCTCCCTATTAGCTCAAGGTAATTGTTTAATATCTGCCATGATGCTGCCCTGAGCTCACAAGTGCAGTCTTGCAGAACGGCTCATTAAAAGAGCCGCCGCCGGCCCGGAATCACTGACTACATTTTAGCGCAATCAACCAGCCCACCAGGAAACACGTACAACACACCCATCCCTCCCCCCACCCCTCCCCAGGGTGCGAAGTCGTCCGGCTCGTTGACGGTGCATTTGTATTCCAAAAGCAGCGCACGTTTTTATCACTCCCGTCCACCGCCGCTGTGCGACAGCATCGCGCTTGTTGCAGCCGCCTGAGTCAGACCTATGGAATCACAGGAGTGCCAAAATTAAAAGTAAATAAATAAGTGTAGAAATAGAAGTACAAGGGTTTATTTTGTCATTGCTTTTTCCATTTTGGCATTGTAAAACACAAATGGAAAAAACAATGACAACATTTTTTGCCTTTGCCTTTTCTTTTGCCTTTGCCTTTTCCGTTTGCAAAAGGAAAAGGCAAAGGCAAAAGAAAAGTCCTTTTCCTTTTGCCTTTGCTTTTACCGAATGGACTGGGTTGTCAATCAAATGCCGTTGGGCGGGGTTTTTAGACCAGGATTAGTAGTCAATACCTGATTGCTCCGAGCTTGGCTGAAGGAAAGTGACGTAAACTAATTCATTAACTAAGACCAAAACCGCCATTTTTAAATGCCCCGCGTGTGGATTTCTACATTTTCACATATTAAAAACTGAAAAGCTTATGAAACTGTGCCATGGGCGAACAAAGAACTACAGACGTTTCTGTTCTCTGTGGACGAAGAAAAAGCTCATAGAGAGCTGGACGGACGGAGCGACACGCAATGAAAAGCCTTCCTGGTTTCGCAGCCGGTGGCCGTCGCTGTACAGCGAAACAGTGTCCGCAGAAATAAAAAAAAATTAAAATGCAGAGCGACTACCGAAGCACCAAGGACTACAACAGTCGGAGTGGAACGAACAGAGAAAATGTTGGAGGTTTGTTCAGCCTAATTCGGATGCGATGGAACACCGACGCGGTGGCCAACGGGAGTGAGACGGGCTCGACTCGGCCGGTGGACGACGAGAGAATAGTCGGCCACGACGATATTTGAAAACATGCTTGAGGACTGTAAATGTGTTTTGTAACATCAAGCAACTTTAGTTTGAAGGCTATTTGCAAAGTAGAGCCGTTGAATCGTGTCGATAAACCGCTAGCCACCACCGCTAACTCCGTGCTCTGCTTGTGTTGTGTTCGCTGGCAGCGAAACTTAAGAGGCGGCGATTTTGGCTCGCAAGTTTCGTAAGTTTCACTCCCTATAGCGATTTTAACGCTGCTAGCTTGTTAACGACGGTCGAATAGAGTTGTTGCTGTTTTGTGCTTTGTGTGGACTTAAGTTGTGCGGATATTCTTGTCCAATAATAAACGACTGTGAGACTCAAGTGATCGTTTCAGCGTCTACTTTTTCTCTTCTAGGACAGTGTTTTCATACAAGTCAACAGTATGAAACAAAATAATTCTAAGCCCTATGAAAATGTCTCGCACAAAACAAAACAAAACCACGGTTAATACAAAAAGTAAATCCTATGGTTTCGGAGACACAGAGGCACAAAAAAACGTCGAAATGACCTTCAGTTCACCTTGCAACCGTGACTCTGCCCACGCTGAGGTACTGGTCAGGCTTATGGAAATGCTTTCCAGCCGAGCTTTCCCATATCGTGAACGGCTGGCTCTGGCCGCGCAGGGCTAGTTGAAAAAGTGACAGAAGGAAGCACACTACATGTATTTTGACTAGCAAAAGGCGGAAAAATAAAAATGGACTACGTGGAGGAATTGAGGGGAGGTGTTCAGCAATGACTTTTAACAATAGCTTGCATGGTCAAACGCATGGAGTGTGTACTTCCTTTTGTCGCTAAGTTAACGTCACTTTCCTTCAGCCAAGCTCGGAGCGATCAGGTATTGACTGCTAATCCTGGTCTAAAAACCCCGCCCAAAGGCATTTGATTGACAACCCAGTCCATTCGGTAAAAGCAAAGGCAAAAGGAAAAGGACTTTGCTTTTGCCTTTGTCTTTTCCTTTTGCAAACGGAGAAGGCAAAAGCAAAACAAAAAGGGCAAAAGAAAAGGCAAAGGCAAACAATGTTGTCATTGTTTTTTTCCGTTTGTGTTTTACAATGCCAAAGGGAAAAAGCAATGACAAAATAAACCCTTGTACTTCTATTTCTACACTTATTTATTTACTTTTAATTTTGGCACTCCTGTGATTCCATACAGACCTTCGGCGACGACACAATGGATTAAAGCTTTGATCATCAGAAGTGACGTTGTCAAAGTGAAGTCAGCGCTTACCCCAGATAGGATTCTGGCTAGAGAAACCAGTTGTGACTAATAAACAAGTGTCACTTTTGGCTCATGCTTTCTTAAAAATTCGACTCATTCTCTTCCTGTCTATTGACATGTTTTTGCAGTTCTTATATACTCTCTATTGCATCATGTCCAGCTTGCTCCCATGTCTAGTTTCCTGCTGCGTCCAATTACTTTTCCCCGCCCCTTAACAGCTACTCTCGCATTCAAATAGCCTACCTCTTCACATCCCGTCAGCCTCTGTGCGCTCCCCTTGGTAACTCGGCACTGCATTGTGCTTGACGCAAAAAAAAACAACATTGAGGCTGCAAATAGAAACGAAAGAAAACATTGAGGACACAAAGATCTGGTACAGAGGGAAGGGGAGGCGAGATACAGGTTGTCTGTGCCTGCCCCTGAAGGACATGGACCAATCAATCAATCAACTTTTATTGGTAAATAGCTAAATCACATCCAAGGTGCTACAAAGCGCTTTGCACAATCAAGGAGAAAACCAATTGATGTCTCTGGGGGAAACAAGGCGCGACGGCGGCCGGGAAAAACTCCCCAGTACAAAGAAACCCAGAGCAGACAAAAGAAAATACAAAAAAAAAAAAAAAAATGAAGAGAGAGAGAGAGAGAGAGAGAGAGAGAGAGAGAGAGAGAGAAGTCCGGAAGGCTTCAAATAGATAAGTGGAAATCCAATTCTAACAGCCAAACTGGGAAATTCCGATGGCACCAAGTTGTTTCAGCTTTGAATCCACTGTTAGTTGTAATTATAATTACATCAAATAGCTGTGTGGTTGTGCTGCCGTACTTCATGCTGTGGAAGCAGCATTTTGCCTGATGGAGAGTCTGGACAGCAAAGTCATTCAAAATCATTAAATAATTCAACCTTTTCAGCTACTGACTGACTGAAATTGCATTTTAGCTAGGCCAGTGAAAAACTGGATGGGTCATCTCTGATAAAAATAAATAAATGAATAAATAAAAACCTCAGACTTAAACCACTAACGTTGAATAAACTTTGTTTGGCCATTTTTCTAGCAGTAGCGCTACACCAGGTGAAAGCCCACTAGCTAAGCAGGAGCAACTAAATTCTCCGACATAGTTACTATTGGTAACATAAGATTGGACAGCGAGTGGTTCAATGGAGGGGATTTACAACAAACAATCATAGAAGGTCAACAACAAATACATTTTTTTTACTTACTTTTTTGTTTTTAATTATACATGCATAAAGATCATAACATATTTTGTTCAAACATGGATGGAGGGTTGCTTCCCAGCTATGACTTAAAAATGTTCCAATGTTTGTCCAATGCTCACAGTCAAAACTTTGGTTTGTGGATCGTGAGTAGGATCGCCAATGGATAAATTGTGCCAGTGTCGCACTTACGGATGGGATCTGTCCCATGACTGTGTTTCACTAAATCATCCCGAGCGTTCCTATCTTGCACCAGCTGCCAAAGTAATGTGCGCACTGATCAGAGCAATAAAGCAGCACGTCGATGAACCCAGGCAGAGCAATAAATGGAGCCTGTAAACCGAGCTTCCAGCTGACGTAAATTTAAACACTGCCTATTGAGCAGCTGACAACAAAGTTGGAAAAGGAGCAGCCTAATTTCTTCCTGATGATTCGAGTCGACGACATTTACAGCTATTAAACTGCAGAAGCCATTTGTTTTCAGCTTGGCCGGATGCTGTTTGTTTCTACAGCGAAAGAAATCAAAGGTACGACCTCGTGGACTCAACCACGGGGGAAATTAGGAATGGGATTCTCTCCGAATGAGAAAACATTAATACAACCAAGAGGGGGGAAAACAACCTCTGCCTGAAAGCATAAAAAAAAATGGACACTAGCTGTCGGGACTTCGGACGCACAAATGCCAACTAACAGTGCACAGGCATTGTTGTCTTTCTCTACTAAGTGGTGAGATGGCAGTTCAATTTAAAAAGAAATTGCTTAAGTCCCAGATGGAAAACCAGTCTAAAGGGAATCTCACAGTCTTCACATAGGAATAAGATCAATTTAAGACTGGACCTCCTACCGGACCATCATCTTAAACTGATAAATATGACCTAAAGTTGCAGGAGGAGTCGACCAAAGTAGGTTTATCATTGAAGAAGTTGCATTCTGCCACCGTATCGAGATGTGATGATAAATCCAGATTATTAAACCAATTAGGAATCTCCTTGTTCAGATCCGGATCCTGTGAGTCGGACAAGTCAGCAATCACATGGGCTTTGAAATCACGAACAGAATGAGTCTATTACCGACCGGACCACGAGGTAGGATGTGAACTTCCTAATGAGCAATATGAGGTTTTGACAGAGGTGGTGCTGGTTTTCCTGAATTCCATTTAGTGAAGAAGATATATTGAGTGGTCGCGTTCAACTTATCTAAACAACACAGGAATCAGTAACCAGTCTCTTTAGATATGCCGGGCCATTGTCACAGTCACTTTCAAGTGTAAACGTGGCGCAAATAAAAAAAAACCCAAAAAAAACAAACAATTTAATTGAGGTATTGTATCTTCCAATGTTCCAATCTGAGCAAAATGTTCAGATCAATGCCGAAAAAACTGGGGAGAATGACTCAAGTGAATGCAAACATAAATGTTCTTCCACTCTTTGCAACAACCGACAGCTGAACCAATTCAGATTCAGCACCACGCTGGCTTCTCTCAGGCTGCCTCCTTTATTGGCATGTTTTTTACAGATCTCGCCTCGTACAGGTTGTTTATCCGAGCAGGGTTTTAACAAGATTGATTTTCATCGCAGATCAGGAGGCGCGATGTGAGAAAATGAACACGAGCAGTGCATTGCTGGTACTCACCTTCGCAAGAAGTTTTGCTCAAGCTCAACCCAATGCAACTACTGCATATTGATTGGTGAATCTTTGGTAGTTACTGTCAGGGAGTTTGACGGCGGGTGTCTGGAACTCGGTTATGCAGGTGTCGGTAAACAGCCTTTTGATTCCTGCCGTCACCAGTCGTACAATTCAGGTCGATGCCGGTTTAAATGTGTGTGAATCCGACTCACCTGGCCCTAGTTTTCAGAACAACTCTAGTGTTCACTGACACTGAGCAGGTTCCATCAGTCTGGGCTGTGTGTATTTGCTGTGAGCAATGGTAAAATGTCAGCGTGTCCTTTGGAATATTTTGGCTTGTTGAAAATGATTATGACAATAACTTCCACTTGTCTTGGGTTTCACTAAAAAACTGAATAAGCCTAAGAAAAATGGGGGGAAATAGAATCCATTGAGTGCATTTTGGTAAAATTCTACTTTTTCTTCTTAGTGTAGTTTGGGTCAGATTGCACATAAGGCACAATGTCTCTTCAAATGAGATTGCACAGGCCTGATCCAAATCAGCTTCATGACAGGTGGTACGTTTTGGTCTCAGCAAACTGCCAAAATGTTACTCACTCATTTTCAACTCAGATGAGTTGATGATAAGGACAGCAGCCATAGTTTTTAACACCAATGTTCTAAAGTAAATAATTAAAAAAAAAATTTAAAAAAAAACTGTCCATATAGATGTAAATATTAGTTTTTCCTTTCTGTGTAAATATTTTATACATATTTCACTTCTTAAGTTAAATAAAAGCATTATATTCTAACTTACCATCACCAGTACTGACTTCAACTCTCCAGTACGTTAAATTAGAAATGAGGGACATTCTTTCTTAAAACTAAATAAGTGTGGCCTCATTAGTAAGGCCCAAAGTTCTTCACCTCTCATTCTAGGGCAATTAGAGTTAGAGCGGAAACAGCTTTGTGCACCACGTCTCTCTTGTTACAACGATCGCCTAGACCTTTTTATGCTCGGCATCATAAAGGATGCAGAAAGGCACGAAAACAAACATTCGCTGACAGACGAGGCCGCCATGATGAATGGACGACCGCAAACCCAATCTCCAGGCGAATCCTGGAGGCAGCGTGCAAACTTTAAATACGCTGCTGTACGGAGCACCGTTAGCAGCAGTAGTGAAGGCTCTGCTGCTTCACACTAAAAATAACTACACATCATTCTTCAACGGTGCACACTGATAATGTGCAGCTTTTGATCCTTAACGCCCTCATGTATATTGCTCATATAAAGGCTCCTTGGACTACAGGCAACATTTTACTGAATCCTCTTTTCCACCTGCTGCAAATGTGAATATCAGTGCTGCAGAGTAAATCCAAAATATATTTGTTATACCGTCAACGTGAGCAAGATTCACACAACAGAGAATTTGTCTAACTGCAATACTTCAATGTCACATTTCCTGCCAACCTGCTTTATTGGTCGTGCTGTGCAAGCTGAAAGACATAGAAGAAGTAGTACAAGTAGAAATAGAAGTTGAAGTAAAAAAAATACAAGAAACATTGACATTAGAATCAGACCAAGTGGAAAAAATAAAAAATAAAAAAATGTAATAAAAGTAAAAGTAAAACTGTCTGTTTTGAGATTCCAATAGATGAGTGTTCGTGTGTGTGTGTGTGTGTGTGTGTGTGTGTGTGTGTGTGTGTGTGTGTGTGTGTTGTCAATAAGTGAGAAAGCCAGCTGAATTATAGTCCCTCCTGCTGACAACATCTGCAGTGTCGTTTACCAGCAATCGCAGCCAATCACGCTGCAGCTTTTCGCCACAGACCTCAGCAGTCCGACAACAACAACACCTTGTGCGGGCTGCGTCCACGCGCCTCGGAGCCCAGTCTCCGGTCAGATCCAAATCTGGTTCTCTGAGCGACTTCAGAGTAATTTGTCTGCAGTGGCACGAAGCCAAACGCATAATTAACAGCAATCCGCGGACATGCTCGTGCCCATTATCCACTCAATAAAAACAAAAAAAAGGTGCTTGCAAAGCTCAGGGGGGAAAAGAACGAACTGAAGCATGGAATGGCCCTTCATTATGAATTCTGAGGCTTTTCAAGCCCTTTTGTAAATGGTGCTGAGCTATAAAATGAACTAACGTCACTTCCATACATATATATACACATAAATATACATACATACATATATACACATATATGTGTGTGTGAATGTATATATATTTATATAGATACATATACAGTATATAAACACACACAAATATATAACATATACAGAGAGAGACATAAACACACATTTATGTATATACAGTATGACTTTAATTGACAAAGCCCTTTACAACAACCTACTGGTGACTAAACTGTGCTATAAAAAATTGAAAGCACAGAACAAGTTGAGAAAGCTCAAAAGTTAAAAGTTCCTAAAAAAGTAACTGCCTTGGTTTTGCTTCACATGCACTACATTTGCTTTTACTGCCCAGCGCCTGGTTCATTCACAGCGGACCAATATGAGCGAGGCTTAATAACAGATTAAAGGAGTGCAGACAACAACCTCGACGCCCCTCCCTCCCTTCCTCACCACCACCACCAAACTAATCACCTGCAATGAGCGGAAATCACAGTTGCCATGGAGACCCTTTCTTTTTTTTTATTGGAAGTCCCATGATCCCGTGCTGATCCAAGCGTTATGCTCCCGAGCTCATAGTGGTTCCATCAGGTCTGGTTATGAATGCTGACAAACATTAGCGCTAATTAGCGCCCGGTGTGTCGCCATGTGAGTTAGTGTGGTTGTTGTGATGAAGTGGGCCACACTGACACGCACGGCGGATGAAGGTAAAATTTACAATTGAAAAAAAGAATAATAATAATAATACAACAATACAACAATCAAAAGTGCCCATTAGCACCATTCAAGAGGGCAGCATTTAAAAAGAGTGCAAAGGGAATTGCATGCTGCTATGGAAAAAAAAATAGAACAATAATCAGGCTCATTTGTCAAAAGTAGGTCTCACCTGGTTTTACCTTGAATTTTAATCAGTGAAATCAGTGAAATTGCTCTTCTCCTGCGGCTCCATTGTAGTAGGTCTATGAAGGTTCTCAGTCATCCAGGTCGTCTTAGTGTAGGAGGGTTAAGTTGATTGAACTGCACTGGTTTTTGCTAAAGGCTCAATTGTAGCACCATAATTTCACATTTTGTCAAGTTAGTATACTTGATTTTTACTGACAGCTTGCATATGGATAGCTCTAATGAGATGGGGCTAGCTGCAAACGATCCCACCGTCATAAAGCTGGACTAAACAAAGCTAACATCTTTCTTCTTGCTCTCGAGATGAAATGAAAAACGCTGAATTTCAGCTCGCAAAAAGTTTGTCGCTGAGATTGCCAAACTGAAACATAAAAAACAACTCATCGACGTCAAGGTTGCCATCTTTCAGCATCCCTGAAGGTCGGGCGGTTGCACACTCTTTTCAGCGCTGTATTGTGTGATGATTTACGCCGCTGTGCAGTGTGAACGGAGTCACTCCTAGCTGCTTGGCTATGTGCTACAGGCTCCTCTCTGGCACTTTAGCTCTTTGTTTCAGAGAGCCTGTAACTCCAGTCTGGCCTCGCTAGCAGCACTTGCGGGAATAAAAGCTCTGCTTTCCCACCTTCGTTAGTCAAATAAGTAACGAGGCATCTTTTCACAGGTTGAATGCTGAAGGAGACAGCACAAGAGGAAAGTCACACGTACGCTGCATCTATGGTAAAGTCCCACCTATCAGACGCTAATAAACACAGGGAATAGTAGGCACTAGAAAAGACGCAGCGTCTTTCAAACTTTGCACGTCAGGGGGTCAGCCGAACAAAACGTCTCTTACCCGTCCGGCAGAACACAAGCTCCTTAAGAAGCCCGTCAAGTCGAACCCTTTGATAAAAACAAACAAACAAACAAGTGGCACGGCGTCAGATGGAAAACAAAGCGAAACTCCCCCCCTGCTGACAACTGTTGTTACGTAAGGCACGAGTGCACGGGAGGGAAAAAAAGAGAGCAGAAAGATGGCATGCTGCAGTCATTAACGCAGCGTCTGTCATCGATCCAATAAAGAGAGCGGACCGATAAACACCCCCCTCCCACACCAGCCTGTGCCCCACCCCGACCCCCGCCCCCGCCCTCCTCTAAGGTCGCCCGAGGACCTGCAGTCCGCGCGGGGTGACTTCTTCCCAAGCGTCGATGGGCTCAGCTGCCTGTTCCGTGTGTCCTGTAGTATGCAAACAATTATCTCGCTACGCAGTCATTGCAGCATTGGCAGCATCATTCAATTGCGGATTACAAAAAATAGGGGGGTGGGGGTGGGCGGGGGGGGCAAAGGCGGACCCCTAATGACGGTACTGGAAACGCTGAGCACACCAGTCACAGCCCCCGGGGGTCAAACAATTAGCTAATCAGCCTGCTGGATAAACAATTTGCTTGTTTTATTGAGGGGGGTGAGCAGGGGCTGGGGGCTCAGCCCCCCTTTCTGGAGGCTGAGATGCTCCAGAAAGGGTGGGGGGTGGGGCGGGGGAGGTGCGCGGGCGACTGTGCTGAGTCAAGTCAGTGTGGAGTTTTGCGGCGTCGCTGAAAACAAGTGCAGCTGGATGGAAAGCAGCACTTACGTAAGTGTCAAAACAGCCCGAGAGCTGGTTTCAAGAAGAGCCGAACCACGGAGCCGCTCGCACTCTCTCGTCTTCCGAGGGGTGGGAAACAAAGGCGCCGCTTCAAAGACAAAAAAAACCCTGTTTTCACGTCATGACAGCTCGGGGAGTGGAGGGAGGAGATGGGGGGCGGGGGGGGGGAGCTAATACATACGCCAGCGTCTAAAATCTCCATCAGCTGAGGAGACGTTTCTGTTTGCACCACCGCCTCGAGCAAATGCTGAAGGTGTTGCGATCGGCGTGGAAAATGGGCGTGATGAAGAGCAGGAGAGGGAGGCGAGAGGTGCAAGTCGCTCACTGGCCAGCAGGGGGCCCAGGCGGGCAGGCGGCTGCGAATGCATCGAAATCAATGATGCATGTTGTTTTTTTGCTTAAGTGCAGGATTTGAATAGTTCTGTCTGCTAATGTATGAGTCAGCCTATTACTGGCAATGTATGACATTGTTTGTATCGCACGCTCGCTCACTCGGCACACAGTCAAGCACAGATTAGCAGCTTTACGTATTGTTGTTTGGACAAAAATATACAAAGTCAGCCGGAAAAAGGTTCACAAAGCCAAACATTTATCTGAATCTTCCAAGGGCCCGTTTACACCAAGATGGGTTTATCTGAAAATTCTGTTGTTTCGGCCTTGAGTTTACCGACGCCGCACATTTTCAAAAACACTCTTCAGGGTGTTGGGCAGTTTGAAGACGCCGCCCTGTTCGACTTCTTGTAAATGGCGAAAACAATCTTTCTTATGAAACTGATGTCACAGCCCCCCACCCCACCCCACCCTTCCCAATCGTGAGCCACTCACAACAACATTGTCGAGCAACAGACTCGTGTTACTGCTACTAAAGCTGATCAGCCTCAAGTGAACGAAAGCAATTTGCAAACCTCCTGTTTCACTTTTTATGTATTTTCTTTTGGGACGCAAATGACCAAAATGTCAGCAAATTTTAACTGACACGACTCCCGGTCAACCTTCTGGAGCTTTGAGTTCCAAAGTACCTTGAAGCAGAAGTTCAACTTTGTCGTCTATCCACACCGTCTTTTCACATGCTACATTAGCTAATTTGCTAATTCTGTAAACACACCGTTAGCCCACATCATCTCCTTCTTTTTCCGCCTTCGGGAAGTAAACTCACAGCGCCACACAGGGCCCCGGCATAAGTACTGCAGCGTTTTCAGTCATTTCCAACAGTTTTGCGTAAACTGATATTTTTGAAGACAGCTTCATGAAAATGTGTTTTTTTTTTGTTTTTTTTCTGGAGCGTTTCTGAAAAGAATACATTTCAAAAAAATTGCCTTCTCTGTGTCAACGGGGCGTAAGTGAATGTTCCACTTTAAGATGCTACATGCTGCTAAATGTCAACTTGGCAACAGTGGTGTCAGAGGTTGCGGAACTGGGCGACTGATCTCTGGCACAGCAGTGCTAAACGTCCTCTTCCCACACGCTCAACCTCAACCCGTCGACCGTGTACCTGTCTGATAACGCCCCCTGCTGAGAGGCAGACACGAGACACCTTGCCTCCCTCCACTCCAGGCCCCCCGTAATCGCTCTTTTCTTACTCCCCCTCAACCCCCCAGGAGTCTGGCTTCACCGAGATTCCCTCCGCTCGCGCAGGCTGAGACTGGCCCCAGCTGGGACTCACCTCTTCCCCAGTGACTGCCGCCTCTTCCCCTTGGGCGTGTGATAATCCTCCACAGGTTAAAGGCACAGTGGGCGGCGAGGTCTCCGCCTAGTCAGCGGGGACCAAACGTGTTGGTCTCCAACCGTCATGCACTGCATGGTGACGAGAGGCTTTTGGCAGGAAAAAAAATGCCCATTCCATTACGATTTACGTATAAAAGAAGGCTTGATGGATCCATTCACATCCAGGCTGCTGATTATAGATGTAAGCCATTCAATTTATAACATGACTTGAAATTATTATGCTTGCCATAACCAAATGGGGGGTATTTATCCCATCCTCGTCCTTTTCAGTCCATTTGCTTATGAATTTCGACAAGGGCTATTTTATGAGTCAAGGGGGAGCTCATTATACTGTGGAGCAGATTGTTATCAGACAGCACACACTCCAGTTATTATTCTTAACTCTGCTTCATTTGATTGTCAAAGTGATTCCTCTTCTGAGGGCTTCGAAAAACAGTGGGAAGCAAGGAAAAGCACAGCAGCGACGGAGGAGATGAGGCCGAGCAAAGAGTAGAATTATGGTGAAAAGGTCTTTTTTGATTGGACTTCCCTGGCATAGCACGGCGCTGATTAACTCCTCTTCGCAACTCTACGTTTCGTTAAAAATTCATACGCACTGATCTGCAGCCTGGACGCAGAGCAATACAACTTGGTACTTTGATTTTTGTGCATTATTATTGGCTGGAAGAATGCAAGCCATCGACGAAGAGACCAACAATCAATCTGAACATTACAAAATACTGATTCTGGGATCTTGATACAGACTGCAGGGTTTTGCAGTTATGCGGACAAAACCTTGTGCACAACTAAATACTATTCATCAAAACCATGGGTCTTTTTCATCTCTCATTTTTTTTATTGGTGGTTACCAATTTCAAGGCATGTCACACTCAGAGCTTCACACCTTCAAAAAAACACTCGTATTTTCCATAGTACGATCTGATTCCTGCAGTACGAGCAACTGCTAAAAGTGTAAGAATCCCACGCATCAAATTAAGCTTAAAGTAAAGCTACTATTTCGTAATTCATTTTATCCTATATATGAACACACAGGTTTCCTACATCTGCCAAAAATACCAGACATTGTTTGCGAGTCAAATGGATCCTGTTTCGGTTATCGGAAGGGTTTTTATTTTTTTATTGTTTCTTCTCATTAACCCAGACATTCCAAAATATTGTACAAGCACATGCGCAGTCAAAAGCTGTCATCCCTTCTGAGCTTTAAGTTACACTGATTTGGAGAAACAGGTATGGTTTGTCAAAGGCCAACGCTAGCAATTCTGGGCCTTGAAGCCCAAAAGAAGCATACGTTATTATCCTCTGAGTTACTACTGGGCCAATAGGTTCGCCAATATTCCATCTCAGGCTCCGCCCATTTTGGGGCAGATGGGCAGGCTGTCTCCATGCAAGATGACAGACAGACAGAATCACAGTTCTGCTCCCAGCGGCAGTCTGCCGGCGTTAGCCTCTTCAAAAAACACAGGATTTCCAAGAGTTCCAAGGTCCGACCTCTGTCTGCACATCTCCCCTCGTCTTCTCTTGTCCCTCCCTGCGTCTTCAAAAGAGCATTTACGGCAGCTAGCGCCGTCTCATGCCCCCGGGGGACTGCAGTGTTTGTTTTAATGGCAGGATCACACCACCTCCTCTTCATCTGCTCTCGCTTTGCCGACCTGACCTTCTGCTGTCCATTACTCTATGTGCCAATAATGACAGGAGGGCGGTGGCGGGGACTGTGCATCCCTCTAGGCAGCCATGTAGAAAAAAAATATAGTCTCATAGCAGCGTGTTGCTCTTTCAAAACACACAGAACGAAGATGTTGACGTGACAACGACAGAGTGAAGTGACCTGCTGGGAATTTCAGAGAGAAGGAAAAAAACCGAAGGCATGATTGCCATTTTCTTTTTTTTAAATGTACTTCAGGGGAGATGTGTGAGTGTATAAGCTCTGGCTGATGGCGTGGAATAAAAAAAATCTCACAGGGCCAAGAGAGGGCATTGAGAAATTGAGAATAGCAGGCAGTCAAACAAGGCCACTGTGCGAAAGCCCCTTTCTTCCTCGCTTGTACTCCCCTGAGTGAAAATACGAAAATCCAATTAGCACGTTATTGCAGCTGACAAGCGTTGAAGCTGAGAGTAAATAGAAAGGAGGAGGGGATAGAGCCTTGATGTTCATACAGGACCAATCAGCACGTCCCGGCTGAGGACGGAGAAGAGACAGGGTGGTGACAACCGGTCTGATAAAGAGCAGTATTGGGGGTTTGGAGGGTTCACTGGTTGGAAGGAACCGAATGCAATATTGCTAATTATGTTTTAAGACTAATTAATTAAATTATTTATTCCATGAGGAATAGCGGTTGTAATTGTATTTGCTATGCTTTGTTATCCAGAGGGCCTTCTTCAATTGAATCCATTGTTCCTAAAAGATTTAAAAAAAATCCTTCACAGCCACCGTAGATTAGAAGAGTTGGTTTGCAATTATTCTTAGGATTGATTTAAGGTAATCGCCCTTAAATTTAATATTCAGCCAGTAGAGTGTGTGACTAAATAATGGTGTTACTCCGTAGAACCAAATCAGAAAGGTACCTGATTTTAATTAAAAACTGCCGTCATGACCTGGGAGCGTGTCTGAATGAATGAAAACTAAAGAACAGTGAGCAAATAAGCTATACGACAGCAAGTGGCTGATTTGTTGTTAATTGACTGGTTGATTTTTGAAAGAGAGACTGCAGATAGGCTTAAGGAAGGACACTCCAATCGGTGATTGGCAGTCAGAACAGCCAATCAAAAAAGCCGACTGGGTGACACAAAGTCGGACTTGGGTTTGATTTATTATTTAGCGCTCTTTCTTTTTTTCCAGTCGCTCTCCTTCGCTGCTGTCACGCCTTTGTTCTAAAATGCACTGCTTGTGGTTCTTTCATAGCTGGTGTCGCTCCACCAAGTCCAAGGTTATTAACGCAGATCCACGAAAAGGCGTGTTTACAGCTTGCAGCGCAGTGAAGACTGAGGCTTGGGACGAAGTTGCGTGAAATTACACATTTATGGTTTTAACTGGCTGGCGTATGCACATCCATAGACTGCCATTCATTTGCTTGTGTCTTATTTCAGCTTCATCGCGGTCACATTATGCCAAAATCCCAAACCAAAAGTAAAAACATAGCAACAAATAACGAATAGTTGACCATTGGAACATCCCCGTTGGTATGAGCTGAGTGGATTGTCAGCTGACTGGTTTTACAATCGCCAAGTAATGCTTCCCATGATTGCGCACCTGAATGGGAATGTCCCTCATCTAAGCATAAAAATCCAACTTCTTCTCCATCCTATCAGGGGATCAATGTCAATTTCTAGGACAACAAAATGAAAACTGTTCAGCGACATGGAAAAAAAAGAAATTACTCCATCGTCACTTTTCCTTCCTTCTATCAGAAAAGCACAGTGTATTATGTAAGGTGTGAGTGAAAATAACCAGGGGCAGAGTCATCTAAGGTCGCCCGTTTGTGTACTCGAAAGATACACAAGCCATCTTTAAAAAAAACAGAAAAACGGACAGAAAACAGCAGCCGAAGCTAAAGCTTCATGCATGAAATGCAAATGCAATCTCCAGAAAGTCTGAGCTTACCCGCAGACACTTTGTCTCGCCCGGGGCTCCGGCATAATCTCTTTAAAAACCGTCACGCACGCACACAAGAAACACAAACCAAATTCATCACGCCCATTTAAACAGCCTGAGCCTTGGAGTTCTGTTCCTTCTCCTTCCATCATTTCTTTTATACCGTCCTTGTTATCTGCACACAGATAGAGAGGCGTGACGGCCGTGGAGCTGCGAGTCAGCGGCAGTGACACGCCAACTTCCGGAGCGATGTGTCGGAGCGACGGCGCCGTATTGACGTTCCTTGGCAAGAATCCAGGCCTGCTAGCGGTGATGCGAGAGGACCTTCAACCAAAATTACCACGTGGGTACAGCCCCCCCTCTGGTAGGACAGGAGGCAGGCGGGACATGTTTCATTATGTCAATGAGTGGTCCAGACTGAGCTTGATGTCTTATCACAGTTTCTAATCCTGCTTCTGCCAAAGTGAAAACAGTCTACCTGGAAACCAAGCTGTTCTTCCTGGGGAATAATTCAGCAATGCCACGGTGGCGCAGTGTTAGCGCTGCCGCCTCACAGCAAGAAGGTTGTGGGTTCGATTCCGGGCCTGGGACCTTTCTGTGTGGAGTTTGCATGTTCTCCTGTGTCTGCGTGGGTTCTCTCCGGCTTCCTCCCACACTCCAAACACATGCATGTGAGGTCAATTGAACGCTCTAAATTGTCCGTAAGTGTGCATGTGAGTGTGAATGGTTGTTTGTTTCTATGCGATGAACTGGCGACTTGTCCAGGGTGTCACCCTGCCTTCGCCCTATGACAACTGGGAGAGGCTCCAGCAGACCCCTGAGACCCTGAGCTCGGAAAGAAGCAGGTATGGAAGATGATGAATGAATGAATGGTCTGGACCAGCAGCAGCGACGTCAAAGCAACTTTACAGAAGGTGGATACCTCGACAATATTCAGTCCCCCACCACTTAGCGCAGCAATTTACAATTTTGATCGTGGATTGATGTTTCCATTATTGAGTCCATTAAGGGATCATGAATCACACTCAATAATCACATTACTCAGTGCTTCTTGTACAGCTGTCACCCAATCTCAAACACGGCCAACATATGTGGTTCATTTAAAGAAAATGTTATTCTAATACAAAACATGAGTTAAGACAGTTGCCCCATTTGAAACATATTCAATGTGAGACTGCAACAGATAAAGCTGTCTTGTCTTGCTTTAAATCCAAGACACACACACACATACACACACACACACACACACACACACACACACACACACACCAGCTACCTCAACACAGTGAGTCATAGCCTGCATCTCCATGTTCAATGCTCCCAGCATGACTCTGCTTAAAAAACAGGAAGTCCTTTATTATTATAATCATTATTATTATTATTAGATAGATAGATAGATAGATAGATAGATAGATAGATAGATAGATAGATAGATAGATAGATATAGGAAGGAAGAGGGATGTCTCGCTCCTTCTATCATCACTCCACAGCAGCGATGACAAGATGACATAATAGAAAATAATCAATCAAAACACAGTGCACCACAACTCAAAGCTAATTCAAAAAGCACAGTCCATCTGTAGAATACACTGACAAGAGGACAGTTAATCCTGCCAGCCTGAGATCTCCATTCATGGGTTTAAAGCAACACGTTGGTGGTGGTTGTTTTTTTTTTCCTTTCAAATGATCCATTTTAACCCCTGAAGCTTCATCTATTGTCTTGCTCTCCGACGTCACTCCCACTCGCAGCCCAGTCAATGTGAAACAAGCCACAATCCAATAAATACACGTGCGCCTATGAACGAGTCGGATCAATGCCAATTCCATCGGCACACTCAGCAGGAGTCCATCCGATGATCCCACGCAGCAGCAGCAGCAGCAGCGGGGGGTGGGGGTGGGGAGGGGGTGACACCACTGATTTACGACCTCTGTCCTTGTACGTGGTGACCTCCTCTGTAAATCGGGAGGTGAAAAGGCAAAACCGTGCGACGGGAGCAGTGTGTTTGGGGTCAGAAGTCAGGATAGGCACGATGTTGTGATTGCGCGAGCGAAAACCGCTTGGCGAGGCCGAGGGAATGAGCGTCGTGCAGGCCGCAGCGGTGGCCAACAGTTGCGGCCAAAAGCGAAAGAGCGAACAGACCAACGAGTGGACTTTGCATTCCGCTCTGCGTTACAAGCATAATGTACATTTATGTATGCAGCGATCCACAAGGGTGCGTAGGAAAAAAAAGGGGGCATTTTACAGCGTTGCTGATTTGCATTCAAGCTATTCAGTCTAATGACCTTCCAGGGATAAACAGTGACAAATTAGCATAGTGTTGTGATCAGGAGTAGGAGACTGCTTCTAATTCAGTTTGCGAGCAGTGCCGCTGTTATATAATTTCCTAAATGCAAATCGGATATTGAGTGGCTGTGACTTTAAAGTCGTTACTGCAGAGCGCCGCATCCAGTAATACATGACTTTAATTTGTCGGCGACGGGATCGCAGCGATTTGCCGATTTTGCACTTTCGGACAGTTCGATACCTGGGACAGGTGCATTTCCCAGGTGGGGGGTGGCAGCTCTGACGCACACTCTGTGATGAGGACGGGGGTGAGCCACCAGTAAACTAGGTTATTATAATGCAACGTGATGACTGCATCGTCAGCCTGCCTGCAGCGTGACATCTCCCCTGCTGTTTTCCAATCTAATCACGATGATATGCCTAATGAGCACATGATCAGGGAGAGACCGAGATGAGAGATCAGCTTACCTTTTTATTTACTGTAGGGGATTTTCATAAACGGCAATAAAGGAAATGCATGTACCTTGAAAGATAAAAACAGAAACGTATGATGAGAAAACAAAGTAAACGAGCACAAAACAAGGTTTTGGAAAAGCTACGCAGAATGTGTGGAAGCCAAGAAAGGAAGTAAGGTGCTATTTCATGACTAGATACTCTCACTGAAAACAAAAGCAAAAATTAAAACCGAAGATTTGAGGAGATTGTCGTTTGAAGATTGTGCCTTCATTGGGAAAAATAAACAAGTGTGTGTTTATGGTGGATTGGAAGATGTCCGGTTTCAGAGAGGAGGTCAACACGAAAATACAACATCGTTTGGCCAGCAGGGACCACCAAAACTTGTTGCAATAAGACTAAATATGATTGACTGTCAATACGGGTAGGAGCACTAAATACATACTTTTATACTTTTAAACTAGTTGAAATATTTTTTTTTGTTGGTCTAAATTGCTTGTGAATAAGATTCAATAAGTAAGCTTTACTCTAAATTGGACCAAATTGGACAAAATGAACATTGAGGCCTACCTACGGTTTAGTAGCCAAGCTTAATAGGCTTACCGGCAGGTGAGTGGGTGTCGGGGCACACGCTGTACTCGCGCTCCAATCATTGCTCACCAATGCTGCACCACCCACACATCCAAATATGGTATCATCATCATCAAAGCAAAATGGAAAGTCAAGAAGGCATCAACCTTGAAACCAATCTCTGGGCTCTCTCTGGGAGCATCCGCAAACCAATGGGTGACAATGGACAATTACGATAGAGTCAATGGGAGGATGGCAAACCATATGAGTGAATGTCGCCACCTGTTGGAGCAAGGATGCTTTGGCACGGAACTGCGTTACTGACCAACAGGAGGAGGGGATCATCCTGCTTTCGCACACCACACAAAAGAATGATGCCAAATGGATTTGAAAAAAGAAATCCACAGCCTACTCCAAATCCCTATCTTATCCGATAAGTGCCGCTAGCCCTGCTTTCGCTTGCACGGACACGCCTGGCAGCGACGCAGCCGTCTGTCGGCAGCGGAGTTAAAACACTGGCAACGTTCAAACAAGCACTGGCAGGAGAAAAGAAAATACACATTGTGAAAATAATGGTTTGAAAGACAGCGGAACAATGGCCTGGAAAATGAGAGATTGATAATACACGACGCTTAGGAATATTAGCTTCCGCTCTGATTGTGCTTACCCCAATTGCTTTAGCAAGAAGACATTTTTTTTTGTCGGAGGGGATCTATCAACTTCTCACTACTTCGAGCTTCTTACACTTAATCCTAGACATAAACCTTGCAATTACTCCTCTGAAATACTATTTTATGACTTTTACTTGGCCTTTCGCAAATGACCTTTTTCCTGTCTTACAGCACAGAGGCGTGCCCCAAAAAACTTAATTTCCAGCGCTGACATTTATGGCTGCATTCGGAAGCCTTGCTCATTGGCTCCCGTCATATGCATTTTAAAAAGAAATGGTGGGGGAGGGAGAGCAAAATCCTGCTGAATACGTCTTTTTATTACCACAAAGAAATCAAGAGAGCTGGCCGACGTCGTAAAGGGGACTCTGCATACATCATCCAGCATAAGAATCAAAGGGCTCAAAGTCTGGCAGATTTAACGATCGACCGGGTTCCTGTTTTGTTTCCAAGCATCAGCTGCGCGAGGAACACAGCCGTTTGACAGGAGACTTTAGGGATGTTGAAAGCGGTCCATTGCATTCTGGCATCCAATTGGCCGTCCATGCTTGACTGACTTGTTTTAATGGCTTTGCAGGGGGAAAAAAAATAAAAATAAAAAAATACAGTTCCTTTGTCCGAGGAGAAAAAAAAGGGATAATCCATCCTTGAACTTTCCTAAAACAATAATCAGAGCTCTAAACTTTAATTAGATCTAAAGAAGCCAAACCGCCACATTAAATTGGCCCTGAAGCTTCTAGGAAAACATCTCTTGATTCGTTTGACAGAACAACTTTGTCATAATTGCGTCTGCTTAACCCGACTCTGCAAACTGTCCCTGTGCCGTTTGAAAGAGCGCAGACGGGCCGTCACATCTGCTGCGAGTGCCGCGCGTCTCGCTCGCCATCGTCTACCTGCTGCGGGGCACCTTATGATGAACGAGCGTCCCTCGCTGACGGAGGCGCTCTTTGTTCAAAGTCGCAGCCTTGAGCGAGCGAGCCATCGCACTTTAGAGCGCTGCCCCCGCCCCTCGTCCTTCCCGGGAGGACGGGGACCACCTGTGCATGTGTCAGCGTGTGCAGAGGGTCTGACCTCACAGGCCGATACATCCGGAGTGACGGGCGGAGACAAGCGCGCTCTTACACACCTACACACACACTAAGACCGGCATTATTAAAGGGGAGAGACCGACCTTCAGATGCCTTGGCGGACAGGAACCATAGAGCGCACACCTGTTTATGTTTTTTAGGAATTTTGGGACTTTTGAGGAACTCTTTTCTTTCCAGACGAATCTGACGAAACTGACCGAAAGCAAACTAGCCGCCATTACTGGAGTGTTGCACCTTCACCTCCCTGAGTGTTCACTGTCTGCTAATTCAGCTAATTCCCACTATCCTCTAATATTGTCAGGTTGAATAGGACACTTGTGTCATATATTTAACTGTGCTAATAGTAGCATTAAAATTAAACTGTGGAAGAAGAAGGAATGCAAAACACATAAAGCCTCAACTGCAAGAAGAATGCCCCTGTTTTCTGCCATACAGTGAATGAATGAATACAAGCTACAGTATTGCAATATTTGTTGCTCATATGAGATTGGGCATAATAAGTGTTCCCCCCATAGAAGCTATTACTGGCTAACAATGAGGGGTCATTTGGACACCCAACACATTAGAACATTTTTCAAAAAAGATTTCCTTCCGGTTTGCTCATGAGCTAAAGATCAATTTAGCAAACGTTCGCTAGCGAAAGTAACGCTAGCTATCAACTACATATTAGCACATATTAGCCTAACATTAATTCTGTCATCATTTCTCGACTTCAACCCATTTCCACAAGCTCCCTGACAGGCTACCTTCAGCTCTAATTGGAGGCCACTGTCTAACTTCATCCACCTGACTATCCTTGGTGCTGCTTGCAATGACAATTATGAGACATCCTGAGTGCAAACACACCACTAATAGTGGCGCCACAAGATGGCGACATACACATAGTGCTCGTCGGAGTTATCTATACTCATATTCAGCCCATAAAAAATCCCTGTTGGGGGTTCACACTTCTTGATGGGCACAGATCTTTCCTAGCAGCAGTAAAGTCATTGGACAACCGTTTGCTGTGTTTATTTCTCCTGCTGGCATAATTCAGACGTCATATAAGTTGCATTGCACAAGCCCTAACTGTATTGCTGGACCCAATCACAGCTGTGGGCAAAGACGGGGTTACATCTTGAACAAGTGGGCCAGGCCCCATATAGATAAACACTACTGACACCTACAGTCCGATTAGGGTTGCCACTTCGCATGACGTGCATGTCTTTGAACAGTGAGAGGAAGCCAGGGTACACGGAGAGACACCATACAAACACAGGGACAACATGCAAAGTGAATATAGAAAAGGCCTGAGCCCATGAATCAAACCTCATAGAAAATTATATTTTTATGTTGAAGCACTGAGTCAAAAACTGTCTTGCGTATTAATTTTGGCACAGCTCCGGAAGTACAGACTTGAGGAACAGTAGATGAAAACCAATAGTGAATAGTAATAGTAATAAAGCTCTTGCATCATCAGGATAGTGACCCACCACGAGAGAAGGTAAAGACAAAACAACAATGTCCGCTGTGCAACGCAATGTGCTATCACATGAATTGGTCGATTAATTGACGGATCAATTGGGAGATCAATATTTTAGTAATGTGTAATATAAACCACAACACTAAATTCTCATTAAACATTCATTATCAAAGTTTTTAAGACCTGTACATGTATCTGACAACTGTAGTGACGCAACTCCACTACATCCTATGTACTGTATGTATGCAGGAATGCATGTAGGATGACATGGCACTATTGGTGAAAATACAGGTTGTGTGCCTGTTGCAAAAAAAAACCTGGTTGATCCAATTGGAAGAAAGCAAACGTGAGGATAAGCGTAGCAGGGTTTATCTCCACAGCGTCAATAATATCTGCAAGTGGGAACGCCACAACATGAAAGATGAGGAAGACTTCAGTGATCTCATTAAAGACAGCCTGAAAGCAAAGCAGTCACAAGCGGTCAAACGTTTCTTGTCGCAGTCAAGAGCCAAGGTCTCCTTTGTGCGGCTAAATGTTTCACTTTGATCCCTGGATTCCATGCCAGGGATGAGGCTCTCGCAGCACGCTGAGGAATTCATGAAAAGCACCTCCTCCTTGCCCGCCTACATTAGTGAGATGCTTGGTGAAAAAGGCCACAAAGGATCGGGAAAGTCGTTGGAAAGCTCTGCATCAAAGAAGCGGTACGCAAGAATCTCGTGGTGGTTGTGTAGTGTGAGCAGACAAAGATGCCGCTCAGATTTACTTGACTGTAAAGGCTGTTGTTCCAGGTTGTTGTTCACAAAGCCAGACAGGAAATCAAAAGAGCGGGGGAAAAAACATTCAGTCTAGAAGACTGTGAAAAATAAAAAAAAAAACAGCGGGCTTATCACAGACAAACCGGTTTGTTCACACAAAGACATTATCGCGTGACATGACAACATAACCGGCGTTACATCAGGACTGATGCAACAACTAACTCAAGAAGAGAAAAGCGAAATCATCAGCTCAAATTGATTTGAAAAAATTATTTTCTGAATTGTTTCCTTAATTCCACAACACTGGTTCTGCTGCTAGGTTCCAGGCAGACACTTATTCCAAGTGATGTCTGTATGGATATTTCTATTTGTACTGTTTTTTAAAATAATTTTTGTGGTTGTAGCAGCATGGTTCTGTAATAAATGTCAAATTGTTTTTGTCATTCTCAGACAGCTATTCAAATAATTGTTGAATCGAATAGAAGAAAATCCTCAATAGTTGCAGTTCATTATTATTACAGCTTTTATTTCAGTTTCTGTTTATTTTCATAAATTCATTTTGTGATTTTGTCATGTTGCTGCAGACTGGAGTGGTAAAGCTCCTCGAATGAACCTATCCAACCATTTCCTATCCTCCTGCACAGTCTGGAAATAAAAAAAAAAAGGTCTGGTTTAATGGATAGACTTTTTTGTGACTGTGTTAGCGTTAATGCCAGTCCCTCCAGCACCAGCGTGGAGTTTCACCGCTAAGTGTTTGACGTGACTCATATTCTTATGACATGTCTGGGGCGTGACGACGTAACAAGCTCCTCAGCTTGCAAAAGTCTGCCTGAGTGCACGCTGAGTCTGAACAGTCTCAACGACTCCCCGGTTCGCTCGGATTAACAGAAAAAAAAGGGCAACGAGCTTGAGCAAAGGAAGAATTATGCTGCTGGGAAATGCCCAATTTAGCAGATATTAAATATAGAAAAGTTTGCTCTGATTCAGCACAGAAGAGTTCTAATAGAAAGCTTTAGTTGTGCGCACAAATTTAACTATGGCGTTGCTATAATTAGGGGCGAAGTTCAGTTGTTTCATGCGCAGTGCATTCGGAAATTCTGAAAGGAGGGCAGCGAGATTGGCAATAAAGCCATCTAATAGGCGTGTGTGTACTGTATATAGTCACTATATGAGATGACACGTACACTAGATAGATAGACAGACAGACAGACAAATACTTTCTTTTTAAATTCACTGTTGCTAAATCCTTTTTTCAGGAAAGGACGAAGGCGGCGGCGCTGTTACATAGAAAGCACATTCATTTCAGTCGGAGGCAGTTTAAAGACCAGAGCTTCACTCCGAAGCTGCAAACGACCAATAACAGAAAGATTTGTGACCCATTAATTAAATGATTAAATTAACGCTTTTTTTTTTTTTTCACTGGCTGAGCATCACCATGCACCGCCTTCCAAAGCGGCTCCTAAATTCATTTCCAAACCTTGAAGCATTCAACACTTCAACGCACCATTTCTATTTGTTCTCACTGTGTGGTGACTAAGTGCTGACCAAATACTGCCAGGTGCAAAAAAGTGTGCCTGCTATTAGGTTCCAGCGCACAAAGACAAAAAAAAAAACAAAAATGAAGAGGTGGTGGAAGATGAGGGCTTGTCACGCCAGACTTGGGGTCTGCCGGTGGGCTATTTATCCTCTGTTAACACCAGAGTTAATGAGCAGCGCCCCCCCTCAAAAAAAAAATATAGGCCTGCAGTCAAATTAATCAGAGACTGCCCACATACCGCTCCCCTGAGCCACATGCTGGATGCCTTCATCTAAAGCACCTTGCTGTGCGATGATTGCACTTTTTTTTATTTGCTTCTGGTAATAGAAAGAATATTGGATATCGCTGTGCATGAATATTTCGTACTGCGCTCGGCCAATTCAGCTGTGCGCTGCTGATAATTTACGTGCCCTCTCCTTTTAAGGCTCCTCCTTTTTTGCCTAATTTGTATCTAAATCTCTCGCAGGCATGCGCGTTTCGCTTTGAAGGCGATGAGCTTTGAAAAAGTCACGTTCTCGACGGGGCGCAGCAGTCATCTTTCCTTCCCGGCCCCGGCCGATGACCACTGTTCACACGCCTTTAAGCTCCTCTCAGCTCTCCACCGGCTCCGCCATCTGTTCCATCGCTCTGCTCCAAATCTCGGTGCCGGTAGCCCGGTTACACCGTAACAATCGGCGTCCTGCTGCACGCCTGAGGCTTTTGTGTTTACGCTGTAAATCTCACAACAGCTCGCCGGGGGAGTTGGGGGTGGTGATGCCATTCAGCGGGCAGCCAGCTTTCAACGCCGTGGCCACATCGGGTTGTCTTCGTCTCGCAAGACGAGAGTCTTAAAGGTACAGCGTGTGAAATTCAGCCATCTAGTGGTTAGATTTTGGATTGCAGCACTCAATCGCTCACCCTCCCTCTCCCGAGCTTGCCAGTGAATTACGGTGGCCTGCGTACACAAACCTAGATACCTCATCCATTTTCTTCTTTGTTTGTTTATTTGAAGATGTGGGCAGCCATTCTAATTATGAAATGCGCTGTCAGGCAGCTGGATTGTACACATTGGGCTTCCTTAGAAATATGGTGGTGCAAGATGACAGCTAACTGGGAGCAAGACCCTTGATCTATGTGTATTCTTGAATTTAAATAAGTGCCATTCTATGGGCAGGAAAACCAAATTATTTTTATTGTACCGTGAGTATACACTTTTAGGAATATATTTCCGGCATATTAAGCTGTACCAACAATAATAATAATAATAATAATAATAATAATAATAATGATAATAATAACCAATATAAAAATCATAATTTTTACACACTGGACCTTTAGTCCACTCTTCAATCATTTTACTCTTCTTTTCCAAAGATGCTTTGCTAAATCACAAAATGAAGATGTTAAAATGGGCAAAACATTTTGGGATCACTTCCTCAATTGGCAGGTCTCTGGACTCCATAAGGATGGATTTAAAAATGATAAAGCTGATATTGAGCATAAATCCTCCAGAAATCATCGATCCTCAGACAACCTGTCTCTGATAATATCCATACCTCTAGGCCGAGCTTTCGATTCAGGCCTTTTAGTCTAAGACAGTTGGCCACACTGGCGTTTCGGATTACACTCCGCTCACAAAAGAACAGCCCAGGCCTGTCACTCATTCCATGCAGCTGGGATAGTGGCCCAGCTGCATGGAAAGTGTTACGAAAAATGGTCAACCTCCCATTTTAACTCCCTCATTTCAAAATTTCAAATCTTATCTCAACCTAGTGTGACAAATTGTTCATGCATGCTTTTACTTTTACTTTAAGTTTTTTACTTTGTTTGTTGTTTTATGTGCTGCCTACTTGGGCCAGGACAGACCTATGAAAGAGATTGAAGAGTATCTTAATGTGGTTTTCTCCCTGCAAAAGTGAAGGAGAAATAAATACATGAATAAAACTCCACATAAAAAATCATTTAAAATCTTGCAACTCAAATATCCTGCATCCTCACAACGTGCTCTTGAGTCGGCAGGTGTTGCCGGTGCTATTAGAGTTGGAAAATTGAATCATTTTCTGTGCATTGTGAATTTACTGTGTGTTAATGCGAGTTGCAGGGGATAATGACACGGTTACTCACGTTTCATTGGAAAATCTTTGCGCATTTGGCTGAGGACAGCTTTAACGCGTTCTGCAGCTTTGGCGCACTTCAGAGAATAAGGGGACATACTGAACCTGTTAGTTCTAATTCACCAGAGGGCCACTTAAGAGGCGCAAACCATGTAGCCAATGGAGTCCGTACTCTCAGAGGGCTATTACCATTTAAAACCAAGCTCTTACGACACTATTGGAACATCTGAATTCCACTTTGGCTCTGCAGCTGCACCTCAAGAGGGCAGTAGGTCTGGACACAAGAAGAAAGAACAAGAGCTTTGGACCGTTCACACTCAACAGCTGGTCTGATAGTCTTAAAGCGCACAGGGGTAAGCAACGTGACTCAACACTGAGGAAACAGCTTTGACGCCCCCTAGCTTCCGGAGGTCCCCAACACGCAGGGCAGCCTCGTGAATAGCGCTCAGAGATGTCTTAAAAGTGCTCTGAGGCCAGCGTCGCAAACATCCTGTCACATATGGCGCTCGGCTGAACTTGCCAACGGGCACTGTGGCTGGGCGAGTACGCCGGCAGACCTGGGGTTCAGGACAAATCGCTTTGCCGGACGTCCTTGCCAGATGGCGCCAGTCGGCAAAATGAGAAGTTTGGTGGATCTCAGTCGCCTCCTCTCATTGTACAATTTCAGGGGGAAAAGGGGGAATTAGTCTCCATCCATCCGTCCATCCATCCATCCATCCATCCGCCCATCCATCCATCCATCCATCCATCCATCCATCCTTCCAGTATTCTAATCTCACTTCTCCTGCGCTCAGGGTCGTGGGGGGTGTTGCCTTCTGTCCCAGCTGTCGAGGTTACACATCCCAGGCAAGTGGCCAGTATATCACCGGGCCACGTAGAAATACAACTATTCACACTCTCACTCACACCTACAGCCAATGAAGAGTTCGTGATAGGCCTTGAGAGCATTTCTTTGGAGTGTGCGAGGAAGCTGGAGAGAACCAAGAGAGAACCCACACTGACAGAGGGAGAACAGGCCCGGGAATGGAACCCACAACCTTCTTGTTGTGAGATGACAGTTCTAACCACGGCACGAAGGAAGGAGTGTCCCTGCAGATGTGGTCCTGCTACCTTCTGTTCTGTCTAAACAGAACAGTTTAGCCTAGGCTTCCAAAGTGTTACAAATTGCAATTAAAACGTTATAACCTGCTAATGGTCTTTTTGTGTTCAGGTTGTTACATAATAGGACATTTACAGTCTGGTACACGTTCACAACAGGACGACAAAGTGAAATAACCTTTGGGGTATTTTTAATACCATTTTTCTCTTTTTCACATCATTTGACGCCATACATGATAACATTTACCATTGTACCATTTACCAAGATGGCTAATTGAGGTTGACAAAATCACCAAGTTGCAGTTATGCTTCTTCAGCAATAATTTGTTTTTTGTTCTTAACAGCAAACAGCAGGCGACACAACTGTATAGAATGTAAAGTCATGCACATTGCAAAATGATGCAGTTTCCATCTTGTGCTGTGTTCAGACAGAGGTTGAGTGAGATATCCTTTCTCCACTCAACCGCTGAGATCTTGCTTGCAAATCAGTGTGTTTTCGCTTATCTGCACCGTCCTCCCCTGCCTACGTCCTTTACAAACAGCTGTCGCTCGCCACTTAAGGAACAGTTCACGCAGTAAAGTCTGCAGATACTCAATTTAATGAGCCGGCAGCATAAATTAGGAGTGGAAAGAAGGAAATGTTTGGAAAACCAAAAAATAGTGTTTTTGAAGCTTCCGGCCAAATAAATAAATAACTTCCCTGCCAGCTCTTTCCATTTTCATCACATCTAATGGGACCGATGACTGAATCTGAAACACCACAGGCCTTTTCGTGGAGGGAAGAAAAACAGATCAATTTTCACTTGAAGGGCATCAAGTTTTAGGTCCCTCAAAAGTGAAGGATTACTTCAAGTCCCCCCTCTGATTTAAGCATGGCGGCATCGTGGAGGGTTCAGGCACTGGCTTACGAGGGAAATGTCACACATCCGAGGCGCTGGAACATCCTGCATCTGTGAGCGACCTTATTAATTAAATGAACCCCCCACAGGAGCCTCCCGCCCTACCCCCAGCCAGACATAAGCATGCATTAAATACCAGTCGTCAAATATTAAAAACGTGAGACATGAAAGCCCTGACAAGAGCAGGCTTTAGGTAGCTGGAGTCCGATGCTAATAGATTATTCATCAAAGATCATTCATTCGTTTTTTGTTCATTTTGTTCGGTAAAAGGGTTAAAAAACAAAATCGGACAAAGCTTCTCCACAAGTCCTGCAGGGTCGCCCAAACAACAAAAATGACACGGCGGCATTGGGTTCAAAGGGGGAGGAGGGGGTCATTAGAGATTAGGCTAGGCTGCAAAAGACAGATCCAAGAGGTGATTCACGAGGAGGATAGACTGTCGAAGGCAACGGCGGGTCGGAGCTTTCCGCGGTGCATTCAGGGCCTAACATGTCATTGCTGAAGCATAGAAAGCCGCTGCCACCGTATGGTTGCGGTGAACACAGTAGCGCACGATAATTAGTAACCCGGCGTATAAAAATGAAGGGCTTTCCTAAAGGATAATCCGTGTAAGGGGTATGCTATTTCTACCCAAGCACCACTTTAAGAATAAAAAGCCAGTGGAATGGTAAATCCCCATTACTCTATTTCTCCATACCAGGGCTGGTGTTTTTTTTTTTTACGTCAATAACCTCTAGAAACGGCTGTAGAGAAAGACAAGAAGGCGAAGAAGGCGAAGAACAAAAAGCTGGATGAATTTGTTTCAGCCATGAACAATGAAGGGATGGACGGGGCATCTGATCGCACCTGGTCTCATCTAATCTCACCTAATTTCATTGCCGATTTCCCCTGATCTCACCTGGTTTCTCTCGATCTCACCTTGTCTTTCAATGCAACCTCTGAACTCTCCATGCGACACTCACGTCATCAAGCCAGAGGCTGAATTTATTGAACTAAAGCCTGGACAAAGTTCTAACTCAGCTGTTCCATCATCTTGTCCTCTTCCTCTTTTCTTCCTGCCTCCCAGTGGCGTCCTCTGCATCCTTTCAAAGATATATTCACAGTTTCCTTCCCCAGAATTGCCCAAACCATCTCAGTCCGGCCTCTGTGGCTTCGTCTCCAAAGTATCTTGCATGCGTCGTCCTTCTGATGTTCTCATTCCTGATCCTGGCCATCCTGGTCACTCCCGAAGAGAGGCTCAACATTTTAATCCCTGCTACCTTCAGCTCTCCTCCGTATGATACATGTTGTATCATTCACAATGCTCACTATGTTAGATTACATGTACATGGTGCCATAAAGTTGTTCTTCATTTTGTACCGACAAGTAGCCACACTGCAAGTATGACACCGACCGGGCAAGAGCACGTTTTGATGCAAAGGTCTGACAGGCCAGACTTTCTGTGTCGTGTTCGTGAAGCATCCTGGACGGCACTACGCCAAATCTTTGATCATTTTTATCACTACAAGGGGGTAAAGACCAGGATCCAGACCACTCACACATACTTCATGTAAATGGGGCCGATAACTCGGAGAAAAACTAGGATCTGAGTATTGACCTTTAACGGAAGTGCAGCAATTGTCTGTTTTCCTTTCACCTATCGTCCAAATGCATCCTAAAAACGTGCAAGATGAAATATATATCCAGGCACATCTTAAAAACACGCAGAAGAAATTCCTTCCATTTTGCCTTTTGACTTCCGCTGACTTATTTTCTTGACGCCTTAAAGCACCAAGAAAGTGGGGGAGATAACTGGGCTGGCATCAGAAAGTGCTCGCAGCTGTGACTCTGGTAATGGAAAGCATCTCATTTAACCGCCTGAGCTCAGCAGACAGGAGGCAGAAGAAGAAGAAGAAGAAGAAGAAGAAGAAGAAGAAGAAGCTAAAAGGCAAGTGAGTGATTTCCAAAAACCACTCGAAGAAAGAACCACATGAGCCGGCGGAGCAAAGAGGAGCAGAGCGATGTCGGCGAGCGGCAGAAGAAATTTTCTTCTTCTTTTTTCTCATTTTTAGATGTGCCCAGTCTGCATGGCTTAGAAAAGTGACTCTGCCGCCTTGCCATAGCCTGTCATGTTCCTCTGGGCTGCCAGGGAACGTCATCGCTGAAATAAGTGGTCAAGTTGCAGCTGCTGTGTGTGTGATTGAGTTGTGCAGTCCAGGGCTGAAGCCTCGAGGGGTGACTCGGAGAAAGAAAATCCTCCCGCATGATAATTTCACAAGGAGTAAAGTCATTGTAGCCTTGTAGGATTACTCCTTTACTCCCTGCAGCAAAGTGGTTTAACTTATGGCTTTGAGTCATGTTTTGTTTTGTTTTTTTTCTAGTTCTTTTCAGTGGACTTGCCACTTGTGCGTAAAAGTAATCGCACAATTTGCAAGTTATATATTATATTACCCAGATTATTAGTATCGTCATTATTTTGTGCAACAAGCTGAGTCAGGGACATTGAATCAGAATTAAAACACTTTTTATCTTTCACTCTTTTTCTCAACCACTAACATTTCAGACATTTATATGTCAATATTATGTAGATAACTTGTGAATAATCCAACTGTCTTTAAAATGTAAATATCTTCTTTTTTCCTTTTTACTCTATAAATACTTTTTATAATTTCTTTGTTTATTTATAATTAATATATTTTTCTTTTTCTTTGCACTATATTGTTGCAGTAATAATGAAAATTTCCCCAAAGTGGGATTAATAAAGGCATTATAATTCTTATTAAAATTATTTTTGACCAAGAGCTTCTTTAGTTTGTTTTAATACACACATTTGGGGACAAAATTTGACAAGAGGCAGTTTTTAAAAAAAAAATTCAATATTTCAATCCAATGCTTTGTGAAGTGAAAAGATAAAGCGATTGTGCACCTGCTGTCTCTTACAAGCTGTGTACACACTGAGGCAGTTGTGGCACTCCAGGATTTGCGCAAGTGTAATTTGAGGCTTCAATTCCACTTAATCTTTGCGCATGAAGCAAAAATGGAAAAACCAATTGTCGCAAGCACAACGGGACGTTTGCTGCAATTTCGGCTCAACAATCTCCAGCGACAAGGGGCAGCCTGCCAGTCCGGTCGGCAGCAAAGCACGGAGGTCTAATTGCCATGAGCACCTTCAGAGGAGCGCCGCGAGTGAGATGATAATAGCTGATGAATCAGTAATAGGGCGACACAGCAGTGGTAGCAAGACCCGTCAGATATTGGAGGATTAGGAGAGCAACACGGCAGCATTCGTGCCATTTGTGTGCTTTCTTTTTGTGCACACACAGCTACGGACAGGAGCTTTTGATGGGTGCAACGTTTTTTAAAACAGCCGCGGCACCAGAACCAGGGTCATCGACAGGGTGGTTGTGACATGTTTTCTGGCCAAACCATACAGAGCAGTGGTTCTCAAGTGGTGGAGTCTCAGGACCCACGTTTTTTTCCTTATCATGGAGTCGTGATCCAAATTGATTCTACAGCACTTTCATCATCATAACTTGTCTGGTAAATAAATTGTTGAATTGAATTGTCTGTCCTGCAAAATACATTTTCTCTATAAATACATATATTTTAAAATCCTTCCATCCATCCATCCATCCATCCATCCATCCATTTTCAATACCTGCTTCCTCCTGAGCTCAGGGGCACAGGGGTCTCCTGGAGCCTCTCCCAGCTGTCATTGGGCCAATTTTGTTAAAGGGATTTTAAAATCCCTTAACCAAAGAAAGGAAAGTGCCCACGAAGCCACGACCCAATCAAAACAGCTCTGCGACCCAAAAGTGGGTCACGACCCACCAGTTGAGAAACACTGATACAGAGGATTCATTGTTTTTACTGAAATATCAGAGTTCCATTCAAACTGTGTTGCAATGATGCATAAAAGAAACCATGCATCCAGGAGTGAAGGCCAGGGTCAGGAGTTAGCATCAATTACCTTACTGCTTGCAGACATGTAGGTTACATTGATAGATATCCTCTGATTGGCTCTAAAATGTAACCCTGCGATGCAGACGCTACATCTTGCATGTTGCATACTCTTACAGTTTAAAGTATTGAACCAGTGAAGTTCCGTAATGTGAAAACATTTTTGAAGAAGGATGGCTTTTTTTTCTGTGTGCGAGACTAAAATGCTAAAATGTGTCCAAAGCCTCAGGATGGAGCGAGAGGTCGGGGGGGAGTCCATCTCGCACTGCGTTAGAGCCGCTTTGTTTCTGCCCCCCAATGCGTGGATGCATCGGCCTTAGCAGGATGCCGAATGCTTTTGTGTGGCAGACTGAACACAAAGGAAATGAATATGAATATGTGTGAGACATGAAGGGCCTTTTCAGATAATTAATAGCGTAGGGGGCTATTTGACCGGAGTCCAGGAAGAAAAATTCAAGTCTTAAAACTGGTTTAGTATTGCGCTGTTATTTGGGGGAAACACAATCGACGCAAAAAGCACACTGACTCTATTGGAAAAACACAGCAGTGGCCAAAATTCAGGATCAGTTTCTTTCCAGCTGTCTCGAAACGTCAATAAGACACACGGTGAACTGACCTCATCAAGACTTGACACCAGATTGACGTGCCGACACAAAATCCTGCACAAACATTCGACCAAGGTGTCCGTCCTGCTTTTAAGCTCTTCCGCCTTGCGCAGGTCTGAATGGAGTTATCAGTCAATACACTGTCCAGCTGACGAGCTGTCCACTGATATGCGTGACCCCTTCTCTTGCACCAGCGCTGCTAATCTGAAGAAAATGAGCAGAGGGTCAGACATGACGTCAATTCTCTAGTCGCCATGTTCGTCAGTAAAGATTTGCTTTCAGAATATGTTGGACACATCGAATCTATCTACCACATCTAATACGGCAAGGCCTAGACCTCTGTGGTACGGATTTTTGCTTTTTTTTTAATGAGCGCGGGGGGGGAAAAATGCACCGTCAGCGATGGATGTCAAAATGAATCTTTCAGTGTCTAAAGTTACACGTTCTTACAGAAAGCAAAGACCTGCTTAGTCAGTTCATTTTTGCATTAGAAAAATAGCTAATAATGGTCAATTGGCCACAAAGAGGCCCATTTGGAACCCTGCAGCGTGTATAAATATGCACAAAAGCAGCCCGTTTGGATTAAGTGGGTTTCTTAGAAAGTCCCTCAGGTGTCAGTCTACATTAAGTTAGCCCAGTCTTTTGTTTTGCTTCTTTTTTTTTTTCCTTCTACTTGTTGAACCCTCATCTCTTAACAAGGAGGTTTGCATCTTCTGGCCGCGGCTCTAAAGCACCAGTGCTTCAAGGTCGGCATTAATATGTGGTGTGGCCAAGTGAACTCGCCTGACCTCCGCCGCCGAAACCTCATGATTCATGTGACCCACGTCGGGTTTTTTCCCCCCGCGGCCAACCCCAAGTGCTAACCCACCAGCACTTTGATGGTGCGTTTGATGGCGTGCAGATTGTTGTTGTGTGCGAGGGGGGAGCGCGGTCGCCTTCCCCCTGCGTCAGCAACATTCCCTGTGCAGAACCTCCGGCCAGATCTTCCTCGGCACGCACGCAGACGGAAACACCACGGCCGGTTACGCGAGCGCAGTCGCACACACGCTGAGCTAATTGGCAAAAACCAAAGCGGATTTTAAACAATAATTCAATATGCAAACTCGCACATACGTACAATAGAGAACAGATCGCCAGAGGTGAACACTGAGGTCCACAGGAGGGATTCCATACTGTTAGAAAAACAAGTTCAACACATCGGAAGCAGATTAGTACTTCCCAAGTCTTCCGATACAGCTGCCAAAACAGGCAAACAGCCACTTGATTGAATTACTTTGATTTCAACTCTCAACTCTCATCAATCTCACCGGCTCTCAAAGGAAGGCATTTCGACTGGGTTTAGAAAAGAATTGGAAAATATCAGTCTGATTTTCGTGGAAGCAGGAAGCAGGAAGCAGGAAGTAGGAAGTGACTGCTGCCTTTGAAGGCCCGGAAGGAGCTGCAAGCCTAGCTACTGCTACAGTGATCGGTCTTATGTAGCAGTAGCACCAGTTGAGCAGGATTTACACCTTGAAAGACGAGCAAAAATACGCACTGAAGCTGCTCCATGGGCGGCTTGTCGTCGCTTCACTCTCGAATGACGCTAAACAGCTCACACTCAATCACTCAAAAATGTTTGCATCCCCCTTTACAGATCTACTCTCTGTGGGCTTGGATGGGTGGATACCATGAAGATTTTGATGGATTGATTTTGCTCTCGCCCTGTTTGCAACACATCAACGTGTCGCGACAGACCGCCACCATCCAAAAATCCAAAAGTGTGGGTGAAAATTTAATTGGGAGTGACGCCCCAGGGCCAACAGGCGTGATCAGAGCCTGTGATGTAGAATCCCACAAGAGAATCGCAACTCGTTGAAAGCGCTCGGCTTCCTCGAATAGGTGTGCGTAAACTCGATAGAGAGCAGGGAGACTGTTGAAAAAAAAAAAAAAAAAAACCCTGAGGGAGACACAGCAAAACGCTTGTTTTTAATGAAAAGAGCAGCTTTTTTTCTGTTGTCTCTGTGTAGCTTTGGCTTGTTGTCTCTGCAGACGCGGAGTAGTGAATCCCACGAGCGTGACGTCTCCCGTGCCATCATCTGATCACTCCTTTAATTAGGAAGGAGTCCTTTCATGTGAACACCGAGCATCCCCAGCCAAAGTCTGTCTTCATCTCCCTCCACGCAACGCCGGCCCGCTCCTGCCGCTTAGCTTCCCAACTATAAAGGTCATTAAAAGTGTCACATCGTTCGTCATTTTCAGTCTGCGCTAAACTAGGTGCAAACCCCCCACCACCACCTCCCCCATCCCCCGCCAGAAAGAGTCGCCTTGCCAAACTCCGCCTGGAATGGGAAGTGAGACGAATGATGCTGATGTAAATAAGGAAGATGGGGCATGGACACCCTCCCTACCCCCACCCCCCCACCCCAGCCTGTCTCATTCAGGCCCACCGCTTGTAAATCTTGGAAGCGAGTGGCATAAAAATGCAGACGGTGGTGCTCGTTTCATGGTGGAGCGGGAGCATCACTCAGACTCGGTGCAGGTCCATTCAGCCCCACTGCACGAAAGCAAGATGGCTGTTTTATTTTATCTTATTTACTTTTTTTTACTGACGCAGCCATGAGCCAAATGCTAAAATCTTTTTTTTTAATTTTCTTTTTTCATAGTCGCTTTACTTTTCCTTGTTCCAACGGCGCCTCTGGTATTTTTTTGGCTATCAATTTCAGAGCCCGTCTTCAGCTCCGGCAGTCAAAATTAATGTCACTGCAGCCGCTGAGGGAGGGGTCAGTGTGCGAGAAAAGCAGCTTGCATGGAGTGCTCTTCTTTTTTTTTTGTGCGACATCATATTGCCATCATCAGCCATCATAAAATTCTCTTTTCATGTAGTTATTATAGTTTAGTTTCCTCTTCTTTTATGTTTCATATACTGCATAATGTGCAGATGGTCACTTTATGTCTCACTATTGAGGAAAAAAAGCATCAAAGAGGTTGTTTGTATTTGATTACAATTTGCTAGAAGGCACAACTTAAACAATATGACAAGCCTGATTAAGTGACGATAGTGATCGGACTTCCTCCTCATGGGTGACTGTAAAGGCAGAAAGGAAAGAAAAAGTGAATGGAAAATAATACATCTGCACTAAAAACAGCGTGTGGGTTTATTGCGTGATTACGGTTTGCATCGACAACACACGCCATTAGTCTTCTCTCGTCCACTAGCTTGAGGAGGCCGTAAAGATGGAAAAGTTGAACTGTGTCAGGGGTCACTCGGTGCATTCGGAACCACAACAATGTTCCGGTTTTTGCTGTTTTTCCAACAAAGACCATGTTCCAAGTAACAGCTAATGAAAACAAATACTCCTCTATTACTCCGGTTGACACGCAGCGACATTAAACAGTCCGCACCGCTGTATTTGCCCTTTTCCACCTTTTTTGCCGTAACAATGTTCTTTCCATTATTCTCACAAAGAAAGCCTCAAGGTCGATTTTGCAACCGATTACAGTGAAGATTTGAACTCTTGGTGCCTGTGAATCAACACTTTCTACCATGTCAAAAAAATAAACCAATCATTTGGTGCGTTGTGATATATGGACATTTGATGAATGGAGGATTGGCTACTTTACCCTCATGACTTGAGTGCAGCGTGCTGAGCAGCTGTTAATCCAGCGAGACGTCAACATTTGCTCTAAAAATTTAAATTTGATCCGTCAAACATTCCAACACAAATGCGGTCCTCTCACTCAACCTGTCTGCTGAATGACCTACCTTTTAGCGTTTTCAGCTACAAAATTATGAAAATAAAACAAATTAAACACAGATTTCAGCAACAACTCTCCGCTTTAAAAAGAGAGAGAGAAGTTTATGCTTTTAAGTTGTTCGCGTCTTCAACGGCGTTACACACAACACAAGACGCGCGGGCCAATGAGCTCGGCTTTCGATTTAGAGGATCCGATTGTGACGCCAAGTGACGTGGAAACCAACGAGACAAACCCCAATCACGTCCTGAAGACACTTTTTGATGCCTGGAAATTGGCTGTATTGGATTAAGTTGAACAAAGGGGGGGGGGGGGGGACAGCACCTGTGGGGTGGGCTGAGAAAAAATCCTGCTCCGCCCGCTCCGTTTCACCACGTCGCACCTCGGGAGGGTATGGGGGGAGGATTGGGTGAAGGTCTTAATTTCAATTAGACTTTTTCCATGCTGTGCTGCGGTAGAGTTTAACCCCGCAGCAGCTCCGGGGACGAGCCGGGGATGCGCTGCGTTATCCGTCACGACAGCTCCATTCAGAGGCAGTGACAACAATTCTCCTTGCGGCCCGTCTCTCCCTCTCTCTCTCTCTCTCTCTTCCTCTGTCTCCCTCTCTCTCTCGCTCTCATTATTCCTCAAACAAGCGGCGCGCCTGTTTCTCACGCCCGCCGTCTCGCCGCGTGTATTAATGTGTCGCTTTGTCTCCTGCTCTTCGTCCAGCGTCGACGCTCCGTGAGCATTCATGAAAGGAACGAGTGGAAGGAAGTCGGACGGAGGAGTGAATCAGATATTGATTATTCACTCGAGATAAGCCAATCATTAATTCATGGCCTCATCTGATGGTATCCCGTCAGGTGCTACTTTGGGTTCTATTAACCAAATGAGAGGCTCCCTTCAGACGGCAATGGAGCTAATCTAGGCTGATGGAAACCAGCAAGCTGTCGCTCTCCATTTGGGTCCCAGACACCAATGGATATGTTGGAAGAACTGGATATGGAACTTCCAATAGGGCGGGGCGGCAATTTTTTTTTTTTTACTAGTGGTCACTCAAGGTACCGCAGCCAAAATATCATGCAGCATTTTTCCCATTGACCGCACAACAAAAAATAAACGCCTATAAAACAGTTGGCAGGAAGCCTCTGGCCAAAATCGTGGTTCATAATAATTGTTTCGCTTGTAAGTTTTTAAGTCATGGGCTTTTCAACTTTCTAATGGACAGAAAATCCCCAGAAAACACTTTATTCTGAGTTATTATGATTACTATTCCACACTACGTGCTGTGTCTCTGCTTGTTCTGATTCATGACGTGACTTACAGAGGCCCGATGAGAAGTGAGGCTACTGAGCATGCTCAATGGGCAGCATAATGCAGTGTAGGTACAGAATCTGTCCGGGGCTACGGGATCTGTCCGGGGTCTTACGGCAACTCTATTACGACAAACTACATCACGGTCGAACAGAAAGTTAAATAGATAGATAGATAGATAGATAGATAGATAGATAGATAGATAGATATAATCATATATATTGATAGATTGATAGATAGATAGATAGATAGATAGATAGATAGATAGATAGAATGCATCCTGTCACCTTCGGTCACAATTTTTAAACTGCCACTTTCAACGAAGGACCTTCAACCCATCGCAATGCCACCCTCAAGGTCCAATGCAGGCGAACCACAGAGGCAAAGAAAGGTGCTCACACAGTGCACAACATGAAAGAGAGTCCAGGAAAAAGACCAGTGAGGCAAGAACAAGAGTAAAGCCGTGTAAATGCGAGCGGCAGAGTCGGAACGATCGCAGATCGAGTCGAAGACAACGGCGCATTTAACGAGGTGAGCGAGAGATAAAGAGGGCAGATCAGCCGAACAGGATATTGAACGAAGGTGGAATCAAAGAGATCCGGGAGAGACGGGGAAGAAGGTCGCAGGCAGACGACGAGGAGAGACGCTGACAATGGAGAGTTAAATGGAGGAAGCCAGGCTGAAGATAAGGGGTCGGGTCCTTGAGGGTTTACCGCCGCCCCTGTCGGACCCATGCATCGCAGCCCGCAGTCAGCGTCAGTGAAGTGTGCAACCCACCGACACATCTCATCACCTTAACACTCCAGCCGACTGAAGCGGCGGGCGCTGAGGAGCGTAAGAGTGCCGCAGCCTTAATCTGACCAATTTGCAATAAGGGATGTCGAGACGCATCGATGCCTTTTAGTCTTTTAATTATTTATTTATTTTATTGTGTTCCTCACAATGAAATAGACATACATACATCGCAACTAGAATTTAAAGGAATTACATAGTGACTTCATGGGGAAAATGTCAAAGTCTGGAGTTGAATAAAGTGGTAAAAATAGTAAGCCTTTATTTTTACAACAATGCAGATAATGGACAGTCCATGGAACATTTACAATTTTTAAATCAAAGATTATATAAGAAATACTTGACAAAAGTGGGGATGGATAAAAAGGGGATGGATGAGGCGCAATTTAAATCTCTCAATTGAAATGTCTTTTCCCCCTGGTTATGTTACAGCCAGTGATTATCAAAACAATGTCAGTAAATGATATTTGCAATCACAGGCCAATGTGATATTAATAAGTCCAATAATTTGAACACTTCAATCTTCTATTTTAAACCGGTGCAGATGGAAGCAGAAAGTTTGAATGTCTATTTAACAGTCAATACCCCAAAGACCAGTGACATACTAACAATGATAAAACTCATTGACTTATTTGGGTGTGAAAGACGTGAATCGTCTAAAGTCCCAACACACTGGACCCCAAACTGTTCACCTGTTGAGCAGCAGGTCAACCGCAGCTAATGACTTCTCACAGGTTAAGCAAAGAGCTTAGTTGAACTACTCCATTCACTCACTCACTCACGCAAACGAGTCCTCCACTACACACACACACACACACACACACACACACACACACATTCTGAGCCAATAGCAGAATCAACATGTTAAACCACTAGTTTCACAATACTCAAACCCACCATGGAGGCCGATTTTCCACAGCAAACCACGGGTGGTCACATTTCTCTATTTGGCGTGTGATTACTATGGATCCTCTCGCATTCTGACATCCAGCCTCATTCTTTCTTATCGGACGACTCCTCGCAGGCTCAAAACGAGTTTAAAAAAAAATAAAAATCAATGCAGTCAGCGAATCCATTCGGCCATCTGCTGTTAAAAAAAAATGTGCCGGCATTCACTGTGAGCGATATACCAAAACAGACTAATGACAAACCCTCACACACATCTGCATCTCCTGACACCCTGACATCTCCCACCAACAGGGTGAGGTGTCATTTAAATGAGAGGGCTTTGAAAGAGTTGCTTATGCTGGACCTTGAGGCGATGAATAGTCTGTAAAGTTTTGTCATTCTTAAGTAATACGGCAGACGCAGGAAGGATTCCCCCGCTTAATCACAGCAATCCAACGACTGCTGGGGAAAAGTACGTGGCATCAAACTGATGAATCTGAGAAGACTGTTGGGGTTTGGATGTTCTCTGAGTGTTTTACCAGGGAGCTATCTGTGAAAGGAAGCCCTGTCATCAACAGCAGTCACCTGATGCAACTGGCTCACATATTTTATTTTATTTTATTTTATTTTATTTTATTTTATACATTTATTTGGGGGTGGAGCAGGTGCAGCTATTTGGAACAAATGCCCATCTTTTGTTCATTCTCAAGAGAGAAAAAAAATAGCCAGGTTGCACTCAAAGACCATAAACACACAGCCAAGTAAGAAAAGAAAAAAGAAGAAGGCAGGCTGTTATCTTATCTTCCTAAAATGACTGGGAAATAGTCTTACCTGGCGTGCGGCAGCTGAGGACAGGAGGATGAGGAGCGGCTCTCCGTCTCTTCACCGCAGCTCTTCATCCATACGGGGGGAAACCCAGAGCGAATGCGGCTTTTCCTGAACAAACCCCGGCGCGGGGGAAATACAGTCTCAGGTCTCCTTCAAGGTTTCTCCCCGCACTGCGGAGAGGGCGACCGTCAGCCCGGGCATCCGATTCAAAGCTGCGATCTGGCGGCTGGGGAGGGAGGAAAGCGGCGGCTACCTTGCAGAGCTCCGAGCGCCAAGTCTGTGTGAGCGCTCAGCGGGGAAGAGTGCAGCTGCCCGGTCGGACACTGGGTGGCGGTGTTGCACACCGAACAGCCGCTTCGCCAGTTGGAAGGGCGTTGCACGGAGGCATACTGGGGAATCTGAATGGAAAAAAAGGACCCACATTATGTCAAACCAGAGGTGGCAAAAGCATTCAAATTCTGTACTGAAGTAAAAAAGTACAAATGTAAAACAAACAAAAAAAAAAACGCCTAGATTGAGGAAATGTGTTGTTTTAATTAATCTGTCGCCTCACAGCAAGAAGGTTGCGGTTTCGAGCCCCTGAGGCTGATTGGGAACTCTAAATTGTCCATAGGTGTGTGTGTGTGTGTGTGTGTGTGTGTGTGTGTGTGTGTGTGTGTGTGTGTGTGTGTGTGTGTGTGTGTGTGTGTGTAAATAGGTCTCTGTTTGCTTGTCTTTTTCTATGTGGCCCTGCGATACAGTGGCGACTTGTACAATGGTGACAGTAACCATGTATTTGTACTTCGTTGTACTTCGTTGACTTGCCCCCTCTGTTTAAAACTTACCTTGTGTTGTCTGTTAATACTGTTTCATGTTGGCCGTTGAAGTTTTCAAAAAGTGTGTCAGTCTTTCATGGTGTCATGAATCATAAATAAACTTCAATCGTCGCGGTTGACTCACTTTCAACACGTCCGTCCGTTGCTTGACAGAAAAGGTTCGCCTAATCATTCAAAGGTATTCGACTCTACTGCGTAATTGCGTTGAAGGAATAGTATCTGGCAGTAACGTGTAACTTGTATCACTGCGTACCTTCAGCACTATAGCGACAGCTTAAAAGCGACTATGAAGATTTTTCCTTTCGCTTCAGCACTTGCTGACTTGCACTGTAAGTCGTGGTTCTTCTACTGTCATGTACATAAGCTGACATTAAAATGATATCAAAAAATGATGACGCAAGGAACACAGCGTGATCCGTGTAGCTCCACCGTCGATGTGACGCAGTTGTATAAAGTAGCAGATGAATGGGACCGCGTGAGGATGCGCGGGACTTTGTTTTAAAAAATCGCTAAAATAACAAAGCGAGCGAGTTGAAAACTGTCTGTGGTGTTAACATAAGCTCAAGTAGACATGTTTTGAAAACAATAATGATTCGAAAGTGAAATGTCCCTAGTACTCAACTGATTAGTGTCTCCATAAAAACATTAGGAAGTTTCAACGAAACATTAGTTTTGACAGGAAGTTGGAAATGAGCATTTTCTATAAACAGTTGTAAGCCTAGAGCTAAATGTGCTATTTTCTCGAGCTCTACTGAACAATTACTCATGTGATGCTGCTGCACCGCAGTCATAGATGAAAAATAAAGGTTTTGAACATGTCTACAGCATTCCCACATTGTGTGTTTGTCTTAAAGTGACTTGTGGGTGTAAAACAACAACAACAACAACAACAACAACACAAGACCGTGAATAAAGGCTATGTATAAAGCTTATATCTCAACCCCTGCCCTCACCAGCATGGAAATCACTGTGCAAATGTTTGCCAATTCCAATGTAGCACGTTAAAGCTTAATATAACAACAACATCTAGAGCATTTAAACATGAATGTGCAATCACAAGCTTAGATTTTACACCAAATTTAAGCAAAGTTGTGTTCGGGCTTGAAGGAAAACGCCCAATCCAGTTCAAACACTTTTAGTTCCAAATTCTTGATAAATGGTCTGAACTTATCTTCTTTAAGACAATTCCATCAGTTAAAGTGCATGAAAGCAGGCCAATGGTAATCAACTCAGGATTAAAAACTCACGTCTCCCTGATTTATGAGAGTCTGAATTTGTCATTTACTATATACAGTATATAAAAACACATTTATGAACTAAGCCTCTATTTTTAGACTGGCAAAATTAATAAAATTGTTGTGCTATTCTTCCTCAGACGCGCGTTGTGTTCCTCGTGTCGTGCGTTCAAGGGCTTGAAGAACAGCACTGAACTTTGATATTTGGAAATGACATTTAGAGAGTGTGCAGCGTAAACACTGAGAGAGTAAATAAAACATGAACAAAACTGGGCTGTGTTTGGGAGGGAATTTTATCAGGCATAAATCCAACCTAAACAGACAAGGGGGTAATATAAGGAGTTCGAATTGTATTTCTGCAGAGAGACTGAGTTGTAGAATGTGGGATAAAAATGAATGAATTCATTTACTGTGTGTGTGTGTTTTTACAATAATATTTATTGTGTGATTCTTTACAGTTTTGCAGTTTTACCACTTCAGAAAGATGTGGTTTCTTCAGCTTAGTTGTCTTTTTAATACTATGTTGTGTTATTGCATGTGATGTCACCCTTTGTGTCATGCTGTTTTGTGAACATCATCAGTTTTCAGTTTTCAGTCCGGCTGGTTTTGTGATAGATCCTTTAAAAAGATCCTCCCTCAAAGCCACTCTGAGAAAGCATGCACTTGCCTATCTTCCGTTTCCACAGAAACCGCTTCCACATATTCAAACATGATGAATCACGCTTTTCAAACAAAATTGGGTTTTGGCTGGATCGGCAGCTGGGCACCAAGGTCGGGCTTGCGGGAAACGCTTGTGTGCCATCGCTGTTGTGCACATATAATACAACACATATAAGCCTGACCCACTGGGTCCCCTGCCTCATCAGCACCCTTCTTGGTGAATATGGCTGGGTGATGGGTCTAAACAGAACTGTGTGTGTGTGTGTGTGTGGGTGGGTTGGTGGGTGTGGGTGTGTGTGTGTGTGTGCCAGCAATTCTAAATCCTGTGATTGAAAATTTGAGTGATTGCCCAGCAGCCCTTCCTGTCGTGTCCTCGTGTTTACTCACAAAGAGAGTAAATCACCATAGAAACATAATCAGCATCCTTGTCTTCCTCTCGTCCAGTCGATTCGGATAAATTACACGTTTTCCCCTCTGTGGTGAAAGCGGCGATGGGCCTGGGGGTTGGACAGTGATTTGATAGTGATAAATAACGTGCACGTGATCACGCATTTATACATCCATTAATTAAATCCGGCCAATCAGAGGCATGTAAAACTAAACGGCGGAGCGCTTGAGAGGTTCACTTACACGTAAATGGACGCAGCGACCACTCAATACCGTTAAATTATGACCATGCTGGTTTGCAAAGGCTGGTGGAAATCTTTGCGGCGACACATATTCCAGATCAATATGACACCCGTTTCCAGACAGTACGACAAAAACACTTTTATGTCGAGGGGAATTGTGTATTTAGAGGTTAAGGCTGACATTAATCTAATTATCAATAGAGGCGAATCGATCTTACAAACAAGTATTGCTCTGCGCTGCCCAGGCTCATTCCAGCTGAATGGCTCGACCACATTAGCTGCCAGACAGGGACGTTTTTCTTTTGAAGTGAAAACACGACGCCAAGCAAAAAAAAAAACGAATACATTTTCGGGTTAATTGGGTATTTTGTTTATTGGAATGGACACTAAGGTCTTAAAGAAATAGGAGGACTTTTGCTCCACTTCTGTTTAGGAAAATGAATATGTCGCAAAAACCTGGCGGCGCTGCAGGACAAGTCAGCACTGCAAATAGATCCATCCATCCATTATGTGACCCCAAGACTGAAGCAGGGACACACCAGACACACAGCCCTCCACGCTCAAATCTGCAGACATTTCAATTGACATCTCTCAATTACCCAGATGTCTTTAGTCTGAGGGGGGAAGTACTGAGAGAGAAGCCACGCAGACGTTGGTTGGGAGAAAGCAAAAACTTTGCACAGGAAGCTGACAGCGCTGGACCTCCAAACAGATCCCACGTATTTAGAATCTTTGCATTTCATGACTGCAATGCTACTAAAAGCCTCCCAAAAATGCTGAAAAGTTACCAGTGGGGCTGGAATAGTTGGCCACAGTTGTTGGTGTTTCAATGCAATAACGTAACATGACCAGACATGGTGGTGGATGGAGATGAAGATTTTTCATGGTGATTGGTTGTATTGTTTTATTGTGTAGTTGATGAGTTTTGAGGGAGGGAGATCTGCATTTTCCACCTCCATTTTGTGTCTCTGGTGCCCAGATCTCAAACAGGCACTGATCATTAAAGGGAAGGTACCAACTCAAAAGACTGCAGGGATCAGAGCATTTGACAAACTGTTGAACCAACCGCTAATATAAACAGAAGATATCAGATTTGAGTCGCCTTTGAAAGTACACCCAAGTAGACAGTCTGATTGGCTCATTGACGACTGCAGAGTAGCACCATGAAGCGTGCACGGTTTCATCAAAGTGCACAACCACCGACCGCACTGCCACAAGAGAATCCTGCCCCTTTTTGACCCGGCTTCCGTTGCTACAAGCGCCTGATTGTTCGTGGGGTTTGGTTCGTTTTTCTAACTCTCGAACAATAAATCTCAGGCATCATGCAAATCGAGGAGGAGTGAAGGTGGAAGGGGAGGGCGCAGATATTCACACAGTGGGCAGGCAGTGTAAAAGTGACGACCTCATAACTGAGCCGGCACCATCTGCCCGCCGCAAAGCGTCGCGGGAAGACAGCAAAGGTCGAGGTAATGGGCCGAAGCTAATCCGCTGTTCGCACATAGCTAAACTAATAGGAGCAGAGTTTGCTAGCTCGTGGATTTATTATTTATTTTATTTTATTTTATTTTTTTGCTGCTCTATTTCCATCCGTGTAACGGCTCCATTTGTCACGTCGCAAATCTTTATGTTAATGGGGTGCTTATTGTGTGTGTGTGTGCGGGCGGGGGGGGTTCATTATGTTTTATGCTTTTATTTGTCGGTGCATGTCACAACAAATAAAAAAGATGTTGAAGCCGGTGCAGGTGCTGCTTGCTTGGGTTTGGGTTAGCCTTGTTGTTCAGCTCTCGGATAAGGAATTCTAAAAGGGCACAGAGTGACATTTAGATGCTGATGTCAGTTTGTTGTTTGTTTTTGTCGTTGTTGTTTTTGTTGGGGGCCAAACATGCAGGTCGGTCGTGATGCGTGAGCAAATGTAGCTCATGGCGGATGTGGGTTCACAAGGAAAGAGTCCGTCTTCCAACTGACCCTGCTCCCACGCCACTGCTCCTGGCTCCCGGTCTTCTGAGGCGGAGGAGACACATTTTGCTATTTATATCGAGGGAGGGAAAATATTAAGTGAGGAAAAACAAGTCGGCAAAGAATTGAAAGTGGAGACACTCTGGATCACTTCACGGATATTTGGGATGAATTAACGTGTCGGTATTGAGCGATGGCTTCGCTTGCAAAGAGATGAGGGCTTTGCATCAGTTGCATGGGCTGCTCCGGTCTGCAGGGGGCTTCAAGCAAGACCTGTTTTAGACTGACTGACTCCTTTAATTTATTCCCTGTTCGGTCCCACTCACATCTCCTTTGTCTCTTTAAGTCTGCGGCCCGTTATTTTACAGTTTCCTGCCGTCTCCTGCCGAGAACATAAATAAATAACTTAGCTTTGCTTTTTTTTCTGTCAGTTTTCCAACTGTCTATTTTTCTTTTCAGATTTGTATTCAGTCACACTTTTTGAGTAGTTTTTTTGGGTTTCATGTTGCCTAGCTTTTTTGGGGGATTAAAAATTACATTTGCATTAGTTGCATTTTGCTTATACCAAACCTTTACCAAAAATTTACTTATCAGCGTGACTGACCTTGCCCCTGATTGGCAAAAAATTTTGGAATCAAGTTGCGCCAAGTCGTCCCCTTTGACTTTTCAGTGCCACTATTTACTTTATCTCACAACTTTAACTAGGGCATCTCAGCTTTCCAGCTTCTCATTTAACGCAGTCCAGGGCCACGATGTCTTCATGATAAAATCTGTTGAGTACAGAGTGCTGGCTGGAGGTGGTGTGAGTAAATGTCATCTCCACTCAAGGCAGACTGTGAAAGTAAAGCAGCTCCCCTTCAAGTGCCGTCATCAAGAAAAGTCAGTGACAGCTGGGAGAACTTTTTTTTTTCAGAAACTTTTTCCCTTAATATTTAAATACAGGGGGGGGGGACTTGCATTATCGGGGCTCCCAAATCTCCTTTGATAGCAGCTATCATTTAATAGATGGGTTCCAAATGGCTTCTCTGGGGCATTAGCTTATCTGCCCTGCTCCCTCTGACGCGACGTCACTTTGGAATATGCTTCCGAGCGTGCACGAAATATGGACGGGTCACCTCGAGACGTGGCCCTGCATGCTAACGGGGCAGGAGCAGTTTCAGGGCGCAGAGAGATAAAGGTTCGGGGACGTGCAGCTCAGCTCAACTGTGGCCTTAAGACAGAGGAGGCAAAAATTGTTGCAGCAAACTATTTTACACTTATTTGACACTTTTTTTATTTGTGTTTTATCGTGGGAAAAATTTCACATACATTTTATTGTATTGGCAGTGGGTAAGTAAGCGTAAATGATTCCCTTTCCAAGCTTATACCCGATATGCAGTATTTAGATGGTGGTAATTAGTAAAGTCAAACATGATATAATTCTATCTTGCCTTATTATCATGTTATTACACTTGCATCCCTTTTAATAGTTGTGTGTATTTTCCATCCTCCTCATCCTGAGAGGTAATGAGTATAAAATAGGCGTATTTCTGATGTGCGCAGGTTTTACTTAATGCAACTGGCTGGAGCAGCCAGAAACTGCAGAAGCTGGAGCGCTTCACAACTATTTCCCCTGACATGCAGGCAGGTGGGTGGCTGTTCAGCTATTTAGTATGTGGCCCATGCAGGCACAAAGCAGTACCGTCCATTCATCTCTTCATCATGGACTGAGCACATTACGTAAAGTGAATGCACAGCTCAGACGGACGGAGCGCTGACAGAACTCATATTTCAAGATCTAACAAGGAAAGGTTGAAAAAAGAAAACACAATGTGGAGTGATGACCTTATCTGTCATCGCCGCCACCTGCAGCCTGTAAAGCAGGTGCTGAAGGTCAGGATAATGGAGTCAAACCGGCCAAGCCACATAAATAAACAAACAAAGAAATAAATACATAAAGCAGCCAGGCAGTAAATCAGGCTGCAAAGCTCTCAGGCACTGTTAGCGTGTCACTTCCACGCTCCAGAATGACTTCATGGCGTGCTCATGTAAACAGCACTGGGGATTGATTTGTGGCTCAATTTACTTCTTGTGTTTTGCCGAGTTCAATTGGTAATATCGCGAAACCATTATGAAATATTAATGGGAGGGAAATTGTTTTATGTTGACACTTTCCGGCATTGGAAATTCATCTCCGCGCCACGGCAAGGAGGGAATGAGTTCATGCAATATCACCCACGCTGGAAATAAAAGATTATATAAATCATCTGTATCGGATTGCCGCCATTAGAGTCTTTAGGGAACCCAGTGGAGAAAATGAGCTTAAATGTAATCACACTGAAGTGATCCTCATGAAAAATGTATTTTTAACTCTTCGTGTTATTGATTCTGACTCTATTAATTGTGACCAAGCCAGTAAAGTCATAAAACTTTTTTTTTTTGTTTGATTGTTTGTTATTTTTGTTTTATTTAGCTGCGGATCACTCACTCAAAGATTCGCTCACTGGATGTACAGAAAGTTGGACGGTGTCACCCATTGGTTTGCAAATACCCGGACATTGGCTTCACGGTCAGCGCCACCTTGAGTTTACTTGGTTACTAAACTGTGGCCGCGGTATAGCTTGATGGCCATTTTTACTCAAAATTAGAACAAATTGGACAAAATGAACACTTTTGAACGCTTTTGATGTTGTTGGTTGTTTTTACGGGCGATTAAGACCAACAAAAACTCAGTTTTTAAAGGTATTCATTCATTCATCATTCAATTAATTAAGGTATCTTCTCTGTTTTGGCCATTTTTAGTCTTTTTGCAATCATTTTTGGCAGTTCCTGCTGGCCAAGCGATAGAATGCATTTTTTCCCTCCCTTTTGAAGCCAGTGGTTCAGCCGTGCAGTGACTACATCAAAGAAGATGTGAATTGTGAAAAAAAAATGTACAGAGTAGATTCTCCAGAACAGAGTACAAGTCAGCGATTACTTATTTATTCCTTATCCTCTTCCTGATGTCCCCTGGCACTGGAACTCAGCGCTCTCTCTCGCAACCACTGCAACGCGCTCGCTGGTGAACAGCCTCACCTTTTCCCGACTGCTGAGTAGATGCGAGACACAAGTGTGAATGCAAAAGGTGTCGCCAGCATTTTAACGAGAAGATGAGTCACTGCAGGTGTCCCGTCCTCTCCGCTCCTGTCTGCAAAAGCGCTTAAATCAAAGCCGGCGACGCTGACGGGGCGACAGCCTGTGACGGCCTGCGGAGGCTGCAGCTACGTCCCGGGGGGACGCTGCCGTCCTGGGGGAGACGGAGTGGAGCTGATGGAGGTGCCTTTGAGGCTTTGCAAAGGCCTCTGGGAACCAGCGTACGCGACGGAGGTCGAGCCCAGCTAAGTGGCCCTGTCGCCTCCGTCACCTTCTCAAAGGTCTTCTGGAGTCAAATCACTCCAACATAGAGCAAAGGCATCTCTTCCTCAGCCACAGTAACTACTGCAAAAGGGTTTTGTCAGCAACCACCAGTGTTGGGAAGATTACTTTGCAAATCTAATTGGTTCCAATTACAAGTTGCCCTATTGTCAAGGTCAAGGTTTCTTTATTAGTACCTTTACTTTTGATTTAAACTTCAACAGTAATCTTTTTCCAGGGGCTAATAATAAACAGCGAACAACAATAAACAACAACAGACAACAAACTAATCAAGTCATTACCATATCCTTCAATTAACATCCTGTCCTGATTGAGCAGAGAATTCTGGGATTTGTAGTATTAGTGTACAGTACATGTGCTGTCTAATACCGGTGGGCCAGCTCCAGTAGGGATATTGTATTGCCTCGCGGGCCAAATATAATTACACTGCGGGCCAAATTTGGCCTATACTATAGATAGGACAATCATACATAATACAAAACATAAAAGCACATGAAATGACATCATTACTCTAAGCTTCAACATCACAAGGGTCTTCACCTCGTGGTTCTTCTATTCAACTTTACAATGGGTACAAAGCTGTTCCCGTATCGCTTTGTCCTGCCTTGGGGAACCACAAAACGGCAGCCAGAGGGGAGGAGCTTCAGCTCTCCATGTATCGGATGCGAGTGGTCATTTGCAACAGAGCCGACTTTACGCTCAAACTGTGAGCTGAGGCTCCCCTATAAGGCAACCTGCCTGACTCATTCAATGATTTGGAGTTTCTGCATTGAAGTGACAGACTGCCAAAGCATGACTCCAGAGCAAAGGATGACAAAGATTCAATAAAAACACAATTAAAACAGGGTGAGCAAAGTTTTGTCTCTGTTTAGATGGAAAATGTGATAGTAGTCTATTTCAATTATACCACTGAAGCGTGTACGTTTACTGCAAAAGACGACTGCCTGAGTCGGCTGCTCGACACAGCGTTATCCGTCCTGAACAAAGAATTTATTCGAAATAAGTCTTGAAAAAAATAGACAGCAGAAAGACAGAATAGCTCAGGTGATAGATGGTTCCTTCATCTCTGTCTCTGAGGTAATCCACAGTCATTCTGAGACCAAACCAATCTCCGAAAATCTACATTTCTGCAAATGCTGTGCCTAAAGTCTGTGTGTTCTAGGCGAAGATGAGCTAATCAACAGCCACATTCTCAGCGCACCAAAAGCCCCGGGCTGTTATTCTCATTTTGTTGTGCTGGGTGATTTGAAAAGTAAACAGACCCCTCCGTGTAAATGGTCTTGTTTTTTGTCTGTTGTCCTGTATGTGTCTGCCCTATGACGGCTGTCTTTTCAAAGCATTCAGGGGATGATGCTGGAGAGCATAGGTGTCACACTTGGGCCCGCAGGCCAAATTGGGATTTTATATATATATATAGATATATATATATCTATATATATATGTATTTGGCCCCCCCTGAGGTATTATACAGCACATGTGGCGCTACTACTACAAATCCTACCATACTCTGCTTCGATTTTGGCGTGCCAATCAGGACAGGACGTTATTGAAGGATATTATTATGATTACTTCATTGGTTTAGTGTTGTTTTATTTTTAAATGTATTATTAGCCAGTGGAGAAAATGTTACTGTTGAAATTCAAAGCAGAGGGCTGCAAATAAAAAAGTGTCATACAATTTTTATTTACATTTTATTTGTTTCGATGAGTTTTGATTGAAACTTAATTTTGCATGTGTGCAGTATTAAGTTATTTGCTGTATGGTTTTAAGCTCAGCTTGTTCCATATTCAGGTTGAAGCAAAACTTGTTTGGGTCCATATAAAAAGACTTGCAAGAGTGTCTCTTTCCTTAGTTTAGTTAGTTGAAGTTATGCGGAAAGCTCACGTCATGCCGGTGTTTCTTGATTTTCCATTTTAATAAGATGGAATGCAGCGCTGCTGCCGTACAACTTCCCGTTCCCGCCCGTTCATGCCGGCTTGTTAATTTTGACAGGCTCGCTCTGGTTTCAACTCCTCGCTGATATTTCATCACTTCCTTGACTGACGCGAGAAGGCCAGTTTAACTGACTGCTCCTCAGCCCTTTGAAAGGTCTCCTGCCTTGATTCCAAGCGTTGCAACAAACGCCCGCGTACTTTTTCCACGTCTTTTATGTTGCATACTTTCAGCGTTGTATCGCTGGTACCTGAGTTGTACACAGGCTCAAAGGCTCACTGTAAAGAGCGCTTACGGGCTGCTCATGTTGCCGCCTGGTTAAAAAAAGAAAATGAAAGAAAAATAATGAAATAAAAGTTCACTCGAAGCTGCTTCATGCGTGTAATTTTCCCAATAAATATGAAAAAAGTTCATTTTATTTATAGGCCACTGCGCTTAAATCAATCCTCCGAATGCTCAGGGAGCAGCCTCTAATCTTTTTAATCAGCCAGAATCTTTTGATGATTTGGCGCGAGCGTCCGTCTCTCTCTCTCTCTCTCTCTCTCTCTCTCTCTCTCTCTCTCTCTCTCTCTCTCTCTCTCTCTCTCTCTGCATCCGCTTTCATTTGCATCACCGCGACACACGAGGATTAAAGTTTGGCCCCATTTAATAAATTTCGCCTCAGATCTCGGACGTGACGGCGGCAAAAGCTGATGCGGAGTCGGAGTCACAGTCGAGGCTCTGGGGTGTGTAGGGTGAGGCGTGGGCGTGGGGTGTGTAGGGTGTTCCGAAGGGGTGGAGCAACCACTGTCGCACGTGTGAAGCACACGCCCGGTACGAAAGAAACACCGCGAATCAAGGGCCGTTTCCAATCCTCAACATCTGCAGTCAGCACTTTTGGCGGGAAAGCTGCGTCTCGCTCTACCTGCAGCGCTCACAGACGCACGGAGGGACACGCTCCTCTATTGTAGCAGCGGCAGCGTGAGATGAAAGCGACAGCATCTCTGCCGCGGAGGATCCTGGACGAATATTTCAGCTCCTTGAAGCACAAAAAAAAAGAAAAAGAAAGATTTTTTTTTTTTTTTTTTTTTTTTTTCTTAATCCTCAGCCTTTGTACCGAATCTGCCTGGAAGCCTTGAGCAACAGTTGCCTGAATAGAGGGAAAGTGAAAGATTCAATTTTTTTGTTGCGTTTGACATTTGAGCAGGTAAAATTCAGTGGAGCGATGCAAAAATGTGACTGGAAATAATATGTTGGATTTGGAGGGTGGAAATGTGTGTGAATCCTTGTGTTGACAGAAGAGCAGCCTGACAGGACGGGCTGTTTTGGAAAAAGGAATCACACAATTAGGAGGCAATAAAGACGAATGCATGTTAGATTGTTTTTTTTTTTTTGGGGGGGGGGGGGGGGGCTTGAAATTTGTCACAGAGGTGACCTTGAAATCTATAAATGATGAGTCAACCGGTAGCCCTTCGAAGGTGTTGCACCCAGGAAAGACTCGGGGGGCATTGCAGATGTTCCCTGGTCCTCCTGTTAACTAATGTTCAATAGCTTGCTCGTATCCGGTGATTAATTCATTCCCAGTTGAAATAAGACAAAGTGATCAAGGATCAGAGTCATTTCTTGCAGGTTTACTGACAGATGGACACATTGTACAGCAACCTGGGGTCATCCAGAATTATCACAGCAAAACAAAACAACTGCAACACCCAATGGTGAACCAACGATCAACCCACGATGAACCAGAGATGTGACGGAGTACATGCAGTTTTATAGAGTCCAGGTGTGGCAAAACTGCTGGTGAGGGGTAGGGAAGGCTCACAACACAACAGTATCATTAAAAAGCAGTGCGAAAATGAACAGATAACGAATGAAATGAACATTCATTCATTCATCCTTCGAATGGTCACTGAGGGAGTGAGCGCCAAAGAAGATGAGAACGAAGAACGACGAAGAACAATTGTTTCTTTCAAATGACCAGATTAAAGAAAAAACAAACAAAAAAGACAAATACTGGACAAAAAAATCCCAACCAATGCAAATGGTGGGAGGATTCATAATATAAACCCACCCAAGTGAAGCTGGTGCCTCCAGCAGCAGCAGCAGCAGCAGCCGTCTCTGCTAGCCAGCGTGGAGACCCTGTTTGGGTAAATGTGCTGAGAAACGGGGCGCTCAGCGGAGGATGGCGAGCGTCAGACAGGCAGGCAGACCTCGGCCTCCCGCAGGCTCTGCAGGAAACCCACACACACACACACACACACACACACACACACACACACACACACACACACACACACACACACACACACACACACACACACACAAACACACTCGTTACTCACAGCAACCCCGACCAGTGGCCAGGTGGCCGTCTCACCGCCAAATTGCACCAGATTGTCTCCCTCTGATGTTGTTTGCGTCCGGGCCAAATCGAATCCCGCCGCGCGCTGCATGCGGAGGGAAGGCGCGACGCCTTATCATTCAAACTCGGGGCAGAGGAGCAGCTCCCGGGCGTAAACAGGTTTTTATTCGCCGGCCTTGGTGCTTCCGTCTGTGATTCGGGCTTGTTTGTGCGCCATCATGTCTGCACCTCAGGAAATCTTAAACACTAGAAATCTACATACCCTCCTCTGTTGTAACATTGGAAAATAGAGACGGGTTATTATCTGTACATGGAAAGGTCAATAACCACCGAAAAGAGTAAATTAACTCAATTTCCAATAATATGAGGGAAAATAATACAAGCATTAAGTTTATGACAACAAGACTGCTGGCCTTTTCTGTTTGATGCTCTGTTTATGATTTCTTTATTGATTTATCTATTTTTTCTTTTTTTTTTATTATTATAATACGGGCGTATGTGAGTTTACAATGATTGCACTTTGTATTGCCACATTAAAATAATCAATTTAAATTATCCAGAGGTGGCAAAAGTATTCATATTCTTTACAAGGATACTTCATATAACACCGTTGATGAAATGAAACTGTGTCAGTGCCGGTGTGACCGCGGAAAAACACAACAAGGAGTGTGTATTGCATCTTTAAAGCTAAAAAAGATGACGGGACTGACTAACACTGTGAGACGCAACCAAAGACGAGTGATGAGATTTTGCGCCGGCGTCACTGTTTCCTCTGAGCCGGTCACTGCGCTGTGTGCCAGTGCCAGTTCGACCGCTCAGTATACGATGCATCGTTAAAGAAACAAACCCGCGGTAAACGTGCACCTGTCTTCGCCACGCAGGACGTAGCCCTCCACAAACTGCCCCGTGGATATTCATAAAATGTTAGTGGCAGCGCGCCCACGGAATACATAACCAAGAAAGGCCGTCCTCTCCCTAATCTGGGAAAAGGGAAATCATGGCATCATCATCAGCCTCATGGTCATTATCTTAGGCGAGTTCTATTTCTAGAAGGCATGACTGGCTGAAAGCGGTTGATGATGTCAGTTCCCTTCATGGGAAATGAATAGATAAACGTGCGTCACGGGTTACATGTTTCCAATCAAGCCACGAGCAGGTTATTGCTTGTAAACTGGTCGTGGGAGATGTCAAGCTTGTAAGGAGTAAAGTGTAAGTGACATATTCACTAATTACAATAATGATTTACTGCAAGCTTTCATCTGCTATGAAATTAAATCAAGAAAATGTGAGGGAAGAAGTGTTTTTCACCTAAAATGTATCCTAATTATTGATTAAAACATAATCCAGTCAGGCATTTCCCTGCAAACGCTCTTCAGTCTGATTTTGAGAGGAATCAAAAGCACTAAAGAGGCCCAGAGCATGCCAGTAATTGAGAGCGGACTCTGAGTGCATGTGTGTATGACCTTGCGCTGTATTGTGAAAGAGAAAAGATCTTTTTTTTTCCGCTTGACGAAACTGTTGTTTTAAAAACGTGTCATGAGAAAATAAATGCAATTATGGCGTCAGACCACTGTGGGTCACTGTTGGGCTTGCTACAGAGCGTTTGCGGCCTGTCCCCCTTTTTTCTAGAATGAAGACCCAACTATAGCTGAAACTCAATTTATCGTTGGCCAATTCATCAATCGTTGAATGAGTCCCATATTAACCAACCGCTTCATGGCTTGGACTTCATTGATTTTAAAATTTAGATGAACCTTCCAATCCATTCTTCTGTGTAGACACAAAAGCTGCCTGATATTTGCAGAAACGGAAACAAAAAAGATGCTGCAACCAGCAAACTATCTTTTTTACATTTCCAACCTCAAGGGGAAATGCCCAAAGATTTAGTCAATTACTAAGCAGGAGTTTGATGAGGAACTGGTACCGTGGGACTCGAGCTGAACGGCTCATTAGCCAATCGGAGTAAAACATCGAACAAAGCCGAGCCATGGCATCATTTAAGACCTTGGAGACCACAGGGAGCAGAAGCGGGGTTGAGTGTTGGGACAAACAGCTTCAGCTGTCAGATTAACCGGGGCAAGTCACAACCTGTCTGACCCAGGGAGCAACACAGGGCACAGGATTTGACCAGCATGTGTGTTGACCCTTCAAACAATCAGGTGTACTGGTTTTCAAGTTTCTGTCCGTTTTTCAGGGTTTTAGCTCTTTCAAAAATACTGACGATTGAATGTTTTGGAACAGACCGCCATTTAAAAAAGAGCAAGCTGATGTCGTTCTCAGTATACACTATACAAACTTCCTACTACTTTTCAGCGTGGTTTTTTTTGTGGGGGAATGGGTGGGAACATTGCATATGTCAGATATTACTGCGTACGAAAAACAAACAAAATAATAATGATAATAAAT